>NC_060119.1:1262341421-1262647671 GCF_021461395.2 Schistocerca americana
GATCAGAATTTATGATGGTTCCACTTGGAATGATGTCCACAAACAAGAGTCCTTCGGAATCGACAAACACCGTAGCCATAACTTTTCCATCAGAAGGTGTGGTTTTTAAATTTTTTCTTGGATGAATTTGCATGATGCCACTCTATTGATTGCCTCTTCGTCTGTGGTGAAAAATGATGGAGCCATGTTTCATCACCTGTCACATTTATTCCAAGAAATTCATGTCAACCATTCTCGTACTGTTCCAAAAGTTCGCTGCATACCGTTTTTCTTGTTTCCTTGTGAGCAACTGTCAACATCCTGAGAACCCACCTGGCATAAACCTTTTTAACGCCAACACTTTGCAGAATACTGAAACACTTCCTTCCCCTATCCCAACGTAGCGTGGCAATTCGTTCACTGTGATGCATCTGTCAGCAGTCACCAATTCGTTAACTCCCTACACATTGAAACTTCCTGGCAGATTAAAACTGTGTGCCCGACCGAGACTCGAACTCGGGACCTTTGCCTTTCGCGGGCAAGTGCTCTACCATCTGAGCTACCGAAGCACGACTCACGCCCGGTACTCACAGCTTTACTTCTGCCAGTACCTCGTCTCCTACCTTCCAAACTTTACAGAAGCTCTCCTGCTTCTGTAAAGTTTGGAAGGTAGGAGACGAAATACTGGCAGAAGTAAAGCTGTGAGTACCGGGCGTGAGTCGTGCTTCGGTAGCTCAGATGGTAGAGCACTTGCCCGCGAAAGGCAAAGGTCCCGAGTTCGAGTCTCGGTCGGGCACACAGTTTTAATCTGCCAGGAAGTTTCGTATCAGCGCACACTCCGCTGCAGAGTGAAAAAACCATTCTGGAAACTCTCTACACATTTTCTGGAGTGTGTTCAGTACGAGGGCTGCCGCTGCGAGGACAATCCTCAATATTGCCGTGCCCGCTTTCACCAAGTAATCGGCTTGCCCACCGACTAACTGTACTGCGATCGACAGCAGCATCTCCATACACCTTTTTCAACCTCTTGTGGATGTTTACCACTGTCTCGTTTTCACAGCACAGGAATTCTATGACAGCACGTTGCTTCTGACGAACGTCAAGTGTAGCAGCCACCTTGACATTCTGTGACGGCGCCACTCACTGGAACAGGTTGAACTAAGTTTGGAAACAAGCGGGAAAGATGTATCTACACACTGCAAAACTTTCACACATGCAGAATGAAAACTGTGTTTCTACGAAAATAGTGTCCATTTCTTTTGGAGTGACCCTCGTATAATAACAACATCAAAGAGCAGCCTTGAATATGAAAATAAGTGAGAGAGTGACTCGTCCTCTCTCAAACGTTACTTGTGGTATGCAGGACATTGCAGTTTTTCCTCTAACGTTTTGACATCATTCGTGGGATTAATCTGTCTTATGATATCGATGTGCACTCTTTACACTCTAACTCATACCCCATACCTCAAAGAAAGACCACCTTTGCAGAGATATTATTCTCAAAACTAGTGTAAGTAGTTATCAGAGTAAGCACAATGTGCTAACATCGAATGGTACTAGCAAACAACAGGTTCGTTTTGCATGCGAATGGCCCATACCACTGCCTTTAGTGAAACCTGATAGAGTGTGTACTTTCGTGGATAATTTGACGAGACAGGTGATTACCAACAGAGCTGGTGCTGAAGTCTATCAGCAAGTGAGAACCCTTTTAGGTGTTGACAATATTCCAGGAAAAGCAAAATTAGTGATGTTCAACAGCTATTTCGCACCAGTAGAGACCTACGTTAACGGAGTGTGCACTCTCACAGAGAGAAAGTCACCGAGCTCCACGCATCAGAAATGAAATGGTTCAAATGGCTCTGAGCAGTATGCTACTTAACTTCTGAGATCATCAGTCGCTTAGATCTTAGAACTAATTAAACCTAACTAACCTAAGGACATCTCACACATCCATGCCCGAGGCAGGATTCGAACCTGCGACCGTAGCGGTCGCTCGGTTCCAGACTATAGCGCCTTGAACCGCTCGGCCACTCCGGTCGGCTCAGAAATGAAAAACCTTAGATCCACCATCCAGCGAACTAAAAGGCGTATTGTATGAATGCAGAGTCCCGTGGCGATAACATTGAATCCCAACCACGTCAATTGCTTAAAACTACACGAGCTTTCGGCCAAGCACTCCTTGGCCATTGTCAAGTGGTGTGACTGCGAGTGGGCTGTTGATGCGCCCTTATATACGCTAGCTGCCGGCTATGACGTCACTGGTGCCCGTGACATTGCCATATATGGGCATGTTGGAGAACGTATTGTAGACACAATAAGGCGAAATGGCGTCCTGTCCTTGTGTATCTTGTCCACCGTAAACGAAATGGGTGCCTTGGCCACAGCGTGTACAGAAATCCCATCCACACAGACCTGTACCTGCACGCCACCAACCATCATCATCCAGCACAGAAGTGCACAGTATTACAAACATTGCTGCATCGTGCAAGAATAATATCAGACTACGATAACCTGCCCCACGGACTGAGCCACCTGCGCAAGGCTTTCAGGATTAACGGCTACAGCGCCCACCAAGTGAAAGGAGTGATTTCTGAGAAATATCAGAATAAGACCACCGACGAAGAGCAGGAAAAGAAACTTGCTTTGCTGCCATTCTGTGGCTCTGTGTCGGGCAAGATAAGCCGCCTGTTGAAAAGACACAAGATCAAATCGATCTTCAGCCCTGCAACGAAAATCCGTCAATTACTGATACTAGTTCAAGACGCAGTTGGTCTCAGAACACCTGGAGTCTACGAAATATCTTGTGAATGTGGCCGGAAGTACATCGGATGAACAGTGCGCACTGTGCAACAAAGCAGGAAAGAACATGAGAGGTATTATCGCCTATGCTATCCAGAGAAATCTGCGTTAGCTGAGCATGCGGTGGAAAACGGTCACCACATAAAATTTGACGATACCTCTGTCGTGGCTCGCACTAACGGCTTCTGGGACAGTTTAATAAAGGAAGCAATAGAAATAAAAATTACCGCAAACATCCTGAATAGAGACGGTGGCTTGCAGCTCAGCGCTGCGTGGTATCCAGCGATCGCACGGTTGAAGATGGCACATCGAACGCCGACTCAAAATATGCCCATATATGGCAATGTCACCGGCACCAGTGACGTCACAGCCGGCAGCTAGCGTATATAAGGGCGCACCAACAGCCCACTGGGTTGCCGATGACACCGCCTTCCTTGCCCTCGCCTCCCCCCTGCAGCATTCCCAACACCTTCTCCAATCCCATCTTGACCGGTTCACCGCTTGGTGCAGCCAGTGGTTGCTCAAGGTCAATCCCTCCAAAACCCAGGCGATCATTGTAGGCAAAACCACCCCTTCCTTCTGCCTCCTTGATTTCTATCTCACCATCTATGGCTGTCCTATCGCCCTCACCCCCACCCTTAAGTACCTTGGCGTCACCCTCGACCATCGCCTCCCCTGGACCCCCCATCTCCAGACAATCCAAGCCAAGGCACGCTCCCGACTCGTCTCCTCGATCTCCTTTCCAGCCGTATGTGGGGTCTGGACCCCTCCACCATCCTCCACACCTATAAATCCCTCATCCACCCTATCCTCTGTTACGCCCATCCTGCCTGGATCTCCCCCCCCCCCCCCCACTATTTATAAATCCCTTCAGATCCTTGAACGCCATGCTCTCCGCCTCGACTATCGCATCCGTCTCCCCTCCCACATGCGGGTCCTGTAGGACCTCATTCTGTTCCCCCAACCTCCTCCTTTTCCTTGAACGGATACAGATCCTGTACACCTCCCGAAAACTCGATCCGCCTCACCCGCTTGTCTCCCCCATACTCTCCCACCCCCGCCCACTGCCGCATCTGTATTCCCACGTCCTACCCGGTGTTCATCTCTCCACCCTCCTTACCCTCTCCCGAGGTGGCTTCCGCCAGCTCCCCCTCCCTGATTATGTCCTCCTCCCCTCCATCTACCCCTCCTATCAACTTTGATCCTCCCCTCCCACTTCCTGTGTCTTTTCCTTTCGGCACCCTCCTTCCACTCTCTCTCCTTATCCCCCCTTCCTCCACCCCTCTTCCCCTCGGGCTTCTCCTCCCCCTTCCTCCATTCCTCCCTCCCCCCTATCTCTGCTCTCCCCTCTCCCTCTCCCACCTCCCCACCTCCTCTCTTGGCAGGTCCCTGGACTCATACACACTCAGTGGATATTCGCGCGCCGGAGATCATCGCCATCAGTGTCTCGTGTGTGAGCCTTCGTTTTGTGTTTAGTGTTCTTTCGCCGTCACGCCACCACTGTTCACCTGTGCCGTCACAGTCGTCCGAGTTTTGTGCGCTGTGTCCACAGGTTTTAGTGTTTTTTCTTGTGCAGCGTGAACGGCTTCGTGTATCTTGTTTTTCAGTGTCTACAGGTTTTTACCCGCCATTTGTCTTGGATTATCTGTACCTCCATTATGTTTTCTGTTGTATTACTCTTGGCTGAAGAGCAGCGTATTATGCTGCTGCCAGCCCACCTTTGTACAAGGTGTTGAAAATCACAATAAAGATAAAAAAAGCCCACTGGCAGTCATACCACTGGACAATGGCCAAGAAGTGCTTGGCCGAAAGCTCGTGTAGTTTTAAGCAACTGACGGGGTTGGAAACAGGAGAGCATTTTATTTAAGACGCGTATGGTAAGGAATAAAGAGGTGAGGAAGAAGCTCGGTATCGACAGGCACCTTTTAGGCAGAATCAGGACGTCCAGACTACGGCAATACAGACATTTAATGAGATTGGCGATTACAAGAACGGCCCGAAAAGTCTGGAAAGAAGGTTGAAAGGAAAGCGCCCCGTAGGAAGACACGGCGAAGGAAGATATCTCTGAAGAAGAAGGAGAATAGATGATTTTGTCAGTGACGGATTGTACATGGACAGCAGAAGGCGGAAGAGGCTCACAAATAATAGACTGTAAAACAGAACTGTGCAATGATTTCGGTGATGACATGACATGACGTGGCGTGTCATACTTGTTAGTCATTATCCTGTAGTCAAAAGATACAGTCTTTTTACGTTTTGGGAAGTGCTCAAATTAGCTTTTGTTTACAATGAGGGACAGAAGCCAGTCTGTGCACAAGCTGAGGTTTTGCCGTTACTCAGAGAGGGCGGGGAGCAAAACCTGCGTCTGCTCGCCTCGAAGCAACTTTTTGGCAGGGCAGAGGAAAGCCACGCACTGTGAAAACTGTGCTGTCGGATGAGGGCATCAGACGCACACAGCGGAAATTTTTAGCAGACCACGGACTGCCAAAACGGTTGTAGCTGATGTCAGATAACAAGCTGCCCGCTCCACTTAGCGAATAACCGCGGGTATTTCACACAGATATACAACGATAAACGTTACTTTTCAGAGTGTAACGTCAGAACTTTGTGAAAGTCTTTTGTGGGATGTATTTTTCTCGTTAAAAGAAAATGGTTCAAATGGCTCTGAGCACTATGGGACTTAACATCTACGGTCAGCAGTCCCCTAGATCTTAGAACTACTGAAACCTAACTAACCTAAGGACATCACACAACACCCAGTCATCACGAGGCAGAGAAAATCCCTGACTGCGCCGGGAATCGAACCCGTAAACCCGGGCGCGGGAAGCGAGAACGCTACCGCACGACCACGAGCTGCGGACGTATTTTTCTGCTTTTACTATTTGTGCTACTTTATCAAAAAGTATGGTGGCCTTGGAAAGACGCAGGTCAGTCATAACAAAAAGCAAAAACAATAATAAGAATGCTATTTGTGTACAGTGAAGCGCCAAAGAAACTGTTATAGACATGCGTATTCAAGTACAGAGATACGTAAACAGGCAGAATACGGGGCTGCGGTCGGCAATGCCTATATAAGCCAAGTGTCTTTCGCAGTTGTTAGATCGCTTTCTGCTGCTACAGTGACAGCGTATCAAGATTTAAAAGAGTTTGAACGTGGTGTCATAGTCGACGCACGATCGATGGGTCACAGCATGTCCGAGGCATCGATGAAGTGGGGATTTTCCTGTACGACCATTTCATGAGTGTACCGCGAATATCAGGAGTCCGGTAAAACATCAAAACTTCGACCGCTGCGGCCGGAAAAATATCCTGCAATAACGGGACCAACGACGACTGAAGAGAATCGTTCAACGTGACAGAAGTGCAAATCTTCCGTAAATTGCTGCAGATTTCAATGCTGGACCATCACTAAGTGTCAGCGTGCAGACCATTCAACGAAACATCATCGGTATGGGCTTTCTTAGCTGAAGGCCCTCTCGTGTACCCTTGATGACTGCACGTCACAAAGCTTTACGCCTCATTTGGGCCCATCAAAACCGACATTGGCGTGTTGATGACTGGAAACATGTTACCTGGTCGGAGGAGTCTCGTTTCAAATTGTATCGAGCAGATGGACGTTTACGGGTATGGAGACAACCTCATGAATCCATGGATCCTGCATGTCGGCAGGGAACTGTTCAAGCTGGTGGAGGCTCTGTAATAGTGTGGAGCGTGTGCAGTTGGAGTGATGTGGGATCCCTGATACGTCTAGATACGATTCTCACAGGTGACACGTACGCAAGCATCCTGTCCGACCGTCTTCATTCGCTCATGTCGATCGTGCATTCCGATGGACTTGGGCAATTCCAACAGGACAATGCGACAGCCCACACGTCCAGAATTGCTATATAGTGGGACTAGGAACATTCTTCTGAGTTTAAACACTCCCTCTAGCCACCAGACTCCCAAGACATGAACATTGTTGAGCATATCTGGGATGTCTTGCAACGTGCTGTTCAGAAGAGATCTCCACCCCTTCGCAATCTTACGGATTTATGGACAGCCCTCCATATTCATGGTGCCAATTTCCTCCAGCACTACTTCAGATATTAGTCGAGTCCATGTCACGTTGTGTAGTGGCACTTCTGCGTGCTCGTGGGGTCCTATATGACATCAGTCAGGTGTACCAGTTTCTTTGATTCTTCAGTGTAAATCAAATAGAGCCATTACCGGTTTCGAAGCAAGTTCGTCGTCAAACAGCTGTTCACGTCTACAGTTTCATTTGATACTGCTGAACACGGGAACTGACTACTTTTTGTTTCTTCGGGAGGTGGTGTCATCGAAAATGCTGCATCATTTTGTGGCACCGTTGACTGTTTTTTTTTTGGAAGCTCGTAATTCGCGAAAAAATTTTAAACACTTTTCTGAACGTTAGAGACTGCGAAAGTGCAGAGCGTGAAACGTGTCTTTCTTCGATATTGAAGTATTTCAATGAAAAGTTTATCCACAAGCGCCGCTACAAAAGATATTGCGAATAATGTAAGACTTAAGCTAAGTTAATTAGAGCGACAAGAGAGCACGTGTCAATCAAGGTGGGAAAAAAAATCCTGCTTTGAAAGCAGCGTGAGATGAAAGTAAATTGATATTTATGAAAAATGAAAATTATAGGTCTGAAATATACTCGTACTACTGCGAGTAAGAAAAATGTGGGGGCGAATCAGGTCAGTGAGCATGTTGGGTGGCATCATTGGTCAAAGATGTGTGAGTGATCAGTTGAGAACAAATCTTACGCGGAAATTAATGTAAGATAAAGAAAGAGATCCGCTAATTAATCTCAGGGGAGGGGGAAGGGAGTATTCCCTCTTCGATTAAAGAATAGTTAACGATAGGACACGAACAGTGTTTGTTCGTTTCATCATCGAACAACCCGCTTTCAACTTCATGCCAACGGCCCCTGAGAATCAAATACAATGATAATTATATTCACGACAGTGAAAATGAACGTAATTGGTTTTGCACTTACTACGTACAATTAAATATAATAAATAAGTTAATTGTTGCTAGCAAATAGGGGTACATACGACATACCTCAAATGTTTCGAGCTCCCACAAGAAAAAGGCCACATGAACATTTATCGGACAACTGAAGTTACTCAATCGCTTGTTAAAAACAACAGAGTAACACCTCTACAAAATTACGAAGGAGGCTGAAATCTTTGACAAAAATATATCTCTGGTTATCTTCATTTTTTTACATAGAGTGTTTTAAAAAATACATAAAAACGTAATCTTTCAAGCAACAGAAACAGATGTGTTGTTCACACTCTACGTGTCAGCTCGTCATCGTCATCATCATCATCACCACAATCATTACGATCATCAATTTGACATCCGCAGTTGGATAATGACCTCCAGGAGATATTTATATGCATTATCGCCCTTAGCTTGAGTCATCCATTTTACTACTGCGTGATATCTGATGGCCACTCACCTTCCGTTAGAGCGCCGCTTCCTTTTTTTTTGTTTTTTTTTTTTTGAATCAGGCAAAGAACTCCCTTAGTCGATCTTTTACCGTTCATTCACTTACTTGGTGTTCCGTTCAAGTTTCAGACACTTTCGTCGCAGACATAGTTACCTTTCCAATTCCAGTCTGTTTTCCTCATTATTTACACATCTGACCAAAAGTAGGTTCAAAATGGTTCAAATGGCTCTAAGCACTATGGGACTTAGCATCTGAGGTCATCAGTCCCCTAGACTTAGAACTACTTGAACCTAACTGACCTAAGGACATCACACACATCCATGCCCGAGGCAGGATTCGAACGTGCGACCGTAGCGGTCACGCGGTTCCAGACTGAAGCGCCTAGAACCGCTCGGCCACTCCAGCCGGCTGCTCGTACTTGTTGAAATATTATTTTGTAAGAGTAAATTACACACCGTTCAGTGTGTTGAATGGAATTGAGCCGTGCACGGCTCGTGTTCCCGCCATCGTGTATTTTACACCCTGTTTTTAACGTACGTTCACCTCACTACGTTAATTTAAATTACTGCTGTCACTGAGCTGCTGCTTTGCCTGTCCGTGAGCGGCGCTAGCAGCGCGTATCAATATATCCCCTCTCGTAGCATCTTTGCTCGACTGCTATTACTTGTCGGTCGTTGTCTCTCGTAAGCGAGTTCGGGTCGCCAGTCAGTTGGAACGCGTCTGGAGTGCAGTCTGGACCTACCAGTCGGGGAGTTGCAATGCGGCAGTAGTGCAGTCGGGTTGGAGCAGCAGTGAGGTCTGCGTCGACACGGCGCGCCCGAACATTGCCGCCACGCATCACTTGAGCCGGGCCACGGTCCTGGTGGATCGTCGGTCGGTCTTCCTACCGGACGACGCGTTTTGGCTCGCCCATCGTTCGTGAGTCGGCTGTGTGTGTGTGTGTGTGTGTGTGTGTGTGTGTGTGTGTGTGTGTGTGTGTGTGTGTGTGCGTCCGTGCATCGACTCCCGATTTGTCTTCGTGCGTGCTTAGTTACTGTTGGGTATCGTTCAGGTCTTCGTGCAAGTGTTTGTCAGGTTGTGTGTGTAGTTGGCGTTATCTGCACTGACGACTGTTTTAGATGTTGTCGGTATTCTGCGGGGAGTCTGTCGGTTGTTGCGGACGAGGCAAGTTGTCTCTGCGCGGTGCAGTCGGCTGGGTCCGCTGGCGGTCCCTGCACAGTGTCGGAGCGTGTGTGGAGCTGTCCGATAGCTACGAGTTTCCTGGTTCACCGACCCAGGTCGTCAAAGTTGAGTAGTGGCTTCAACTACCCAAGCCACGTCCATTCATGTTGTGGCGGTTCGTTTCGGTGGTTCGCTGTTGGGGAGGTTTTCCTGTGACCGAGTGTTTCTATTGCTGAAATTTAGCCGTCATGGCCGGCCGGAATGGCCGAGCGGTTCTAGGCGCTACCGCTGCGGTCGCAGGTTCGAATCCTGCCTAGGGCATGGATGTGTGTGATGTCCCTAGGCTAGTTAGGTTTACGTAGTTCTAAGTCCTAGGGGACCGATGACCTCAGAAGTTAAGTCCCCATTTGAACCATTTTTAGCCGCCATGTGGTGTAATTAACCATATTGGTTGACTACAATACAATTCGAGTGCACCAGAGGAATTTTCTGCCTTGTGGCCGTTAGTGTTCTGGTTACCTGCACTGATCACTGACGTAAATTCAGGCAGTGTTCTTTTTTGGTGAAGTTAACGATATTACCGTATTTCAAATTCAAATGTACTGTCAGTAGAATTTTCTGCCTTGCAGCCGTTAGTGTTCCAGTTACCTGCCGTGGCTACTAACGTAATTTCAGGCAGTGCCCTTTCCTTACCTGTTGTCGCATTTCAACATGGTGTGTAATTTTGACAGCTAATACAGGGCGTTTCAAAAAGAAAGAGCAGATTTCAAACATTTATTTCTCAAAAACTACAAATGATAGAAACACAATTCCAACGGTCCTTCACTCAATATGAGTACCAAATGTTACACAACAAATATCAAAACTGTACCTCAATATGAGCACCATTTGTTACACGACAAATATCAAACCGGTATCTCATTTCTTGCCACACACGACGCAACTGGTCTTTAGTTACCGAATTCACGGCCGCAACAATTCGATGTCGTACCTCTTGAAGAGTAGCGGGCATAGGTGGGACATAAACACAGTCCTTTATGTACCCCCACAAATAAAAATCGCAGGGAGTAAGGTCTGGTGACCTGGGAGGCCACAGACGATGACATTGATCTTGTGCTCCTGCTCTTCCAATCCACCGTCCTGGAATGGTGTTATTTAGGTACCGTCGTACAGGTTCAGAGAAGTGTGGTGGGGCGCCATCTTGCATGAAGATGAAGTGATTTGAATCTTCCTGAAGTTGAGGAAATAGCCAGTTTTCTAACATGTCCAGGTAAATGGTTCCTGTGATAGTTTTCTCCATGAAAAAGAAAGGTCCATAAACTTTGTTTACCGAAATTGCACAAAAGACGTTAACCTTTGGTGAGTCTCTTTCATGTTGAATAACGTCCCTCGGAGTTTCACTCGCCCAAATTCGTACGTTATGCCGATTAACTTTACCAGAAATGTGAAACGTTGATTCATCTGAAAAAATTAATCGTTCGGCAAAATTGTCCTCTTCCATGTCCTGTAGAATTGCAGTTGAAAATTCGAACCTTTTGTTGTGGTCGTCAGGACGCAATGCTTGCAATAACTGCAGTTTGTACGGCTTCATGTGCAGACGGTTACTCAGAACGCGCCATACCGTTGTTTTAGACATGTTTAGTTCGTGACTTGCCCGTGCCGTGGATTTTCTAGGGCTCCTTTCGTAAGCTGCACGGACACGCTCGACATTTTCATCCGATGTGCGTGGACGACCCGTGCTTTTTCGCTTGCAGATGCAACCATCTTCTACGAATCTGTGATGCCACTCATAAATTTGCTTATGACGAGGCGGCTGTTTGTTGAATTGACGGCGGAATGCACGTTGCACACCAACAATGGACTCTAACTTTGCAAATTGCAGCACACAAAATGATCGTTCCTGTGGTGTCGTCGCCATTTTCCTACAAACAAACGCCAGCGCCACTGCGGATTTGCATGGAACTTCTGCGCGGACCATTGAAAAACTTTGAACCTTTCTCTGACAAGAAACGTTTGAATTGTGTTTCTATCATTTGTAGTTTTTGAGAAATAAATGTTTGAAATCTGCTCTTTCTTTTTGAAACGCCCTGTACATACATCATTGTCGATTATCACGTTCGTAACCTTTTGTGTATGAGTTCTCATGTACTGATTGAGGGCAAGCAAGTCATTGTGTCGGTCGGTCCGTGGCTGTCCCTTGGTTGGGTTCCGACGGATCAAGTGTGGTTGGTCTCACCACCTGTCTCACCTAAGTGAACGAAGGCAGACCGACTTCCCTGGAGGCTTCTGAGTGACGTTGTCTTTATTGTCTTTCCCACCGGTGTTTAATTATCTGTTTTCAGCTACTTAAAATTTAAGGCTTATGGTTATTTTTTCGTTTTCTTAAAATTTTTGCAAAATTAACTGTGGGCTTTCAGTCTTGCAACCGTATTCTTGAGATTATCTTTCAAGCTTAAACATTGCGGCCTTCTGCCCGTAAAAGATTATGGTAATATATTTTAAAATTATTGAAACTTAATTGTGGCTTTCAGGCTTGGTATTGCACCTTGGATATGTTTGCTCTATCTGCTTTGCCTTGAGACTTTCCACTTGGCCGTGATATATGTTTTTCTATTTCTTTTCTTTTCTTTTTTTAATTCCATTTTTGTCTTGTTGATTTTTAAGATTTCATGTTTTTAAATATTGTGGCCTTCTGCCTTTGAAAGTCTATGGTAATATATTCTAAAATTTTGAAACCTAATTGTGGTCTTCAGCCATTTGTATTGCAACTTGCATATGTTTGCTTTGTCTACTTTTCTTTGAGGCTTTCCACGTAGCTGTGATAGGTTTTTTAAAATTATTTTGTTGCTATTTTAATTGGCTTTTTATCTTGTTGATTTGTTAAGATTTCTTGTTTGAAGGCCTTCAGCCGTGAAAGAGTTGCATTTGGTAAAGGTTTGGCTATGTGCCGCTTTCGTTTAAATATGTTATTAAATTACAATTAGAGGGTGAAACTGACCCCAAACTTATTTGGCGCTTTCCACAATCCTAATTACCTGTTGTGCCCAGCGGGTTTAGCTGGCGTTTCAGGAATATTACATGAAACTAAAAGATCGAGAAGTTACATGATACGAGCAGTACAGATATGTCTGCCGGACCTTAATTTTGGAATTTTGTTTACCTTCACCGCGCGTTATTTACGTATCGCGTGCGTCGCAATTTCAAATGAATCCCCCGGGGTTCGCTCATTAGCCATCGGTATGGCGGGCTTTGTGGCGGCGTTATCTGTGACGTCAGAAGCCAAAGAGAAGCGGTAAGCCGGCCGCTCGCTGCAGTCCGCTTTCACACACAGCTCTTTTTAATGCATTAAAGTCGGTGTATATGGAACGGTGTCCAAGCACGGCGACGCGTCTTTCATCGTTTGTGCGGCAGACGCCTGTCGGGGACTCCCGGTGCTGTTCACAGAATATCAGAAACGTAGCTATGTGCGCCGAAGATACACGTTAACCTCGAGGGCACGGCTGATTACTTAGGTTGACACGTGTGTGAAATATAATCAGCGAGATGTCTCTTTGAAGCAGCGCGACGTCTAACTAGGAGGAACGGAGCCCCTTGGACATACAAGATGAGGGTGACGTGCTGCATATTAAGATTCAAAGAGCTGGCGT
This sequence comes from Schistocerca americana, assembly GCF_021461395.2. Lineage (NCBI taxonomy): Eukaryota > Metazoa > Arthropoda > Insecta > Orthoptera > Acrididae > Schistocerca > Schistocerca americana. The sequence goes on from NC_060119.1 coordinate 1,262,354,469, forward strand.
GTGCCTGAGCATTTCTGGATAGCTTTTTTTAGTTCACCGTACACGGCAACTAGTCGGTGCAGGCTTCTGACGTATTTCTAAAAGGCGTTCGATATTGCTCTACGTCGTGTACTTCAAACACGTGTACAGTTCACGTAGAATAATTTGCTTCGAGCAGCAGCTTTAGCCAAGAGAAATATGCTGATGAGATCGCACTTTACCCTGCACTACAGAGGGATTTGATCAATCATTCTATAAATAAAACACATTATTCCAAATATTTGGAAGTAGGGACACCAGATTGAAAACTTTTGTACAGGTAATTTTTTTTTTATTAATTGACCTTTGGCACGTTCCCACACAGCCATATCAACAGTCGAAAGACGATACGACAGTGCACGTCTTCAGTTTAATATACATTAGGGTCAAGCCGTACCTTGTTAGCAAGTTACAGAGGCTTATACTTGAACCTCTTCCGTCTCGCTTATAATATGCCCATTCTGTCTGGTCAGAATATCAGTTCTTGTTGAATTGTGAGTTATAAACTGTAAAAACTGAGTCTTACTGTGATTCAGCATCAAATTATTTTCCACAAGCCACGAACTTATCTCATGAACTACATTATTTGATAATGTTTCAATATTACACACAAGGTGCTTCACCACCAAGCTGGTGTCATCAGCAAACAGAAATATTTTTGAATCACCTGTATCTTGTAGGCGATGATGTCTCTGTCGACGAAGCTTTCAAGTCCTGAAACGTTTGGAACGCCTGAACCACCTCGTACTATGGCTACTGTAAGCCATCCATTGCCATGCGTAAATGTGTCGTTAATGTCGATGCTGAAATTCAGTTTACATCCACAAAAAACTGCCGGTCCATCTAGCAGAGAGTGTGCAGCAACAGATTTAATTGTGTTCTTCTTCTTGTCTGCAGCTGATGTTGTCATTTCCACGTCCTCAATTGTTTTATATATTGTCTGTCTTGCACGACGACGTAGCCTTCTATATCTAGAAGGCGGCCCCAGCACCGACCCTTGGGGAACGCCCCACTTAACAGTGCCCCATTGGGACTGAACATCACTACCACTCACAATATTGCGGAGAATTACCGTCTGCTTTCTGTTCTTAAAGTAAGAGGCGAACCAATTGTAAGCTATTCCCCTTCCTCCATAATGGTCAAACTTCTGCAGTAATATTTTGTGGTCAACACAGTCAAAAGCCTTCGTTAAATCAAAGAAAACACCTAGCGTTCGCAACCTTTTATTTAATCCGTCCAAAACCTCACAGAGAAAAGAGAATATAGCTTTTGCAGTTGTTAAACCATTTCTAAAATCAAACTGTACATTTGACAGCAAATTATGTGAATTTAAATGCTCCAGTAACCTTGTGTATACAACATTCTCGATAACTTTAGCACACACCGATGGCATAGGAATAGGTTATAATTGTCAACATTATCAATGTCTCCCTTTTTATAAAGTGGCTTCACTACCGAGTACTTTAATCGGTCAGGAAACCGACCACTCCTGAAGGAAAAGTTACAGATATGGCTAAGTACTGGGCTAACATACATAGAACAATACTTCAGTATTCTGCTACATACCCCGTCATATCCATGAGAGTTTAGTGATTTAATTATTAACTCAATCTCCCTCTTGTCAGTATCACGGAGGAGCATTTCAGTTAACAGTCTCAGAACACTTTTTTCTATGAGCGCTATATGATTCCCTGTTGGGACTAGGTTCCTGTTTAGTTCACCTTGTAACAACAACAACGTTGTCCTATTGTACATATATAATTTTTTTTTCTGATTTTCGATAAATTAGTGTAATCGATATTCTGATTTCATTTCTTTTCTTTTCATGTCATTGTGTTAAGAAAACTGTAAACAAATTTCGATGTGAATATTAATGTTTATGTCAAATGTCAAACAATATTGTAACAGAATTGAAATGTAAGAAACGTTGAATCTGTTGTAAAATGTTGAAGTTGTAATTGTGCGTCTGGTCCATACGTAGGCAATGTATTGGGATATGTAGAATGCAAAACCTCTGGTGAATAGCCTGTCTGTAGGGGAGCGGTAAAAGGTGGATGGCAGGCGAGCGCGGGAAAATGCACACGGGCGCTGCACGGCACAACGGGCTCAGCAGTGGTAGTCGGAGTCGGGCATTCGTCTGAGCAACACGTTCTGGATCGAGGAGGCTCTCCTGGAAGACGTAGTTTCATTGAGCCTCGGATGTGCCGTTTCCGACGCCTATACAGCATGGCAATATTCCATAGGCACTAAACGGAAAAGTATTGCGACGCTAAGAAGAAGCAAAGTGCCGATACATCACGAGCCATTGTTGTGATTGTATGTGTGCTCTGTGCCTCGCCGCCCGCCAACCGCCACATCGATACAAACAGGTTGAAACTTTTAGTACTGTTTTCGTGTGGACCAGTGTTACTTTTGTTCCATACTGTTCAATAACAACTTAAATTTTACCAGAACTGTCCTATCAGTTAATTATCCTCACAACTAACCTAGACAGGGTCCTTTCCACATGTGCAATCCGAGTGTCCCGAAATGAAGATTTAAAGTTTTTGTTAATAACAATTACCTGCAGACCTATCTATGTTAGAATGATGTTTAAAGAACTTTGTTGTTAATGAATATATAGGTAAATAACAAAGGTCTGACAAAGTTGGAAGATAATTTTGAAATTGAATTAGTAATGAAGTTTAATTATTTTGAGGCAGAAATAATGGTACTAAAATGAGCAGGAAATAAGACAAAAAGAGTAGTAACTCATATATTGGAAATCTTGAGTACTTAATGATTTCAATAATCAAAATTTTCAATACAGTGATCATAACAGTTTCAGGCCCGCCCCCCCCCCCCCCGCCCCTTCTTTCTTATTATTCATTTGAATTCTGAAGTGTACTGAACTGATTTGACCAGCAAAGTTAAAGTCAATATAAAACCAAAATTTATCAGTGTTTTACCTTTTTCAAAATTGACATTGTATGTGTGTTTCGGAAGTGCTATTTCTAGGGTAACCTATGCCCGATTTTAACCAGATCAATAGACAGTACGAAGTTTGTAGTAAACATTATAGTGTTTTGTTGTGGATTTATGGCTTGTCCATGTTAGTACAGAAAGTGAAATTATTAGTTCAGTAGGTTTTCTGGTTCTAAAATTTACCATATTATGCAGTGTTATTACGTGTTGTTTTGTATGAACGTACATCAACTTGTACAGGGAAGAAATTCAGTTAATGCCTAATTAGGCTGGCGACCGTATTATTAACAATTTGATAGCATCGGCTGTGTTGTTTCTTGTCCGTCCTAACGTGTGGTTGCACTCCGGAATTGCTTGACGTATCATTGTTATTACTGAGTAGGTGTACGTCTGATTTGCCTCCATTCAGGTACACGCGGTCAAAATCTATACAAAAATCCTTTCTCTTAAGGTGAAGCCCGTCAACTTACCATAGTACAGGCCTTAAAGAGTATCGTGTGCATTAGCGCAGTGTTACAACCTGCTATATTCAGAAAGTGATTATTAAATACTGTACATATATGCGACTTAATAGTAACGCAGATATTCCCACTACGCACCGATTGTATATCCTCGACCTGTCTCTGCAGACCAGCTACTTCCTTTACAACTGACCATATGGTTTTAATTTTATCCTGAGACTTAGCTATTCTATCTACATACCACACACTTATTGTCTTCCTAATAACTTTTTTAAGCACCTTACAATACTGTTTGTAATGGGCTGCTGCATTTAGATTTTTACTGTTTTTAACGTTTTGATATAATTGCCACTTTGTTCTACATGATATTCTTATCCCTCTATCAGCCACCCAGGCTGCCTGTTTGTGCTAGTGCCCTGTTTTGAACGTTCTAACGGAAAGCAGCTTTCAAAGAGCATGAGAAAAGTCTTGAGGAAAATCATTATACACTCCTGGAAATTGAAATAAGAACACCGTGAATTCATTGTCCCAGGAAGGGGAAACTTTATTGACACATTCCTGGGGTCAGATACATCACATGATCACACTGACAGAACCACAGGCACATAGACACAGGCAACAGAGCATGCACAATGTCGGCACTAGTACAGTGTATATCCACCTTTCGCAGCAATGCAGGCTGCTATTCTCCCATGGAGACGATCGTAGAGATGCTGGATGTAGTCCTGTGGAATGGCTTGCCATGCCATTTCCACCTGGCGCCTCAGTTGGACCAGCGTTCGTGCTGGACGTGCAGACCGCGTGAGACGACGCTTCATCCAGTCCCAAACATGCTCAATGGGGGACAGATCCGGAGATCTTCCTGGCCAGGGTAGTTGACTTACACCTTCTAGAGCACGTTGGGTGGCACGGGATACATGCGGACGTGCATTGTCCTGTTGGAACAGCAAGTTCCCTTGCCGGTCTAGGAATGGTAGAACGATGGGTTCGATGACGGTTTGGATGTACCGTGCACTATTCAGTGTCCCCTCGACGATCACCAGTGGTGTACGGCCAGTGTAGGAGATCGCTCCCCACACCATGATGCCGGGTGTTGGCCCTGTGTGCCTCGGTCGTATGCAGTCCTGATTGTGGCGCTCACCTGCACGGCGCCAAACACGCATACGACCATCATTGGCACCAAGGTAGAAGCGACTCTCATCGCTGAAGACGACACGTCTCCATTCGTCCCTCCATTCACGCCTGTCGCGACACCACTGGAGGCGGGCTGCACGATGTTGGGGCGTGAGCGGAAGACGGCCTAACGGTGTGCGGGACCGTAGCCCAGCTTCATGGAGACGGTTGCGAATGGTCCTCGCCGATACCCCAGGAGCAACAGTGTCCCTAATTTGCTGGGAAGTGGCGGTGCGGTCCCCTACGGCACTGCGTAGGATCCTACGGTCTTGGCGTGCATCCATGCGTCGCTGCGGTCCGGTCCCAGGTCGACGGGCACGTGCACCTTCCGCCGACCACTGGCGACAACATCGATGTACTGTGGAGACCTCACGCCCCACGTGTTGAGCAATTCGGCGGTACGTCCACCCGGCCTCCCGCATGCCCACTATACGCCCTCGCTCAAAGTCCGTCAACTGCACATACGGTTCACGTCCACGCTGTCGCGGCATGCTACCAGTGTTAAAGACTGCGATGGAGCTCCGTATGCCACGGCAAACTGGCTGACCCTGACGGCGGCGGTGCACAAATGCTGCGCAGCTAGCGCCATTCGACGGCCAACACCGCGGTTCCTGGTGTGTCCGCTGTGCCGTGCGTGTGATCATTGCTTGTACAGCCCTCTCGCAGTGTCCGGAGCAAGTATGGTGGGTCTGACACACCGGTGTCAATGTGTTCTTTTTTCCATTTCCAGGAGTGTATTTATCGTCTACTGTATCAGCGCTATAAGCATCTTGCCACTCTTGTTCCTTGATAAGGTTTACAAAGGTCTCTACAGCAACTGAATCAACTTTCCTAAAAAGTTGATAACTATATTTAACATGTGTTACAGCACAAAAATATTTTAAAGTTAAAACTTGTGCATCATGATCTTAAAGGCTATTCACCTTTTTGCTAACAGAATGCCCTTCTAGTAATGAGGAATGAACAAAAATGTTGTCTATGGTTGTTCTACAGCATTTGACTCTGCAGCTCACATAAGGGCGGGAACTTTCCCTCGTTCTACTCCCTCTAGGAAGGCTCCAGATTCACTCAGGCTCAATTGACCTCGAGACCATTATCGGGGGTAGAGAGGGGGCCGGGGTGGTGGACCTGATCCCCCCCCCCTTCCCCCTTCTACCTGCAGACGGGCCGATGGCCCCTCCACATTGTCGTGTCAAGGGCTTCACCTATGCTATAAAACTACATCCCCTTTAAAGTTTTGTTTGTTTTTGGAAACAGAAAAAAGTCACATGGGACCAAGTCTGACGAACATGGAGGCTGACGCATCTTAAGATTGTACTTCCTAGGCAAAATTCACTAATAAGCAACGAAATGTAAGCAGGCTGATGAGCCCTGGTATTCTGTTCGCTTTTAGTACACGAATGTACTTTTCGGTGCAGTATTACTCGACATCGAAATACTGCAAACAACTTCCACTACACTTTTCATACAACTTTGAACATTGTTATATACCAACATGTTTTGACCAATATGTTTTGATAATAATAACAATAATCAAAAATTTATTAAAAATTCTTATAATAACAATTTTTACATGCATGTCTGACAGAACACATACTGTTGACGATTCACAGCTGTACGAAATAACTCGAAATTAATTCTCTGATTGCAAAGTCTTTAACATTAGCTACATTAAGTACCAAATTTATACCTAACGCAGTTGATGTTAAAGAATTCACATTAGAGAATTAACTTCGAATAATAACAATAATAACAACAGAAAGTTTCATTTTGATCTGTTAGGTAGTCTGAGATCTGCCTTCTATTACTCTTGCTAAACAGATAAACCTTCCTCCCTTTTTTTATATCCCTATTAACTTCCATATTCAGGGATGCTGCAACGGCTTTATGATCACTGATTCCCTGTTCTGCACTTACAGAGTCGAAAAGTTCGGGTCTGTTTGTTATCAGTAGGTCCAAAATGTTATCTCCACGAGTCGGTTCTCTGTTTAATTTTCGGATAGTGCACTCAGTATAATGTCACTCGATGCTCTGTCCCTACCACCCATCCTAAACATCTGAGTGTCCCAGTCTATATCTGGTAAATTGAAATCTCCACAAAAGACTATAATATGCTGAGAAAATTTATGTGCAATGTATTCCAAATTTTCTCTCAGTTGTTCTGCCACTAATGCTGCTGAGTCGGGAGGTCGGTAAAAGGAGCCAATTATTAACCTAGCTTGGTTGTTGAGTGTAACCTCCACCTAATATGTTAAGTCCCGTAGTGCTCAGAGCCATTTGAACCATTTTGAACCGAAACCCCACCAGCCTATGGCGCAAGTCGAGGAATATGCAGCCCACACGGTCGCAGAACCGTCTCAGCCTCTGATTCAGACCCTCCACTCGGCTCTGTACCAAAGGTCCGCAGTCAGTCCTGTCGACGATGCTGCAGATGGTGAGCTCTGCTTTCATCCCGCTAGCGAGACTGGCAGTCTTCACCAAATCAGATAGCCGCCGGAAGCCAGAGAGGATTTCCTCCGATCCATAGCGACATACATCATTGGTGCTGACATGAGCGACCACCTGCAGATGGGTGCACCCTGTACCCTTCATGGCATCCGGAACGACCCTTTCCAAAACTGGAATGGCTCTCTCCGGTATGCACACGGAGTGCACATTGGTTTTCTTCCGCTCTCTTGCTGCCATATCCCTAAGCGGCCCCATTACGCACCTGACGTTGGAGCTCCCAACTACCAGTAAGCCCACCCTCTGCAACTGCCCGGATCTTGCAGACTGAGGGGCAACCTCTGGAACAGGACAAGCAGCCATCTCCGGCCGAACATCAGTATCAGCCAGAGAGAGAGCCTGAAACCGGTTCGTCAGACAAACTGGAGAGGCCTTCCGTTCAGCCCTCTGGAATGTCTTTCGCCCCCTGCCACACCTCGAGATGACCTCCCACTCTACCACAGGTGAGGGATCAGCCTCAATGTGGGCAGTTCTCGGGCAGCCACAGTCGTAGTCCGATCGGGCAATGCGTGGGACGAGCTGGCCGTCCCCGACAAACTCCCATCCGGACCCACACAGTGATGCCCACTGGCAACAGCCTCAAGCTGTGTGACCGAAGCCAACACTGCCTGAAGCTGGGAGCGAAGGGATACCAACTCAGCCTGCATCCGAACACAGCAGCTGCAGTCCCTATCCATGCTAAAAACTGTTGTGCAAAGAACGCCTGAACTAATCTACAGACAGCACAAACAAATTGACATAAAATTTAAACGGTTATTAAAATACAAGATTGCCTACTAAATGCAGTAATGCTGCTACTTGCGCACTGCTGACACACTGCTTGGCGGCGGAAGGAGACTACGCGATTTTACACTATTCAGGTACTAAAACGCAATGCTACAACTGTCAAATACTATAATACGCCCGAAATTTATGAATTTGAACAATGCAAGTACCAAAAACACACAAAGAAATTAAGAATTAAACTATGTAACAAATGAGTGAGCTAGGAGTATACGACTTTCTGCTGGCAGCTGCTCATCCAACGGCGGCAGGGAGCACACTGGCTGTGACCAACCGACACTGGCCGTTCAAAACAAAAACAGAAGATAGACGACTACGCGAATTTACACTATTCAGGTACTAAAACGCGATGCTACAACTCTCAAATACTATAATACGCCCGAAATTTATGAATTTAAACAATGCAGGTACCAAAAACACGCAAAGAAATTAAGAATTAAACTATGTAACAAATGAGTGAGCTAGGAGTATACGAGTTTCTGCTGGCAGCTGCTTATCCAACGGCGGCAGGGATTCGAAGCTTATAGGCGGCCATGTTATGCTGGTGGGTGATTCAGCCAGTCTTTTTCCCATTTTTAGCAAGAAAGGAATTTACACTAATATGTGCAGGCTGTCGACTGTCGAAACGCACACTTGTGTTCAGATTGAAACATCCCCTTGGAAAAATTTATGAATGACTGCTGGTAAACCGCTTACGTTATTTGATTTTCAAACAGCTGACTAGAACTGAATGTACTCAGACATTTCGCTCTTTACTTATTCTGATCAACACTAAACTGACACACAATATTTTTAGCGCAACGCAATCTGACTTTCAATAATCCCTACAAAAGAATGGCCCTGACTAACAATAACCTATACCTTTCATGAATCACTTACCTCACAAAAATCTTCGTTACTCGAAGTACTGCAATGCAGCGATCGCCTATACTGCCAGCTAAATAAAGGATTCTAACTACTGAAGACACTAACTACTAATAGGCATAGTTAGCTAATGAAAGATTTTGATAAAGAACAAACAATGTATTTACCTAAATAATATTCAAAAGTCATAATATATATATCAGTTCATGATATCCAGTATTAGAAATTTACTCTTTCTCAAAATTTTGCAATGTCTCTCCCCACATCCACCACTGCTGGCGGCTCACCTCCAACTGCACAACGCTACGCGCTCCTGTATATCTCTTTTGTTACGCAACCCTCCTTTTTACAATATCCTATGAAACCTTCCCTTAGGATTTCTACCTCTTGCTTAATAACAACAAATGAAATCTCCCCTTTGAAATTAATTCTCTTTCTCAATCTTCACATACAAATTTAAATGTTGCTTATTAAATGTTATTTTCCGATTATTTCGAAGAAACATAAAATGTGTTGTCGTCGTGGCCCTCAGTCGTTACCTGCAATAACCCAAAACTGTTCCTTACCTTTTTTTACTGTTACTGGATCGCCATCTGACCCCTACATCGAACTGCGACATGAATCTACTTAGTCTGGTTTACTACACTCTATTAGCTGCTGGTGGGCTGTCATAATAAGTGGCTGTATTTATTACCAAAGCTGACGTTATTCTTTAATAGCAAAGCTGACGTTATTCTTTAATTAATTTGACTGAAATTACGTAATTCATAGTTACACTTTTCCTTGACAACAATAAAATTTTTGCAAAATTTTACGTTGATGGTTTTTGGGATGGATTATAATCAGTAATGCAACAATGCTGGCAAAAATTAATTATATTCTGAATGAAATGATTTTACAAACGTTCAAGTGGGACTTACTTTTTACAATAATCTTACAACTTGCAATGCGCAAACATACCTTCAGTAGTCTTGAGTTTCTCAAAAAATTAATTCAATAATATAAGTTCCTCTTACGATAATAGTTAGCTGATGTCTCTGTACATCCGTTTATAATCTCTTGTAAATCATAGCTAGTGGCTGGCAGGCACACCGCTCCTCTCAACCTCTCGCTTCAGACCTGCTACCGACTCGCTTCACATCTCGCTTACTACTGACTTCCTATGAACGCTAAAGTGCGGTCTCTCCTGCCAACAATGCTTTCTGGTGCAGACAATTCCTGCTGCCATTACAAAATGTATCAATGCGCGGTCTTTCCCGCTCTTTTCTTAAAATGTATCCATAGGCTGTCTCTCCCACCCTTTTTAAAATTATATCAATGTGCGGTCCCTCTTGCCAACAATACTTTGATGCAGACATTCCCTGATACCACAGTTATTTCCAACATGACTAATATTAATTATTCCTACTTAATCCTATTAATAAAATATAAACATCTTTCATAAATTGTGGTTTGACAATAGACAATAGAAATATACACGTCTTACAACCCTACTTACAAGATGAGATCCTTCCACGATCTTCAAACGTGGTATTCTTTCAACTCAGCATCATTCAGTGACGTAAACGACGCAGCTCAGTCATTCAATCACTCACTCACTCACTCACTCAAAACTGATCAGACAGTCCTAATTGCCTTTTGGTTGCACATGTTAATTGTACACATCGTTTGTGCATTTCCTGTATTTTGTATTTGTCCTAAAGTGTTGTTTGTGTCTTCTCTTCAATAGTGTGTTTGTGTGTTCTCATGTGTTTCGCGCCGAAAGTAAACACTGTTGAGTCCAGAATGGTTCTTGTCGTTGCAGTTTGGGCTGCCTAGTGTGAGTCTGGTTACACAGAGTTGAAATTAACCTATTGGCTGACTGATGCATGGTGGCATAGAACGACCGCGTAATGAGCTTGAAAGGGTCCCGTAACATGGGGATACCAGTAATACCAGAAATCCCGCTGTACGTGCATAGCGAGGCGTAAGACTCTGCTTTGCAATCCTTGGAGCTGAAGAATATATGTATTGCTGCATTCCCCCACACTGCGTCTGCGTATTCCAGCACTGCTCGGATTAGTGCCAAATATAACGTGATTCTGCAGTGTGGCAGTAGAGCTGGCTCTGCATTGAATAGTGGGTAATCCCCCGAGTGAGTCGACTGTGTAGCGTCACGCCAAGATCGAAGTGCAGGACCGTGGGTTGCAGCCTCCCATGATCCGCACCAGTTGAAGACCTAAAGGCACTCAGCACAGCCTAATAATCACAGCCCGGCTCTTGGTGGAAATTCAGCGCCACTTCGTAGCCCAAGCTTGAAGTACGTTACAAGTCGTCTGCGGAGGACATCTACCTATAAGCATCGCGCGCAACGAGCGGTGTCGTCCGCTTAGAACGTCAGCGTCAGCCACCCCGTCTTAGGTACGTCAGACGTATAAAGCGGGCACATCAGGGGACTAGGGACAGACCTCTGCGGCAGTCTCAATCGCATAAGCCTCGCCGTTGAAATGCCATCTTCGGCACAGACATTGAAAGTGCGGTCACGCCAGTTGAGGAATTCACTAATTCTTCCAACTCAACACGAGTCAACGACACAAATGCCATGGTGCCACAATTCGAACTCCGCAGAAGCGTAGAAAGATTCAAATAATTGAGAAGCACTAAACGATTTCTTGGAAAAGCCAAGAAACAAGGACATTGCTGTAAACTTAGAGGCTTTGCTGACTGCACAGAGTAAGCTGGAGCAATAAGAATCATCGTTACCATAAAATACAACAGAAAACTATGAAATATTTGACATCAGAGAAATAATATCTGTATCAGGTCATTGTGACCCAGTCCTCATATATGTAGCTTCTACGTTTATGACCAAAATACTTCAAACATTTTAAAATAATTTTGTACATATATTTATTACGCATTTTCAGACAAAGGCATTAAATTTCATAAAGTTCTTTTTCTACTTAAATAACAAACGAAATTTATAACTTTTTCTGGTCGTATAGCCTGTAATATCCACGACACTATGTTCTAGCCACAAGATATTAAAATGAACTAAGTGTACAAACTTCAACAAATATTATCGATACTGCGAGTAAAAAGACTGTATCGTGTAAAAATGACGATAATTGTTTCATTATTTTTGTAATTTAATTTCCCTTGAATTAAAACTATTATCCGAGAACTTCATTCATAGACAACGACAATTTATAATCTTTTTTTATTTGTAGGAAACGTTAGCGGCAGCCCTGGACATTTGCACAATCCCCGCCCATTTACCCCCCTCCACACCTACCCACCACCACACCATCCAAGCGCGCATCAATATGATCTTTGGTAGTCCTCGTCGCTGTCGTGTTTTTGTTCGTCGTTTTTTGTTTTAACGCGGTTGTTCATATTAGCAGTGTTGTGCTGTTAGTACTTCTTAGCAGTTTGTGTAATACTGTCAAAATGAAACATAGATATGCACTCTCAGTAAAGTTATCATACACAAGGTACCTAATCTTGAGCGTTGTGGCCAACTGCTGTCAAAACTGATATCTAACACACATTAAAGTACGATAAGATGTGTTGGAATGACACTGACGAAATTATGTACATATGTCTAACAATAGTCAGCTCTAAAGCTCTCAAACACTGAAGAAGAACTCAAAGTAATTTCATGTGTGCTATAAGCAAGCATCATAAGAGTTTACAAGTAAAAATTCACCCATTACACAGGCAAATATTAATGAAGAATGTCATTGTATAAATATCTGACTGCTTGCATTACGCATTTCTACATTATCCCACTCTTACATTCTTTAGTCTTAATGAGGTAATCAGAAACAAACCAAGACATCGACTTTGCCTTGTTTATGCACAACATTGACTTTAGATAATCGAGATAATGGACAGCATCCTTGGTGATACTACCAATTAATATTTCCCAACAGAATTTCTTACACTACGCGAGGTGACGGAAATTGCGCTCACTACAGTTAACAAATATCAGATTTTTTGATGTAGTGCAGATGAAAGCTCATGAAATAAAAAAGACAGTGTGGATACCATATTTCTTTTTCTTTCTTATTGATGATTTTTCAACGAGCATATTCAATGAACATATTTCTAATTCTTTTCACAATGGTACCGGAAAAACTGTATTTCGTACTAACTACTGATTTTCTCCCTTGTTATGACTGGCATACCTGTGATACGAACAACTTTGACGTTGGAACATGCGGCACACCATGGGCGGAGCTTAGGATATGGATTGGTGTGGAGGGGGGTGATTGGGCGGGACTTCTGCACCGTCCGGGGCTGTCGCTAACGTTACGTTTTTTTTATCTACATCTACATTTATACTCCGCAAGCCACCCAACGATGTGTGGCAGAGGGCACTTTACGTGCCACTGTCATTACCTCCCTTTTCTGTTCCAGTCGCGTATGGTTCGCGGGAAGAACGACTGTCTGAAAGCCTCCGCGCGCGCTCGAATCTCTCTAATTTTACATTCGTGATCTCCTCGGGAGGTATAAGTAGGGGGAAGCAATATATTCGATACCTCATCCAGAAACGCACCCTCTCGAAACCTGGCGAGCAAGCTACACCGCGATGCAGAGCGCCTGTCTTGCAGAGTCTGCACTTGAGTTTGCTAAACATCTCCGTAACGCTATCACGGTTACCAAATAGCCCTGTGACGAAATGCGCCGCTCTTCTTTGGATCTTCTCTATCTCCTCCACCAACCCGATCTGGTATAGGTCGAACGAGTGTTTTGTAAGCCACCTCCTTTGTTGATGGACTACATTTTCTAAGGATTCTCCCAATGAATCTCAACCTGGTATCCGCCTTACCAATAATTAATTTTATATGGTCATTCCACTTCAAATCGTTCCGCACGCATACTCCCAAGTATTTTACAGAAGTAACTGCAACCAGTGTTTGTTCCGCTATCATATAATCATACAATAAAGGATCTTCCTTTCTATGTATTCGCAATACATTACATTTGTATTATCTGTGATAATTGTAGTTCAGTTGTTCTTCCGGTGCTAGCCGATGAACTGTTCGGACGTGAGACGTGTGAGGTCTGTAAAGACGAAGCGTGTAACTATATTGTTAATTATTATTTGAAAAATAGAGTCGCTGTTGTCTAGACTTGGATTTGTATTTATTTCAATTGCAATCCAATCTAATTAATGTTTTTAAGTGTCAATTTTCACCTCCGCAATTAGGAGCCCAGCCATTAGCGCTAGTAACTTACAGCGGAGTTTACTAGTAGCTGGTATAAAAAATATGCAGTATTTTCATTTAGAATAATTTTAAATGCTAAAGAATAGAGAGCAAAAGGCTTAAAGACTTTTATCTAAATATATTAACTTAATATAAAAGAAATCGAGAATAACAATAGACAAAGTGACTATCGTCTGTCTGCCGCCATCTTAGCAAAAATATCTCGGCGGCAGTTTTGAATCGAAAATTTTAACAAGCCTAAATGTTGTTAGATATAAATGAATGGAAATAAATGTGCACCGGTGGCCCCGAATCTACTTTAAACGACAGAATTCAACTCAAATTGAATATTTAAAAACAGTGCTCACTGCACGTTACATAATATCAATTTCTTATTTGCTGACGTATGAAGCCTAATTATTTCGGACGATTTACACGAAATATTTTAATAGGAGACATACGTCAGTGTTGTGCGCGGGTTGTATTTTGAGACTAAATGTCCCTTTGGCTAGAGAAAAGTACTTCCATCTTAAGTAACAGTTGTGTAAAATCTGATAAACGATATGCAATTTAGTGCCACACGCACGACTTTACAGACATCATTTCTACACAACGTCAAGTGGAGATTTCTTTAGCAGAGTGAAAAATATTAGCCGGGATAATCATTTCTGGGAGCAAACGGATTGTTATGCTGACAATAGGTAACTGGATTTATATTTTCCTATTCATCTACCTGAAATACCATTTATAAGTAATTAAAGTCACGAAATACTATAAACTGGTTCCGCCGCAAGCCCCAAACAGAACTGTAGGGCTAAAATCTAGGAACACAGTGAGCATCACTTTCTCACGTGACCGCACATACGAAACGCTTTTCTGTCATGGCGATAACGATTCTTCAAGGACAGCTGCGCTTTAGTTTCAACTCATATCCGTAAAATCATGCCTAATCAAAAGATTTCATGGCATGAATCCATGGTTATATCAGCATCATCAGCCACTTCTCTGATGGGGCTTCGGTGATATTTCTTAATCAGTTCCTTCATTTGTTCGGCGATTTTATGTGATGAAGACTCGCTGGGGCTCGCACGGCGCTCGTCACCTTAGACGATTCCACGGACCCCTTCCAAACGCTTGCACCACTCCTAAACCCTTGTTTTACTAACAGCAGATTCACCAAAAGCAATATTTAACATTTCTAAAATATTGCTACACTTTTTCCATTCTCATAGACAAATTTAATACAAATCCTTTAATGAATTTTTGCACAAAATAAATAATCATCGAAACCACAACACAGATCTGACATTTTTAACAGCTGAGAGCAAACTATATTTCCGACATGGTTAACACTGCACACAGGTTTTCCAGACATGATTACCAACACAACAATGAAAAGAGTCGTGCTAATCGGGGGATATAACACGCGAAATAAATTTAAAAAAAATCTGTTACTTAATGGCCAGGGCTACGACAAACCGTACAGCGGTGGAAGTTTGTTACTGCATGCAGGGTGTTTCAAGCAGAACCGTAAATATTTTAGGAGATGATAGCACAGACTAATTGGAATAAAACGTTCCCCATAACAGATTTCAAATTTTTACTGGTCACACGCATACGCCTGGTTGCAGAGATACGTTTCACGTGCTGGTACTTCAGTTGCTATGCGTTTATTTATCAGTTGCGACATTTGTTTTGAAGTTTAAATTGCGAAGCTGTGTTTGTGTTTACGTAACTGCATTTTCCAACTGTGATTATAAATGCTATTTGTTGACCAATTCTACAGCACCGTTTAAGCATGCCACTCGTATTTACAAACGCTGAGTATGCCAATATAATATTTCTGTACGAACTTTGTAATGAAAATGGTGCTGCTGCTTGAGGAGGATACGGTAGACGATTTCCTAAGCGCAGAGTACCAGTTTCAAGGGTATCTACTCGTGTTTTCAGTAAAACGCGTGCGACTGGTGCACGTAGAGCAGTCATGTCTCAATTAAAGGTGTAAATGAACAGAGTGTGGACGAGGTAAAAGGTAGCTGCCAGTACATGCTGAGTTTCCGTACTCGTCGGCGTTCCTCATACAGATATTGGACGAAAATATGGAAACCCCACTAGAAATGGTTCAAATGGCTCTGAGCGCTATGCGACTTAACTTCTGAGGTCATCAGTCGCCTAGAACTTAGAACTAATTAAACCTAACTAACCTAAGGACATCAGACACATCCATGCCCGAGGCAGGATTCGAACCTGCGACCGTAGCGGTCGCTCGGTTCCAGACTCCAGCGCCTAGGACCGCACGGCCACTCCGGCCGGCGAAACCCCACTAGAAATGCATGTTTGAATATAAATGCAGAAGCTAGTCGAGCGTGCAGGTTGCACAGTTGTACACGACCATGAACGGCAGCTGTGCAATGTCTTCGATATTGTGCAAGGGTCAGTCGTCGCCAGAACACTGATGCGTGTAGTTGTGAGTGCATTATGTAGCAGTTAAGCGAATTCGAACGTGGGTAGATGGTTGGTGGGTGCTTTCGTAGCAAAGGTAGGCAAAGTATTTGGTGTCTCACGGGGCACCTTTTCGAAGATTTATACCGCATGCAAATAAAGCGGAAAAACTTCGTGCGCTAACTCACAACGCGGACGAAAATGTGTGTTGAGTGATCGTGGAACACGGTCATTGAAGAGGATTGAGGCGAAAAGTAAGAGGACGAAAGCTGCAAAAGTCACTGCAGAACTGACTGTCGCACTCGCGAACACTGGCGGTACCAAAACAACAATAAGGGAGTTCCATAAGAAGTGTACTGCAGGGTGAGTTAGAATTCATCAGTGATACGAATGCCTGCGACAGTAATACATCTACATCTACATGGATACTCTGCAAATTACATTTAAGTTCCTGGCAGAGGGTTCTTCGAACCACCTTCACAATTCTCTACTATTCCAATCTCATATAGCGGGCGCAAAGAATGAACACTATATCTTTCCATACGATCTCTGATTTCCTTTAGTTTACAGTGGTGATCGTTCTTCCCTATGTAGGTCGGTGTCAACAAAATGTTTTCGCATTCGGAGGACAAAGTTGGTGATTGGAATTCCGTGAGAAGATACCGTCGCTATGAAAAACGCCTTTCTTTTAATGATGTACAGCCCAAATCCAGTATCATTTCTGTGACACTCACTCCCTGTCCTGTTTGGTAGGGATCCCACACCGTGCGGCAGTGTTCTAAAAGAGAACTGACAAGCGTAGTGTAGGCAATCTCTTAGTAGATCTGTTACATTTTCTAAGTGTCCTGACAATAAAATGCAGTATGTGGTCAGCCTTCCCCACAACATTTTCTATATGTTCCTTCCAATTTAAGTTGTTCGTAATTGTAATTCCTAGGTATTTAGTTGAATTTACGGCCTTTATATTTGACTGATTTATAGTGTAATCTAAGTTTAACGGATTACTTTTAGCACTCATGTGGATGATCTCACACTTTTCGTTATTTAGGGTCAACTGCTAATTTGCGCACCATTCAGATATGTTTTCTAAATCGTTTTGCAGTTTGTTTTGATCTTCTGATGACTTTATTAGTCGATAAACGACAGCGTCATCTGGAAAAAATCTAAAACGGCTGGTCAGATTGTCTTCCAAATCGGTTATATAGATAGGGAACAGCAAAGGGCCTATAACACTACTTTGGGGAACTCCAGAAATCACTTCTGTTTTACTCGATTACTTTCCGTCAGTTACTACGAACTCTGACCTCTGTGACAGGAAATCACGAATCCACTCACATAACTGAGACGATATTACATAAGCACGCAATTTCACTACGAGCCGATTGTGTGGTACAGCGTAAAAAGTCTTCTGGAAATCCAGAAATACGGAACCGATCTGAAGTCCCTTGTCAACAGCTCTCAACATTTCATGCGAATAAAGAGCTAATTGTGTTTCACAAGAACGATGTTTTCTAAACCCATGTTGACTGTGTGTCAATAGGTAATTCATAATGTTCGAACATACGTGGTGCCGAAGCTATATAATCCGAATTGCGGAGTAGCGGAAGAATGTCGTTTGGTCGGATAGTCTTGCTTCACACACTTTCCAACTTCTGGCCGACTGAAACACGGCCGGGGTTTGGTGATGAATTGGACAACTGTGTCGTGGTATTCCACCGGCGTCATGGTTACTCTGCAAGGTCGCATTACTAATAAGAATTTTGTGACCATTTTAGCTGATCAGGTCCATGTGTTTGGTCCTCAGTGGTGATGCTGCGTTCCGAGATGTCAGAACCCAACCTCCCCCCGCCCCCCTATTCACACAATCGCTTCATCCAGAACAGGTTTTGTGAGCACGAAGATGAACTGTCGCTTCTTCCTCGCCACCAGTCACCAAACCTTATTGAGAATTTGTAGTCTACTTTCGAGACAAGGGGTCGGTGTTCGCTACCCGCCTCCATCATAGTCAGCTGAACTTCCCACTATTTTACAGGAAGAAAGGTATAGGTATAAGGTATAGGTATAGGTATAAGGTATAGGTATAAGGTATAGGTATAAGATATAGGTATAAGGTTCCCTTGAAGACCATACAGCACCTGTAATTATCCATTTCGAGACGGCTGGAAGCTGTTTTGAATGCCAACGGTTTTCGTGCAACGTATTGGGCATGGTGAAACACTGTGCTCTGTGTTTCCATATTTTTGTCCGCCAGCGTTACAAGAATATGTTGGACGTAACATATGAATGTCCTCTATTGTTATCATTTATAGCGGTATCAACTCTTCGGGAATGGGATTCAGATAGAAGATTGTAATGTTCTCGTTGGCTATTTGCAAATCGCCTATAAATCTCAGTAATATTGTTTGCGAGCGAAATCACTTTGCTTTGATGGGGAAACATTTTCAAGAACGCTTCTCGGGGGGATTTGTGGTGCGGTACGATAATCACCTGGCTGGTTATTTGGTGCTGCCGCATGCCGCATCGTCTTACAGGACCCCGTTATCCTGACTTCCTTGAAAACGAGCCTCCAGCATTACTGGAAAAAGTTCCTTTGACTACAGGGAGCCGTCCGTTATGGTCGAGCGGTTCTAGGCGCTTCAGTCTGGAACCGCGCGACCGCTACGGTCTCAGGTTCGAATCCTGCTTCGGGCAAGGATGTGTGTGATGTCGTTAGGTTATTTAGGTTTAAGTAGTTCTAAGTTCTAGGGAACTGATGACCTCAGATGTTAAGTCCCATAGTGCTCAGAGCCATTTGAACCATTTTTTTTTTACTACAAGGATATATGTTCTTCTAGCTTGACAGGCCCTCTCTGCATTCTAATCGTCAGGTGACACATTATCTAAATAAAACATTCCCCGAAAGATTTGTCGGGAAAAACGGTCACGTTTCTTGGTCACCAACGTCCCCGAACCTCTTTTCGATTTTTGTCTATAGGGATGACTGAAAGGCGAAGTCTTCTTTTTATTATTCTTCTTACAAAGGGGTTTGTACGAACTTCCTATTACCGTTTTGATTCATATTGACGTCACAGATTGCGCGGCCTCTCCCGCCGGAGGTTCGAGTCCTCCCTCGGGCATTGGTGTGTGTTTTGTTCTTAGTATAAGTTAGTTTAGATAGTGTGGTCTAGGCACCGATGACCTCAGCAGCTTGGTCCCTTAGGAATTCACACACATTTGAACGTTTCTGGATTAACACTGACAGGGTGTGCAGGGGACGCCTAGGACTTTTAAGATTTGTAAACAGGAAGATGCAACTCTCAACTGTTTTCGAGAAAATCGAGTCTGAAACTTTTAGGCGTCTTTGAACACTTTGTATACTCGACAGTGTTCAATGAGTGGGCAGACAGGCAAGTAAGCGCTGTTTCAGCGGCGCGGTGTTTCTGCCTCGAATCTCGCTGCTGGTACTTTTTTTTTTTTTTCATTCCTGTAATTCTGACAACAGACATTTGTGGCACGCCACGAAATTCTTTGATGACCTGTAACCGTTGATGACTATAAACCAAATCTGTATTGCAATAGACACACTGAAAGAACCGTGGGCATGCCAAAACCCGGCATCAGTCGCAGTAATTATTGTTTTGCATGTTTCTACGATCGTGCGGCTTCCGCTGGTTGCACATTATACTTATCACAAATGTTCACACAATAATATTAATAAAATGAGTACTGCTTTTACTGAAAGTTCACGTGTATAGTCTGTTTACGAGGGTGATTCAAATGAAATGTTCCATAAAACTTCGAAAAGTTGTGCGAGGTAGTTGGTAGGTGGCAGTAATGTTCCTTGAGGTTTAAAGAGACCGAGAAGTGGCAAAGTGATGCTGCAGCGCAAGAGAAGGCAGCAGCGTCCACAAGAAGATGACCACCGTGCTGTCAACATGTATCGCGATTGAGCAGAGATCTATGTGGATATTTCAGTAGTGCAAGTGTCAAATCAATCGAAATACATCGCAGAATGACAGAGCAGTGTGGTGATACGGTGGAACAAGTGTACGAGTGGTGTGGGAAGTTTAAAGGCGGTGTAACGTCTGTGGAGGATGCCCTAGGACCACGGCAGGCACACCGCATAGTGGCGAACGAGAATATTGCGTTTGTGGAGCAGCTTGTAAATGAGAACAGACGCGTAATTCTGAACAAATTAGCTATAAGTTTGACGATCAGTATTGGTTCAGCGCACAGTATTGTTCGCAATTTGCTGCACTTCAGCAAGGTGTATGCAAGATGGGTGACATGTCAATTGACTGCCGAACTGAAAGACCGTCGCTTCGATACCTGTGAAGGACTTCACATCGAAGCTGATGCATTTCTGGGGAAAACTTACAGGCTATGAGACTCAGGTCAGGCTATGAGACTCAGATCCGTTATAACCAACCAGAAACGAGGTCATCAGTCCCTAAGCTTACACACTACTTAACCTAAATTATCCTAAGGACAAACACACACAGCCATGCCCGAGGGAGGACTCGAACCGCCGCTGGGACCAGCCGCAGAGTCCATGATTGCAGCGCCTCAGACCGCTCGACTAATTCCGCGCGGCTGCAAGTGATCTCTTATTTTCCTGCTAAGTCACTGGGAGACGGGTAATGTTAGAGTGTGGCTGCATAAGGATTTGGGGGCATGCTTATTATATATTCCAGTGTGGCTGTGATGTGACCTTGTTTTCATTGCAATCTATCTGTGCTGCAGGGGATTTGTTAAATCTGCTCGTTTCCTGGCGTCGGTGCGCTTATGGATTCTTGTCAGGACCGCGCATTGTGAGGCCGGTTGCATTATACATAAATATATACCGCCTGCTTGTGAGCCTGTGCACAGGCCGTGGAGAGCGAACACTCGTATTGCCTGCCGGCCGTAGCGCTTTTGCTTCCAAATACTGCTGTGGGCCTTAACGCTATTGTCTAAAGTTAAGCGAGGCCGCTTTGTTAATATCAGCGTTTCTGTAAGTTATTTTACTGGTTATTACTAGCCATTCTTATTGAACACTTACGTTAATCATTTGTGTAACTTTAATGAATGTGCAACCTGTTGTTTTTCCTGTGTGCCAGTTTTTCGACCTTGGTTGGCCCACTTTCCATTTTTAGTATAAGCGTGTTTCACTGTGGACCTTTACGTGGGCGGTTCAGTTTTATTAAGCTTTAAGATCTTTATTTTTATATGAAGTTCTGGTATTACGTGGTTGTGTAGCTTTGGGTTGGAAGTGCATAGCGTTACTAGCATTTTGAGATATGGTTAAACAAGAACGATTGTTTGTGATTGCTTATTCACCGTGCCTACTATCTACGTTTTTGGTTGCGGATGCTAAATATGATCCTTATTCGTGCTTATGTAATTCAGTTAAAGTGAAAATGCGTATATTGCAGCAGTAAGAGGGCAAATTTCCGAAATGACGTTTATTATAAAGTCTGTTTGAGTCAAATTAAAATTGTAAAACAATCACTAGCTTGTTCGTCACCAGTGATCCCAGGTTTCCTATTTTCTTTAAATAACTGTGGTGAGATTGTAATTTTGATTTTCTGAAGAACCGAGTAGTACCACGGTTCAGTTACTGTTTCTCCTGATACACCTCCAATACAGATCCATTTCAAAGTAAAAAAAAAAACAGAAGTCACGCATTACAGCCGAGCTGCACCAACTTGCGATAGAACTTGCAACAGTCCTCCTGCATTCCTCGGCAGATGGCAGCAGGGCCCAGTTGGCAGGCCTGAGGATCACGTTGGCAGTGCCCTCGTGTCACCGAGGGCGGCACGCAGCACCATACAGTGCGGGCTGTGTCGGTCCCGGAACGGGACGGAGCGACCACAGGCGCGCGGGAACGCGGGACAGCCGGGCGAGGACTGCCGCGCATGCGCCACGCCGCCACTGTGCGACCGCAAGCATCCGTCCTGGGGATTGTCCAAGGGGTCGCGCAGTGCACGGCGCGCCGCAGATAGAGACCCATTAAGGTCCTCAGCTCTTGACACACACACAGTGGACGGAGATTTCCCTGGATTAAACTACCCTACTGGCCATTAAAATTGCTACACCTAGAAGAAATGCACATGATAAACGGGTATTCATTGGACAAGTATATTAAACTAGAACTGACATATGGTTACACTCTCACGCAATTTGGGTGCATAGATCCTCAGGAATCAGTACCCAGAACAACCGCCTCTGGCCGTAATAACGGCCTTGATACGCCTGGGCATTGAGTCAAACAGAGCTTGGGTGGCGTGTACAGGTACAGCTGCCATGCAGCTTCAATACGATACCACAGTTCATCAAGAGTAGTGAATGGCGTATTGTGACGAGCCAGTCGCTCGGCCACCATTGACCAGACGTTTTCAATTGGTGAGACATCTGGAGAATGTGCTGGCCAGGGCAGCAGTCGAACATTTTCTGTATCCAGAAAGGCCCGTACAGGACCTGCAAAATGCGGTCGTGCATTATCCTGCTGAAATGTAGGGTTTCGCAGGGGTCGAATGAAGGGTAGATCCACCGGTCGTAACGCATGTGAAATGTAATGTCAACCGTTCAAAGTGTCGTCAATACGAACAAGAGGTGACTTAGACGTGTAACCAATGGCACCCCATACCATCACGCCGGGTGATACGCCAGTATGGCGATGACGAATACACGCTTCCAATATGCGTTCACCGCGGTGTCGCCAAACACGGATGCGACCTTCATGATGCTGTAAACAGAACCTGGATTCATCCGAAAAAATGACTTTTTGCCATTCGTGCACCCAGGTTCGCCGTTGAGTACACCATCGCAGGCGCTCCTGTCTTTGATGCAGTGTCAAGGGTAACCGCAGCCATGGTCTCCGAGCTGATAGTCCATGCTGCTGCAAACGTCGTCGAACTGTTCGTGCAGATGGTTGTTGTCTTGCAAACGTCCCCATCTGTTGACTCAGGGATCGAGACGTGGCTGCACGATCCGTTACAGCCATGCGGATAAGATGCCTGTCATCTCGACTGCTAGTGATACAAGGCCGTTGGGATCCAGCACGGCGTTCCGTGTTACCCCCCTGAACCCACCGATTCCATATTCGGCTAACAGCCATTGGATCTCGACCAACGCGAGCAGCAATGTCGCGATACGATAAACCGCAATCGCCATAGGCTACAATCCGACCTTTATCAAAGTCGGAAACGTGATGGTACGCATTTCTCCTCCTCACACGAGGCATCACAACAACATTTCACCAGGCAACGCCGGTCAACTGCTGTTTGTGTACGATAAATCGGTTGGAAACTTTCCTCGTGTCAGCACGTTGTAGGTGTCGCCACCGGCGTCAACCTTGTGTGAATCCTCTGAAAAGCTAATCATTTGCATATTACAGCATCTTCTTACTGTCGGATAAATTTCGCGTCTGTAGCACATCTTCGTGGTGTAGCAATTTTAATGGCCAGTAGTGTACATTACATTAGTTATGTTCGATGAATTCCATGCGAATGCGATGTCGAAAGAAGGCAAGCATATAATTTTTATTTACCGGGTGACCCAAAAGGCTGTAAACATTTGAAAATTCAACACTTCACGAAATAACGTGGGTAGAGAGTTATAAATTAACACACATGCTTTAAATGACATGGCGGTTTTTTTAAGCAAAAAAGTGCACAAAATGACCAACAAATGGAGCTTCATATGATATAAAAGCAACACTTGGCGTAAGAAGTGATTGTTAGCAAAGACGATGTTCTTTAAGAAAAAAGCTGAACAAGTCGGCCGCCATTCACCAAGGGACAATGTTTTGAACAACGCTATACAGCATATTAGCAGGAATGACGAGGAAGTGCCGTTGGATGTTGTCTTTTAGCATCCCTAATGAGATCTGATCAGTGCAGTAGACTTGAAATTTAAGGTAATCCTACAAACAATAATCTCACGGATTGGGGTCTGGGAACCTGGAAGAGGCGGCTCAGCGCGCGATCCTCACCCAGCGATGCGCGTAAGAGATGTTTCACACGTGTAGCAATATGGCGTGGAACACCACCCTGCATAAAAGTCATATCTCGCAGCAGGTGTTTATTAGCAGCCTAGGGATGATGCGATTCTGTAACACATCGGCGTATCTCGCACCCGTGACGCTGACAGTTTGAAAAGCAGCACCCCGCATTTACTCGAAGAAAAGGTGTCCGATCACGACTGATGTGGTAAATCCACAACACGCCGCAACTTTCTCGTCATACAGTGGTGTTTTCACGACAGTTTTAGGATTTTTGGTAGCCCAAATTATGCAGTTGTGGGTGCTGACAGATCCTCGGAGTATGAAACCTCGTGTCATTTCGGGCATGTGTGTCAATTCTTACCTCTCTGCCTACCTTATTGTGTGAATTAGTGCCTTATCAAATGTTAACCGACTTTTGGGTCACACTGCATAAAATGACAGGTAGTAGGGATAAAATACAGGGAGTGAAACGTCATTCACAATTTGTACAGGAATCGGAGTTCAGTTAGTAGTAGGACATAAACGGAAGCAGTGGCCCAGATGTTATTCAATCTGTACATTGAGAAAACACTGAAGGAAACCACGGAGAAATTGGGAAACCGAATTGCGGTCTGGGGAGAAGAAATAGAACTTGAACATTTACCATTGATCATATAATTTTGTCAGAGACGGCGAAGGGCATGGTTAAGCAGTTGAACAGAATGACTAGTGTCTTTCAAAGTGGTTGTAAAATGAACATCAACAAACTTAAAATACTGTCAAAGCTAACCATTGTCTCATAACTTTACATAAGGGCTTAGCAGAAATTTTGAAGAACTATGAAACTGATTTATGGGCATTTTCAGACAAAAGTTGTGATATCGCTGTCTCAGAAATTTAGCTACAAAGAAACTTTCACAAGTGCTATGTAAATCTCACAGATGTGTTTCTGGAGAAAACATTTCAATTGATGTCAGTGTGGAATGCTGCAAAGCATATGCAAGAGTCACCTTGTCAGCAGCACTACTGTTCAAAGAAACTAAGTGACTCTTACATATGCTGTTATTCATATGTATTTGACGATGCTGGTTCTGATTTTGCGTTTAACATTTGACGATGCCACTATGGCTGCAGTACATTAGGACATTGTTTTTGTAAACCAGATCTGAAGATGGTCATTACAGACCGAAACCGGTATCTGTTGACAAAAAGTTTGTGACCATAGACGTAAACTAAAGGAAATTTTTCTGTGTTCGGGTGATTGTTTTAATCGCGACAATGTCGCAGCTTGTTAAATACATGAAACGGAATCGTGTTTAACTTGAGAGATCCTATTCGTATCCAGTCATTTTTAAAATACTGCTCAGTGTACAATAAACAGAGATTCAAA
The DNA here is from genome assembly GCF_021461395.2 of Schistocerca americana. Classification (NCBI taxonomy): domain Eukaryota; kingdom Metazoa; phylum Arthropoda; class Insecta; order Orthoptera; family Acrididae; genus Schistocerca; species Schistocerca americana. The sequence goes on from NC_060119.1 coordinate 1,262,380,206, forward strand.
CCGTTAACTTCCACTTTAAATTAGCTGATGAGGCTAACAGCATTGTTGTAGTTTAATGTCCGCAAAATGCAATGAGGGAGTATCTCTGTCGGGTAAATTTTCATTTGTGTACACTATACAGTTAAAACCAACAAAAACAGCGCGCACAGTGCATCAAGACGACAGTCAGGCTTTGTTGTTGGCAGACAGGACTGCCGGCCTTGTCACTACTGAACACAGTATCCATTATGCTTCCGTCATAGCCATTTAGTGAGTGAATGTGCAGATAAAACTGTTTCATCACACCGTTGAAATAGAGTTACAACTGGATAGCCGTTCGCCGATCTCAACTCAGGTAAACAAAACTTATCACAGAGCTTCCGTTGGGGTACTAGTTTTGCTTGCCTTTTCCAGCATGTGTTGGCACCATAACTGTTCATCAGTATCTTATACCTTCAGTTTGTATGTACTGTCGTTATAACATTTACGAACTTGGGTTAACTGGATAGTAGTCTATCCACATATACAGGGTGAGTCACCTAACGTTACCGCTGGATATATTTCGTAAACCACATCAAATACTGACGAACCGATTCCACAGACCGAACGTGAGGAGAGGGGCTAGTGTAATTGGTTAATACAAACCATACAAAAATGCACGGAAGTATGTTTTTTAACACAAACCTACGTTTTTTTAAATGGAACCCCGTTAGTTTTGCTAGCACATCTGAACCTATAAACAAATACGTAATCAGTGCCGTTTGTTGCATTGTAAAATGTTAATTACATCCGGAGATATTGTAACCTAAAGTTGACGCTTGAGTACCACTCCTCCGCTGTTCGATCGTGTGTATCGGAGAGCACCGAATTACGTAGGGATCCAAAGGGAACGGTGATGGACCTTAGGTACATATAAGACTGGAACAGCACATTACGTCCACATGCTAACACATTTTTATTGGTCTTTTTCACTGACGCACATGTACATTACCATGAGGGGTGAGGTACACGTACACACGTGGTTTCCGTTTTCAATTACGGAGTGGAATAGAGTGTGTCCCGACATGTCAGGCCAATAGATGTTCAATGTGGTGGCCATCATTTGCTGCACACAATTGCAATCTCTGGCGTAATGAATGTCATACACGCCACAGTACATCTGGTGTAATGTCGCCGCAGGCTGCCACAATACGTTGTTTCATATCCTCTGGGGTTGTAGGCACATCACGGTACACATGCTCCTTTAACGTACCCCACAGAAAGAAGTCCAGAGGTGTAAGATCAGGAGAACGGCCTGGCCAATTTATGCGTCCTCCACGTCCTATGAAACGCCCGTCGAACGTGTACCTCACCCCTCGTGGTAATGTACATGTGCATCAGCGAAAAAGACCAATAAAAAGGTGTTAGCATGTGGACGTAATGTGCTGTTGCAGTCTCTTCTGTACCTAAGGTCCATCACCGTTCCCTTTGGATCCCTACGTAATTCGGTGCTCTCCGATACACACGATCGAACAGCGGAGGAGTGGTACTCAAGCGTCAACTTTAGGTTACAATATTTCCGGATGTAATTAACATTTTACAATGAAACAAACGGCACTGATTACGTATTTGCTTATATGTTCAGATGTGCTAACAAAACTAACGGGGTTCCATTTTAAAAAACGTAGGTTTGTGTTAAAAAACATACTTCCGTGCATTTTTGTATGGTTTGTATTAACCAATTACACTACCCCCTCCCCTCACGTTCGGTCTGTGGAATCGGTTCGTCAGTATGTGATGTGGTTTACGACATATATCCAGCGGTAACGTTAGGTGACTCACCCTGTATAATTTAGAACACATGGTTCTGTGTCACCCCCACAGATCTCAATATTTTTTTTCAAGTGGAATACAGGCAAAATAATTACAAGATAACTATGTAGACGTTTCCGTGGGACTCATACCCATAATTTATAACAGGAACATATTTCTTTACAGATTATCATTATTGTAACGATTTTTCATTGTAGGAATGATTTACTTCTTATTTTAAATAAAAAAACACATATGTGAAATGGTAAACAAGAAACATCAATTTAAAACACAATACAAAAATAAGTGAAAGAAGTAATTATAATGATGATGACAATTAGATATTATAATTAGATATGTTGAAAATACTCCGATAACACATTGAGTACAATTCCAAAAATGGCGCTTCAGGAAACGGCTTCAAATAACATGGATGGATATGGCGTGAAATCTTCTTTCATTTGTGGCTTGATGTTAAAAGGGGCCAGAGTTGCAAGATTCAGTTTTTTTATTTAATTCATAACTAGTTTCGGGTTACCTGACCCCATTTTCAAATCATCCCGTGAGCTGGAAAGTTAAAACTACAGTTAATTCTCCAGGACATACGTACCAAACAGTCAAAATAGAATATTTCGTAACAGTTTGCAAATCATGTTAAGACTGTACACACACGTTTTTCAAAGTCCAGTTTTCCTATGTGCAAGTGACAGTCTATATGCTACACCACCACACGGAAACTTCAGGTAGGGGGTGCCATATCAGGATGCAGAGAATTATTTTATTACAATTTCCAATTATCAAGAACAAAACAATTAATACAACACAAGTATAAGTCAACTACCACACTGTAGTTATTTTAAAATTTTCCAGAAAGAACAGTACATTTAAAAGCTCTTTAAAATTTTCCTAGAAAACAGCAGGACATTTAAAAGCAACGCACACTAATTAACAGCAGTGTCTCATACGGCGTATACAAACAAAAGTCGTATGCTATAGAGACACATAATATCGTTCATTGTGAACCATAAATAGTGTGGAAAGAAACCTGAGAGTGTGACACTGAAAAATCATCATCACCTTTCGAATTACTTCATTCTCGTAAATCACGTAATCAGAAGCCAACCTAACAGAATGTATACCTATGAAAACCTTTATAATGACACTTCAAAATTAAAACAAAAATTGAAACGCTAGGTTGTCTCTTCCACTGTGCCAAGTGGCAGGCTCATAATCAAAGACGACAACGTAATCTACCCATTTAATCCAGCAGTGAAGTAATTTATCGTGTACCGAAAGTTTTCATTTTCCACATCTACATCTACATGGTTACTCTGAGATTCACACTTAAGTGCCTGGCAACGGTTCATCGAACCATTTTCATGCTACTTCTCCACCATTCCAGTCTCGAATGGCGCGTGGGAAAAAGAAACACCTAAATCTTTCCGTTCGATCTCTCTGATATCTCTTATTTTATTATGATGATCATTTCTCCCTACGTAGATGGGTGTCAACAAAATATTTTCGCATTCGGAAGAGAAAGTGGTGATTGAAATTTCGTAAATAGATCTGGTTCAAATGGCTCTGAGCACTATGGGACTTAACATCTGAGGTCAGCAGTCCCCTAAACTTAGAACTACTTAAACCTAACTAACCTAAGGACATCACACACATCCATGCCCGAGGCAGGATTCGAGCCTGCGATCGTAGCGGTCGGGCAGTTCCAGACTGAAGCGCCTAGAACCGCTCGACCACATCGGCGGGCTGTAAATAGATCTCACCGCAAAGAAAACCGCCTTTGTTTCAGTGACTGCGACCCCAATTCACGTATCATATCAGTGACACTCTCATCCCTATTGCGCGATAACACGAAACGAGCTGCCCTTCTTTGCACTTTTTCGATGTCTTTCGTCAATCCAACCTGGTTAGGATCCCACACCTCGCAGCAATATTCCAGCAGAGGACGGACAAGTGTAATGTAGGCTCTCTCTTTAGTGCGTTTGTCGCACCTTCTAAGTGTTCTGCCAACAAACGGCAGTCTTTGTTTCGCCTTCCCCACAATAATATCTATGTGGTCTTTCAAATTTAAGTTGCTCGTAATTGTAATTCCTAGGTATTTAGTCAAACTGACAGCCGTTAGATTTGTGCAATTTATCGTATACCCAAAATATATCGGATTACTTTTAGTACCCATGTGGATGACCTCGCACATTTCTTTGTTCAGTGCCAATTGCCACTTTTCGCACCACACAGAAATTCTCTCTAGATCATTTTGTAATTGGAATTGATCGTCTGATGATTTTACTAGACGGTAAATTACACCGTCATCTGCAAACAATCTGAGGGGGCTGCTCACATTATCACCTAGATCATTTATGTAAATCGGGAACAGCCGAGGGCCTATGACACTACCTTGCGGAACGCCAGATATCACTTCTCTTCTACTCGATGATTTACCGTCTATCACTAAGAACTGTGACCTCTCTGAGAGGAAATCACGAATCGAGTCACACAACTGAGACGATACTCCATATGTACACAATTTGATTAACAGTCGCTTGTGAGGAACGGTATCAAAAGGCTTCTGGAAATGTAGGAATATGGAAACGATCTGAGATCCCTTGTCGACAGCACTCATTACTGCATGGGAATAGAGAGCTCCCTGTGTTGCACAAGATCGATATATTCTGAATCCGTGTTGGTTATGTGTCAATAAGTCATTTTCTTCAAGGTGATTCATGATGTTCGAGTACAGTATATGCTCCAAAATCCTACTGCAAATTGAGGTCAGTGATATGGATCTGTAATTCAATGGGTTACTCCTATTTCCTTTCTTGAATATTGGTGTGACCTGTGCTACTTTCCAGTCTTTAGGAACGGACCTTTCGTCAAGTGAGTGGTTGTATGTGATTGCTAAGAAAGGCGCTATTGTGCCTGCATACTCTGAAAGGAACCTGATTGGTATACCATCTGGACCGGAAGACTTGCCTTTCTTAAGTGATTTGAGTTGTTTCAAAATTCATTAATGACGATGGTGTATTTTGCAAAATTTCAAATGATTACAAAAGTTGAAACTTGCTGGCAGTTAAAACTGTTTGCCAGAGCGAGACTCGAACTCGGGACCTTTGCCTTTCGCGGGCAAGTGCTTATGATCTGAGCTACCCAAGCACGACTCACGATCCGTCCTCACAGCTTTAATTCTGCCAGTACCTAGTCTCCTACCTTCCAAACTTCACAGAAGCTCTCCTGCAGACCTAGCAGAACTGGCACTCCTGGAAGAAAGGATATTGTGGAGACATGGCTTAGCCACAGCCTGGGGGATGTTTCCAGAATGAGATTTTCACTGTGCCATGGAGTGTGCGCTGATATGAAACTTTCTGGCAGATTAAATCAGTTTTAATGTGCCAGGAAGTTTCATATCAGCGCACACTCTGCTGCAGAGTGAAACTGCCATTCTGGATTACGAAAGTTGACTACATACTTTTCAAGAATCTTAGTTGCAATTTTTGTGTGAAAGACAAAATTTTTTTTTTGTATTTCATGGTCGTGAAGATATTTCCTGTAAATCTAATATGCTAAATTACCTTTCTGGGTGCGTTCGACCTCCTAAAAGTGAAATTGGGTAACAACAAAAAGTAAGTTTTGCATTGCTTTGACTCTTCTATACACCCGTAAAGTTTAATCAGAATCGTTGTTTGCACTTGGCAACGTTTCAGGTCTCGGTTGTCAAAAAGCCCAACTCCTGCCTGTAAGGAGAGCGTGAGTGAGTACCACACACCGGTGCTGTTCTTGCAGTACATCTTTGAGCATCGAGAAGTACCTTCCTTGAAGAAGAGTCGCCCCAGTCCGTAGGAGCAGAGCGCCTCTGACGCCGCTGCGAGGCAGTTAGGCGACGGGCAGAGGACGTGTGGATACTCGCCGTACGGCCCGCCCGGAAGGAAGTCTCAACACGTGGCGTCCTGCGGCATCCTGTGTTTGAGGGTCTGGCCGCCAGCCTGCCTGGGTTTCCGCCCACCCACACACACCCACACACACACACGCGCGCGCGCGCAACAGCTGGCACACGCCGCCTGCCGGCCCGGCAAACACGCTCGCCCTATCTGTCTACTAAATACACGGAAGCACCGACACCGAAATGAGCCGCTGGCATTGGCACTTTCCATTTGTGGAGATACTGCAAGTATTACGTACCAGAATGTATGTCACAGTCTGCTGCGGGGTATTACTTACTGGCAGTTTAAGACTTTGTGTCGGACCAGGAGTAGAGGCGGCTGTACCCTTGCCTTTCATGGGCAGCGCTCCAACCGAGCTGCGCAGACACTACTTTATTACTTGTGTGGCCGATGCATTCTTCGGTCCGAAGGCTGGTATGACGAAGCTCTCAACGTTAGTCTACCCTGCGCAAATCTTTTCAGCTCTGCTTAGCTACTGCAGTTTACGTCCCTCTACAATTCAGTGTTTCCTTAGGATTTGCCCTATCAATTGATCCCTTCCGACATGTTGTGTGCTGAAGTAGTATTGCATATCTTGTAAAGGCAGGACTTTGGTGAAACTTGAACCCCATTGGATGGGGGCTTCATCGAAAAGTTTACATTTCATATACGTTTAGTGATTCCCAATCTTTCTGAGACTATTGTTCCTGAGTGCAGTCAGATCTTGGACAGTATCTCCGCTATACCGCCATCCTTGACATTAGTGCTTAAATAAACTTCAGACTGCGAAGAGAAATTTCTCTGAAAACTTTCGTTCTTAAAATGACGAAAGATAAATGATGTTTAGTTTTAGAGGTTGTTTTATTAAACCACCTACTAATGAGACAGACACAACTGATACTGCTTATTACTAACAACTGCTTTTTATAGAATGATGAAGCAATTTTCAGTGCGTCGTTATGCTATCTGCAGCTCCTCCTCAGAAAAGAAGGCGAACTATCCAGACTGAGGGCAAACACTTGTCACAAAACACACTTCCTTCGCGCCACTCCTCCCCTGGCGACACATGCACCATCCACACATACCATTCATTCGCATCTAAAATCAACCACGATTAACTGTGCTCTATACTTAGTTTTTAAATCACTTGATTGCTGGACTCCATACTTCAGCTCTGGCAGAAATTGGAAGACTTCACACTGCCAATATTTTGTGTCTAACCACCGCCACATATAATAATAATAACAATAATAATAACAGTACTATGTAGGTCCTACAGCAATGTAGTGGCTACTTATATTACATAGTTACTGTTGAGTTGTACTGCCAATAAGTCCATTTATTGTTGCAAACTGAATAACGAAGCAATTTCTAGGCTACCGTTAAAACTACGTACAACAAGGAGAAGGCATTTTCTTGACACGTTTAAGCATCTGTTATGTATCAGTCTGAATTATACTGTCGTAGATGCAATATGCAAAATACAATATATGTGTTTGGTACGTGGACTATGTGAGGAAGACTTGATCATACATTCGCTTCACAGGCTGTAACCTCCACTACACTGCGTCCTACGTTAACGATAATATCTGAAAAATATAACTGTAGATAACTTATCAATATTACAATACTACGAAATAGCGATAACGATTAGGCTCTTTTAAAACTAATTTAGTTTCGTAAACGAAACACAGTTTAACTCTTTTATTTTTATCCCTCAGAAAATTACATTTTGAACTTCACGGAGTAATTATCCACAGCAACTAGGACAACATTTCACACACAAGTCATGTGTCGGCTCGTAGCTACGTATTCATAGTTGTCACGCAAACGTCTCGTTTGTTTACCCCAATTTGCTAGAATGTTTTTAATTCTGTTATAGTGTATATTTTCATCCGTGTCAGTTTTCGCTAATACATCGACAGCAAAAAATACAATAGCAAAAAGGAGTTGTGCGACATAAATGTAAGTTGGTAGGAATGTTTCCAGATCTGAAAGACGATGTCTATTCAAATTTCGTCCCAGTCGTACGTGGGGCGTTTGAAAAGTCTGTGCAAAAATAAAAACTACTTACGTGTTTGGGGTAAACCTTTTTTTATTTTTCGACGTAGTCTTCTTTTAGACTTATACACTTCGTCCAACACTGGTCTAATTTATTGATCCATTCCGAATAATAGGAATTGTCCAAGTCTGCAGAATAGCTATTAGTTGCTGCAATCACCTCATAAGTTTGAATAAAATCTTTGTCCCACTAGCTATTTCTTCAAACTAGGGAACAAATAGTAGTCCGAGGGAGCCATGTCTGGATAATAGGCGGGATTTGAAACGAGTTGGAATCCTATTTCCATTAATTTTGAGACCACAACTGCTGAGGTGTGTGCTGGTGCATTGTCGTGATGGAAAAGCACTTTTTTGCTGTCCAATCGCCGGTATTTTTCTTGCAGCTCGGTTTTCAGACGATCCTATAACGATGAATAATGTGCACCTGTAATAGTTTTACTCTTTTCCAGATACTCGATGAGAATTATCCCTGGCGAATCCCAAGAAACAGTCGCCATAACCTTTCCGGCTGAAGGAACAGTCTTCGCCTTTTTTGGTGCAGATTCTCCCTTGGTAACCCATTGTTTAGATTGTTTTTTGGCCTCAGGAGTGTAGTAATGTATCCATGTTTCATCCACAGTGACGAAACGACACTTAAAGTCCTGCAGATTCTTCCTGAACAGCTGCAAACCAACGTTGCAACACTTTACACGATTCCGTTTTTGGTCAAGCTTGAACAATCGCGGAACCCATCTTGCGGATAGCTTTCTCATGTCGAAATGTTTATGCAAAATATTGTGTACCCGTTCATTCGAGATGCCCACAGCACTAGCTATCTCACGCACCTTAACTCTTTTGTCATCCATCGCCATATCATGGATTTTATCAATGATTTCTGGAGTCGTAACCTCCACATGGCGTCCAAAACGTTCAGAATCACTTGTGCCCATATGGCCACTCCGAAAATTTTTAAACCACTGATAAACTCCTGTAATCGAAGGTGCAGGGTCACTGTAATGTTTATCAAACTTGTCTTTAGTCTCTCTCCTGAGGCGTTTTGCCTTTCATGAAGTAATGTTTAATCACCACACGAAATTCTTTTTCGTCCATTTTTTGAGAATCAGGCGACTTTCTTGATTCACGCGAATGCCAAACACAAATAAATAGACCAATATGGCTGAAACTTGGTGTGCGTTCTTTCCAAAGATGCTACTAACTAAACACGACCTCGGTACGCGCCGGTGGTGCCATCTCTCGGACTCTGCACGGACTTTTGAAACGCCCCTCGTATAAGAGTGGCAGTAGTAGCGTCACTAAGAGTGTGGGAGTCTGGTTTGCTTTAAATGCAAATGTTAGGCAAGAATGGGTTTAAGGAGACAAGGACCCCGTTATACACACTGTAACCTCCCCCTCACTTATCGACCTTAATGACAGTGAAAAATTAAACCGAGTGTACCTAATGGAACTTTGGGAAAAGCAATCGTCACCGAAGTTAATCTGTCGGTAAAGAGGGAGGAAAGGGTTACATCTAAATGAAAGGAAAAATGCAAATGAAACTGGTGGAAATTAATTTTGAAAAGGGGTAAAGTTAATAAAGGAAGTAAATGTGCGGCCGTTACGTTAGCAATTAACTAGCGGTAATTAGACATTTGAGATTTTGGGGAAAATTACGGTCGCCAGTCCTATGGACAATTACTATAGTAACTGAAAATGAAAGGTTATTGCACATATAGTTAGCACTAAAAGTGTGGCAACTGAAGGTTGACACGTGTAGTGTGAAAAACTGAATGTTTGTCAGAAGTAATAAATTTCGCTACACTCTGACTTAATATAGCAAAAGAATTAATAAAACCGGAAAATTGAAAGTTAATTTAGTGACTGAAATTAATAGTGAGCTTTGTTTCTGAAGCACATCGAAATTCAGTAAAATACGGTTAGTCTTGGGCTACCTCAACAATCATTTCAAAAGCTACTTGAATCTACGCAATTTAGAAATAAGAGATTTAACTTTGAACTTGAATTAAATGATTCTGAACAATTAACAATAGTAAAATGTAGTACGTACCAAGCTGAGCTGCAGTCACAGGTAAGCTAAAATACGGTAACAAAACTCGCACTCTTAATTTGTGCTTGTGTAATCTAAATATTGTAGCCAGCTATCAATACTTTAACTGAACTTTGAAATTAAAGCAGTGAAATGGAATGATATTACTTTAATGCTGGCGTTTGAATTTCAACGACACTCGGGTTCATTTCGGAAAAGGAAGAGACCCTGCTTGGCAATGCAATTGGGACAATGAGCAACAAATGTTCACGCTAAGTTGCTGTAATTATAGTTACGAAAATGGAACAGTTTGAAAAGCTGAGGTCTGCCATACAGTTCTAAAATTTTACGTGCTTCCAGTCTTCCTTGTTGGTTGATTGAAGGTTTGAAGTCGTCGATCGAGGAGGTGGCGACAGTCACTCATTGTCGGCCGTCGCTGTTGCAGAAGCTGGACGTTGGCGCGCCTTCTTCTCGACACGGTCTCCAGACGAAACGGGCTCTTCATGTGTGCTAGCTAACGCTTCCCGTCCGCGACACCGTGTCAGAAACTATCACAGCAATTCGAGCGCAATTACATGCTGCCAAACCCCGAAAGCGCGGCAACTCGGGGGAGCGTCACACAACCCACCTGCTGCCCTGCACTACTCCAGCTGGACCCCTCTCTGCCCGCGCTCCACGCGGCAGAGTTAACACTACCAAAGATCGTAAACACTTTGGTTCTTCACACGACCTATCGATGTATTCGTTCGATAGCATACTTTTCCCTAGGCAAAACCCAGCGTAAAAATACAAATAATATTCACAAAACAAACCAATTATACATCGACATAAATGCAGATATATAGAAATAGTAAAACAATTACAATATACAAAGACACAGAAATGTTATATCTTCAGGTAACAAAATAAGGAAAAAAATTTGCAGTGCAGCTGAGGGTCTGCAACCATACTGTCTAAGTGCTATACACAATGGACCTACACCTGGAGTTATGACCTGCGATCCGATTTCGTACGACAGCAAGACGACTCTCTTGGTTATGCCACACACCCTGACTGAAAATGTGTACGTCAGCCCGGTGATTCGATCTGCGTGCTGCCATTCATGAACATATTTCCAGATGGTGTTTCCCAACAAGATAACGCTCGCCCACATACCTCTGTTGTAACCCAATATGTTCTACAGAGTGTCGACATGTTGCCTTGGCCCGCTCCACCACCAGGGCACGTATGCAACATCACCGGACAACAACGGCGGAAGCATCCGCAAACAGCATTAATCGTCCTTGTATTGACCGACCAAGTGCAACAGGCGTATAGCTCCATCTAACAAATTGACAACCGGCACCGGTAGGGCAGAATGCGTGCACATTTGCGTGCCTGCATTCAACATCCTGTCGGTTACACTGGTTATTAACGTAACGGCGTTTTACATTTGTAGTAGCTTGGCTCGTGCTTCCATTAACCTGTGATCTTGCAATGTTACCAAGACAAATGTTTTCCAGAAATATCATGACTCCACGTTAATTATTATTTGGTGTTGCCATTTTTGTGTCATTATATTGCGGGGTTTCCAATACAAAATGATGATGTGTTGTGGAAGCCCACAACTACGTACCCTCAGACTCAAAGTTGAAATATTAAACGTTTTGGCTGGTTTCGTTGTCTAGGGGCTGGGATACGTAGTTGCCACATTACTAGCCAAATACTGCCCAGTCTACAGTATACAACATGAATAGACACATGAATCGAAAGGATGAAGGTTCCTATTTACTCGGCAACTGTGAATTTGTAATGCAACATAGCAATTTATAAATGAAAGATTGCGATTAAATAAAATCTGCAGGTGCTATCTTAACGACTTTAAATGATGAGTACGATAGTAGAAGTACTTCTGAGAATGCGGTGCATTTCTGCAAAACACTTATTGGTGTCGATGGTCCAGCAATTAAATAAAATATAAGTTGAATAACAGGGAAACAATAGATTCCTACTTCAGGTAATTAGTTATGAACTGTGACATAGCTCGCGAGATATTCACGTCTAAACGCATACTACGTCTTCACTGCACAAGCCACGGAAAGTGCACAAGTCGGCACTACGAAATATTTCCATTTCCCGCTACCATGCACTAAACTGCTCCACTCCTCCTAGTCTTTCCCGCGACTGTGCGTCCGTCGCGCCGTACTGTCCAGGACTCTTTCGATTCCTCCCCCGTACTGTACAGAACTCTCCGTGTCCCGTGCGACTGTCCCTCACGCCACCCTGTTCACAACTCCCCCTCCATTCACTTCGGTAGTCGTCTCCCTTAGTAACGAGCGCTGGGATTGGCTAGAGCGCTCCCGTCATGTCTCCAAGCCGACGCGCACTCACAAACATTTTGAAACACATTCGAAATACTGGATTTACATTTAAATACCTTCAAATTAAATAAATCTGGACCATAAACACGGAGGACGCAGTGTTGAGGAGGTGACAGCCTGTGAAGTGAATGTATGATCAAGTCTTCCTCACACAGTCCACGTACCAAACACATATATTGTATTTTGCATAGTACATCTACGACAGTATAATTCAGACTTATACACACTATAACACACATTATTACATACATAAAGGAATTAAATAAACATATATCAAAGGAATAGGACAGCAGTAAGCCAATAGCCTATAGTCTCTGTGCTTTCTAAAACACAGTAAATTATTGACCAGTTGCTTCATGAATAGTATATGTCGGATATAAACAAAGACATAGATGAATAAATATATTTATAAGGATGCTGCAACCGTTTCTTCGTGTAACTCTGGAGTACTTATGGCTTGACGCGATCGATAGTTCAAATGGCTCTGAGCACTATGGGACTTAACATCTATGGTCATCAGTCCCCTAGAACTTAGAACTACTTAAACCTAACTAACCTAAGGACAGCACACAACACCCAGCCATTACGAGGCAGAGAAAATCCCTGACCCCGCCGGGAATCGAACCCGGGAACCCGGGCGTGGGAAGCGAGAACGCTACCGCACGACCACGAGATGCGGGCGATCGATAGTAATCGGCCACTTTGACCTCCAATAACTCATGTACTATTCAAGTTAGATGACCGTAATTTATACCAATTTAGGTTTACACTAATTGTGGTGTCACCGCCAGACACCACACTTGCTAGGTGGTAGCCTTTAAATCGGCCGCGGTCCGTTAGTATACGTCGGACCCGCGTGTCGCCACTATCAGTGATTGCAGACCGAGCGCCGCCACACGGCAGGTCTAGAGAGACTTCCTAGCACTCGCCCAGTTGTACAGCCGACTTTGCTAGCGATGGTTCACTGACAAAATACGCTCTCATTTGCCGAGACGATAGTTAGCATACATAGCCTTCAGCTACGTCATTTGCTACGACCTAGCAAGGCGCCATTATCAGTTGCTATTGATACTGTAAATAATGTACAGACAAGAGCTACGTTCAACATTAATGGATTAAAGTTAAGTATTCCACCATCTGCGTCCGTTTTTCTAAGTTCTAATTTTCTTGTCCTGTTCCAAACCTCACGCCAGCCTGCGTGAGCTTAAACGCGTGCCTTTCGGCTTCCTCTAACATTAGTGGGTTGGCTCTCCTGCCAGTCCACAACACTAATAGCCGCCTCGTGATGACTGGGTGTTGTGTGCTGTCCTTAGGTTAGTTAGGTTTAAGTAGTTCTAAGTTCTAGGGGACTGTTGACCATAGATGTTAAGTCCCATAGTGCTCAGAGCCATTTGAACCATTTTTTGAACACTAATAGCCTTCTGAAGGCAGGTCGAGCGACAAAATCGGATGAGCCGTTTAGATTTTGGAAATTCGTTGCTGGGTGTTGTTTGTATAATTTACAGTCAGATACTAAACTTTAAACTAATAAAGATAGTGAAAATCTGATTATAACCATCATAATCGTCGTGCAAATAATGTTTCTTTTTAAGGCATATGATTCATCTGGCTACTATTGGTTTCCAAACTAACTCTGAAATGTGTGCCATTAAGGTTTCACAAAGTCCGCCATCTTTGGCACTCCATGCATGTCTCCTTCATCGATACAGCGTCATCATGGAATTCCCAGCCACGTGGCCGATGGTCCACGTGATCCGGCCACTGTGTGGCATCATGCGGTTGTTAACGAGCCGCGGTTTGCCGAGCAGCCACAGTGGTGGCCGCCAACTCTGAACTTAGAATATTTTCAGGGTGCCACAACTCGCCCCTTGTTGTTGTTGTTGTTGTTGTTGTTGTGGTCTTCAGTCCTGAGACTGGTTTGATGCAGCTCTCCATGCTACTCTATCCTGTGCAAGCTTCTTCGTCTCCCAGTACCTACTACAGCCTACATCCTTCTTAATGTACTTAGTGTATTCATTTATTGGTCTCCCTCTACGATTTTTACCCTCCACCATGCCCTCCAGTACTATATTGGTGATCCCTTGATGCCTCAGAACATGTCCTACCAACCGAACCCTTCTTCTAGTCAAGTTGTGCCACAAACTTCTCTTCTCCCCAACCCTATTCAGTACCTCCTCATTAGTTATGTGATCTACCCATCTAATCTTCGGCATTCTTCTGTAGCACCACATTTCGAAAGCTTCTATTCTCTTCTTGTCTAAACTATTTATCGTCCACGTTTCACTTCCATACATGGCTACACTCCATACAAATACTTTCAGAAACGACTTCCTGACACTTAAATCTATACTCGATGTTAACAAATTTCTCTTCTTCAGAAACGCTTTCCTTGCCATTGCCAGTCTACATTTTATATCTTCTCTACTTCGACCACCATCACTTATTTTGCTCCCCAAATAGCAAAACTCCTTTACTACGTTAAGTGTCTCATTTCCTAATCTAATTCCCTTAGCATCACCCGACTTAATTCGACTACATTCCATTATCCTAGTTTTGCTTTTGTTGATGTTCATCTTATATCCTCCTTTGAAGACACTGTCCATTCCGTTCAACTGCTCTTCCAAGTCCTTTGCTATTTCTGACAGAATTACAATGTCATAGGCGAAGCTCAATGTTTTTATTTCTTCTGCATGGATTTTAATTCCTACTCGTCCGTTACCTCACAGCATTTATGATACACCTTTCGTAAAAACTTTGCAATTGGACTCCTGTGGCGCCCCTCTCAGCTTGGCGCCGCAGGTGGCATCTTGTGTCACTTGGGCCTTCAACTGCCCCTGCATTTGGGACGAAGAGAATGTCTCTTCTCGCATTCCAACTGATAGAGGAATAATAAAGTGAAGAGATGGGAAGTCATATGGGTGCCGTATGAACCCTCCACCTCATACTATGCGGTGAATTCAGGAATACAGTTGGAGAAGCAAGTGACTCGGCTTGCAGAAAGGGCGCGGAAGTCTTTTCCCCAGTTACTACGCAACGCAAGCCTGGGAGTCAGGTATCGGAGCTGATTTCCCGGTCGTTGGAGCCAGCGCGCGCCCGCGGGCCGACAGCCGCCGGGAGGCGGGTCCGCCCCAGTGAAAGCGCGCACAATGGCCCGCCGGGCCCTAATGCAGACAAAGTGTTGGCCTAACACAATATCTGCCGGCCGCCTTTCCCCTCTAATGAACGCCCGTTTAGTTTGCAACAAGCACATCGCCGCGCCCTCCTCCCGCCGAACAATGAATTCAATTTGCGTTGCATCCCGTTGCCTCCTGGACCAACGGGGCCATTTTCCGGAGCTTTAAACCTGTCGTCAGGCAGGCGCGCGACCCCATCCAACCCTAATGGCGCCCCGTCTGCTCTGCTTCGCCTTCTTCCCGGTGCAGGTGATTTACCTGTCGTCGTCCTCTCATCAGAAAAAAAAAACTTGCCTACCAGCAATCCGAGCCACCTTCCAACACCAACATTTCATCAAATACAGGGTGACACAGAATAACGGGAATGTTTGAAATGAGTAGTGGCAGCCGTGGGGAGGTGCCAGCACTGCGAATTTGTGACAGTTAGCGAGTGAACAGTCCGCCATTTCAGTAATCATGAATCAATGGGACGGACAACAGCGTGCGTTAGCCATAAATATTTATAAAAACTGTGATAGTTTGGTAGTGGCGCAGAGGGAGTTTCGACGATTTTATAATTTAGGACGCCATGAAGCCGTTAGGTCGATGCCGTGTTTCTTGACTTCCGCAAGGCGTTCGATACAGTTCCCCACAGTCGTTTAATGAACAAAGTAAGAGCATATGGACTATCAGGCCAATTGTGTGATTGGATTGAAGAGTTCCTAGATAACAGAACGCAGCGTGTCATTCTCAATGGAGAGAAGTCTTCCGAAGTAAGAGTGATTTCAGGTGTGCCGCAAGGGAGTGTCGTAGGACCGTTGTTATTCACAATATACATAAATGACCTTGTGGATGACATCGGAAGTTCACTGAGGCTTTTCGCGGAAGATGCTGTGGTATATCGACAGGTTGTAACAATTGAAAATTGTACTGAAATGCAGGAGGATCTGCAGCGAATTGACGAATGGTGCAGGGAGTGGCAATTGAAAATGCAGACAAATGTAATGTGCTGCGAATACATACAAAGAAAGATCCCTTATCATTTAGCTACAATATAGCAGGTCAGCAAATGGAAGCAGTTAATTCCGTAAATTATCTGGGAGTACGCATTAGGAGTGATTTAAAATGGAATGATCAGATAAAGTTGATCGTCGGTAAAGCAGGTGCCAGACTGAGATTCATTGGAAGAATCCTAAGGAAATGCAACCCGAAAACCAAGGAAGTAGGTTACAGCACGCTTGTTCGCCCACTGCTTGAATACTGCTCAGCAGTGTGGGATCCGTACCAGATAGGGTTGACAGAAGAGATAGAGAAGATCCGACGGAGAGCAGCGCGCTTCGTTACAGGATCATTTGGTAATCGCGAAAGCGTTACGGAGATGATAGATTAACTCCAGTGGAAGACTCTGCAGGAGAGACGCTCAGTAGCTCGGTACGGGCTTTTGTTGAAGTTTCGAGAATATACCTTCACCGAGGAGTCAAGCAGTATATAGCTCCCTCCTACGTATATCTCGCGAAGAGACCATGAGGATAAAATCGGAGAGATAAGAGACCACACAGAGGCATACCGACAATCTTTCTTTCCACGAACAATACGAGACTGGAATAGAAGAGAGAACCGATAGAGGTACTCAAGGTACCCTCCGCCACACACCGTCAGGTGGCTTACGGAGTATGGATGTAGATGTAGAAACACGCCATATAATGTTGGATTAACAATTTTGAAGAGACTGGATCTTCCCTCAAAAAGAAACCAACAGGACGACCAAGAAGTGTGCGTTCTCCAGCGAACACTGATGTTGTACGCGAGTCTGTCTTACGGAGCCCACGGCGTTCAGGTCGTAAGCAAGCAGCAGTGGTTGGAATGTAGCGGGAGAGTGTTCGCAGAATTCCTCATATTGATTTAAAATTTCATCCGTACAAACTACAGATGGTGCAACAATTGAAGGACAGCAATTACCGGTTACGATTAGGATTCTGTCAACAAATGATAACAAAAGTAAACAATGACGATGAATTTCTAAACCAGTTGTGGACGTCAGATGAGACACATTTTCATCTCACGGGTTATGTGAATAAACATAATTACCGTTACTAGGTAAACACATATCCTAATGAAACTTTCTGGCAGAAATCCTCATGACGTCCATGAGCGCCCTTTACACGCTGGTAAAGTGACAGTATGGTGTGGTGTTTCATCACATGCGATTATCGGAACGTATTTTTTTGCAAATGTATAGGGAAGCACAATAACTGTCAATGCCGATCGTTACGTGGCGATGTTACGAACTTTCATTACACCTGCATTGAACAACTTTCCAGACGTTCAAGAGACTGGTATCAACAGGACGGAGCGACGAGAATTGTTTGGAAACCGTGTGATCTCACTATTCGGTAACATTCCCTGCCGCCCTAGATCGCCAGATTTATCCGTTTGCGATTTTTTTCTCGTGTGGCTACCTCAAGAGCAAAGTTTACAAGACTCGACAAACAACCCTGGAAGAGTTAAAACAGGGAATTCACAGTATCCCAGCGGAGATGTTGCAGCAGTCAGTGAGGAATCTCAACAGCAAATTTCACGAATGTATTCGTACAAGACAACGCCATCTAAATGATGTAATTTTTTTAAAAAAATGATAAATGCCATCAATGTTTCGTAAATGGCAAAGTTGTAAGGTTTCAATTACTATGAATGCAATCTCTTTCCTTTCTAGTTTGACGTCTTTCGCATAAAACCTCCTTTAATAATACACCCTCAATGGGTCGGAACTTGAACAGGCCAATCCACCCCTAAACCCTCCTCGAAACCTCCCAAATACATTGCTGACCTCAGGAACCGCGAGGCTGCTACGGTCGCAGGTTCGAATCCTGCCTCGGGCATGGATGTGTGTGATGTCCTTAGGTTAGTTAGGTTTAAGTAGTTCTAAGTTCTAGGGGACTGATGACCACAGATGTTAAGTCCCATAGTGCTCAGAGCCATTTAAACCATTGCTGACCATTGCAATACGAGGAAGGATAGCAAATAACGAAATTTTATATGTTGTGCGTAAAACATAAGAAATGGTGGGACGCATTAAATAATTTGTAAGTGAGTTGGGGGTATATTGTTTGCAAGAGCCACCACCTCTGCCAGAAACAACTGCCCTAACCCTGTGGGGCATCGAGTGAACTGAGTTTGGATAACAGATCTGGGTACGTCATTCCAGGCTGCTTCAGCTACGTGCCAGAGTTCATTAGTTTTAGTGGCTAGCGAATAGGCGGCATATCAGTCGCTAGGCAAGAGCATGACCAGAAGATTGTACTGGGTCAGTGATCTGGAGAACGTGTTGGCCAGAGACACAGTCGAAGACCCTCTGTGTCGAGGCAGATCTGCACTGCACGAGCACGTTCAGTCTGCCAATGCTCTTTCTCCATGGCGTCTCTCTGCTGTCAAGGAAAGCCACAATAATGACTGCACTGCTGGAAGTCGTACTGGTTCTGAGGACGTCGTTTTACTGCCCGTGTGCATACGTCTCTTGCTGCCTATAGCCCATTTGCTGACTCAAGGGGGCTGTACGACCCTGCACGGCCGAGTAGAACAATAAGTCTGTCCGTTTGGGAGCTAGTCGCGTGAGAGGGCGTTCAGATACAACATGACCTTGAGTATAACTTCCGTGAACCCGTAGCTTCCATATTCGCATAGTAGTCATGGCATCTCGACCAACGACAGCAGCGGTTTTGAGAAACGTTTTACATCGCATTCTTAACAGTCCACGAAGAAATGTGTCCATCTATGAAAGAGGTAGCTTACAAAACCCTCGCCGACCGCTCTGGTCGAGCGGTTGTAGGCGTTTCAGTCCGGAACCACGAGGCTGCTACGGTCGCAGGTTCGAATCCTGCCTCGGGCTTGGATATGTGTGGTGTCCTTAGGTTAGTTAGGTTTAAGTAGTTCTAAGTCTAGGGGACTGATGACCTCAGATGTTAAGATCCATAGTGCTGAGAGCCATTTGAACCATTTGTACAAAACGCTCGTTCGACCAATACCTACGTATCGTTCAGTATGGGATACACGGTAAACAGAGGTGACAGAGTAAATAGAGAAAACCTGAAGAAGAGAAGCGCGTTTTTAAGAGCTAAAACATCACGAGGATGCTCAGCTGACTCCAGTGGCAATCTCTTTAAGGGAAGTGTTGTACATCACGGTGTGGTCTACTGGTAAAATTCCTAGAGCATACCTTCCTACAAGACCCAAACCGAAATATTACTTCCTCCTACGTAAATCTCCCGAAAAGGTCAGGGAGGCAAAATTGGTGAGCTTAGAGGTCGTTCAGAGACTTACCAAAAATCATTCTTCCTGCAGACCACTGTCGACGAGAACAGGAAAGGGAGGTAGTGATACTCACACATAAATTACCGTCTGCCACACACCGTAATGTGCTAGTGGAATACAGCTGTAGATGTAGAACGACATACCGCAGTCATGGAAGACCTCGACCATGCCACTTTCGAATTTCGACAAGCGTTGGTGGGCATTTCTCCTAGTTACACGATTCATAACACCACCTCCTCACAAAAAACAACATCCGAAAATGATTTCTGAAGGTGAAACTTGCTGCATATTCTTTCCTTATACACCGAATGATACAGAACTTAGATAGCTTTACTCCTAAATTTTTTGTGCGATTGAGCTACTCATTTGTATATCCAAGCAAGTCCTCGTGATGTTAACGGTTTTAATGGGTAGCACTGTAATACCAGGGATCTTCACATCTCCTCTACATATACTCTAACGAACAACGTCAGGTAACTTATTTCAACATCATTTTATATTAACAAAAGTTATGATTTATTTCTTTTAATCATTTTAAATCGTTGCCGAAGGGCGGCAGCATAGTAGCCATCAGCCCACTTCCCAACGGGGGGTACATAAAGGGTTTCCCATGAAGAACACAACTCTGGAAATGTCGGCCATTTCTGTACTAGTAGGTTGGCAGCATTGAGGTGTATAGTTGCCATCTGTTTTCCTTGCGGCTAGTAATGGGACGCTTCGCGATGTAACCGCGGAACAGCACTATGTCATAGAAAACGTATTACAAACATGGTGAATGCTTTTTTCAAAGACTGTTCACCAACTCCATCGAACGTTTGATCAACAAAACGCACAGAATAAGTCGATTGTGATGAGACTGACAGAGGCACAACTTTATGTTTGAGTGGCGCTTCGTGAACAAGCAGCACTGCAGGATCTGGGGTACAAAAAACCCTCAGCTAGTTATGGTTTAGCCGTTACATGCTCCACGAGTCAGAGTGTGGGGTGGCATTTGGGCTGGAAGCGTGACTGAGCCGTACTTCTTCGATGATGGAGCTGAAAACGCGTTAACCGTGGAAGGTGAACGCGACCGCAAAACATTAAAAGAACTCTTGTGGTCTGATCTGGAGCCCTGGAATGCTGAGGTTCGTTGCTCACAACATAGTGCAACTTTTCACCCTTCGATTGCATCAGTGGACATATTATGAGAGAGGTTCCCCCGGCTGGATGATTTCTCCTATCTGTGACGTGAATTGGCCACCCATATCTTGTTTTCACAGCATTTGATTTCTTTCTGGGAAAAGGGGGGGGGTGTACTCGAAACCACGATCACTTCCAGATCTCAAGTCCGAGATTCATAGCGTGATTTCAGAACTGGAGTTTCAAGCATGCTGAAAAGTTATGGAAAATTTCAGCGTTGGAACTAGAATGTGCCTGCAGACGCTTGAAGGGCATTTCAGTAATATTGTGTTTCATACGCAACACAAGTAGCGCACACTGCTGTAATATGTAAGTTACTTAATTTCATTAATAAATTTATGTACTATTATGCACTCAAAAGATGAACTGCTTATGGGACACTCTTTACGAGGCATGTTGGAAAAGTCAGGGCCGTTCGGCAAAATACTCGTGGGAAACGGCTGTTTCATGTTCAAAATGCATGTTTAACCATCGTTTAATTTTTTTGACTTGTAAATAATATATTTCAGCTATCAGTCGTCCTTATTAAATTTTTTTTAGCAGATCTAGATTTCAGCTAGAAACCAGCCATTCTCAATGCACTATCATTCTCGGTCAACGCATGTAACGCCTGTTGGTCGGGCTTCATCCACGGTATTCAATGAACTGTGGATGAAGCCCGACGAACAGGCATTACATGCATTGATCGAGAATGAGAGTGCATTGAGAATGGCTGGTTTCTAGCTAAAATCAATATCTGTCAACAATAAAAAATTAAAAAGGACGACTGATAGCTGAAATCTATTATTTACAAGTCAATGTAACAGTCGCTGCTTGCAGCCTTCTGCATGGAAGGTAACCTGATTTAATTTTTTACTTAAAACCCAAATATCGACAGGTTTCAGTCGAAGTTATGTCCTACAAAATGTCAGTCATTTTCGCCGCGTGTAAGAAGACTACCTGAAATTTTTTTCGGATTTGGCGAACGCAAATGGTGCCACTAGATCGACATTTATCGTCTTTACTCGGCGTTAGGGCAAGGTTTTACTGTCGCGTCGACCGTAAGAGAATAGAAAACAAATTATCTTCCTCTTTTCGATAGCATCTTGGGATGTGGAGTTTTTGATACGTTGCGAGAAAAAAGGTAGGTTGTTGTTTCGCGTCTCTGAAACAATTTAATGAGTCACATTACATTCACTGCAAGGATCTACAAAACATAGAATTATTACTGTTCTCATTATCAAGATGTTTTCATTGCAGAAATAATAACGTCTGTGGAGCAAAGATGCTTTCAAACTGAAAATATGGTTTAATGAACATCCTGAAGTTGACATCTACTAATCTAGTAAATGATTTAATGAAAACACAGATCAGCACGACAATATCGTCCGGAGGTAAAGAAAATAACTTTACTCTTGCGCAAAGAGGAGCACAGAATGGAGACAGAAAAATTTGACCATATTGTTTGTAAATTAAACGTGCTAACAAATACTGAAAGTTTT
Organism: Schistocerca americana; assembly: GCF_021461395.2. NCBI lineage: Eukaryota > Metazoa > Arthropoda > Insecta > Orthoptera > Acrididae > Schistocerca > Schistocerca americana. The sequence goes on from NC_060119.1 coordinate 1,262,402,469, forward strand.
AAAAAGAAATTGAAGTAAGTTCTCTCGGGTAAGTACTAATTCAGTAATAAATTTCTAAGTAGACAATATTTATATCTGGCTGCAATACATTTATGGAATTTTATCGTTAATTAAAGTACAAGTACACATCGAATTACGCACGGCGATTCAAAAAGAAAGAACAGATTTCAGTTCTGTATTACAGACAAACTGTGAAAGATAGAAACACATTTCCCATGTCACTGAGTAGAGGAATCTTCAAATTTTTATGTTCGCACAGACACTGTACCATACACTCAAAATGTGCACCATTAGAAACATTGAAGCGGTAGTCCATTTTAACAGGTCCCTGTTTATTGAATTGAAGCCTCAACAATTCGGTTTGTCGAACCGTGAAGAGCAGCTGTTGCAGGTGGGACAAAGATTGTGTCTTTTATGTACCCCCACAGAAAAAATCGCTAGGTCTGAGGTCTGGTCACCTGGGAGGCCAAAAACCATGAACAAGATCTTGTTGTCCACCTCTTCCAATACAAAGTTGCGGGTTGGTGTTCTGAAGATAACGCCGCACCTCAAGGTGGAAGTGAAGAGGGGCAGCATCGTACATAAAAATGAAATCATTGGAATCTTCGTGAAGTCGAGGAAGCACCCAATTTTGCATCATGTCCAGGTATAGCAAATGGTTCAAATGGCTCTGAGCACTATGGGACTTAACTTCTGTGGTCATCAGTGCCCTAGAACTTAGAACTACTTAAACCTAACTAACCTAAGGACATCACACACATCCATGCCCCAGGCAGGATTCGAACCCGCGACCGTAGCAGTCGCGCGGTTCCGGACTGAGCGCCTTAACCGCGAGACCACCGCGGCCGGCGCCAGGTATAGCATTTCTATCACATTTTCCTCTGCGAAAAAAGAAAGGTCCATAAACTTTGTGAACAGAAACGGTGCAAAACACATTTAGTTTTGAGGAGTCTCTTTCATGTTCGACGAAAACGCCAGGACTTTACGACCCCCAAGTCCTTACACTATGGTGCTTTGCTTTACGTGGCGGATGAAACGTCGATTTGTTCGGGAAGGTGAGACGTTTGGAAAAAAAGTACCTCTGCCATATACTGGAGAAGAGAAATGTAAAATTCGTACCTTGTGTTATGGTCGCCAGGACGCAACCGAGGGCTCCGTGTGAACCCATCTCACCATTTTTATCGGTCGATTAGTGTTCTTCGCTTTCTATGTGCAACCAACTTCCAAGAACGTTTTCTGTGATCGTCATAAATCTACTTGTGCAGAGGCGGAATGAACGCTGCACTTTAACAACGAATTGACTTCGCGCAAATTGTAACATTCAATTTCTGTTGTCGTGTAGTCGCCATTTTGCTCCAAACAAACGACAGCGCCGCTGTGTCAAAACTTTGAACCTTCCTCTATCCAGTGACATGCGGCATGTGTTTTTATCTATCATAGTTCGTCTGTAATAAACAACTGAAGTCCGTTCTTTCTTTTTGAATCACCCTGTATAAGTTTTCACAGGGAAAATGAATATCCTTTGTAAATCCATCGAAATGCTTCCATTCATAGCGAGTGGCAGCAAATTTGAAGCACGGAATTTGCCAACATCTAACAGACTAACTGATCATTTGCAACTGTGTGCAAACATGAAGCGTTTAAAATGTTCTATAAACGGGTTGCTCGTAGTTCCAACAACATGCGGTGTATCTGTGATAACAAGTACACACATTCACGGGGCTTTGTGTGATGTCGCCGTCCTGAAATTCGCAGCAGCTGCGTGGAACTCAAAGCCTTCTAAAATCAAAGCTCGTTTTACCCACGCGGAACTGGTCCCGCATATTTTCCTTCTACGGTTTTTAGTCTGTCCTGAATAGCGTATTCGGCAGTTCACGCTGAATTAACGACCCACTAATGCGCGATTTTTTCGTGTACAGCTGTTTAAGCGTAGGGGTACGTTTTCCCTGCAGTAATTTTTATTTTTTTTTTCTGCTTGAACTGGTATATGCCTAAAACTCACAAGAACTTGGACAATGCCTTACGAAAATTTCAGCTCGCAATGTACTTATATTAATCGAGGTGAAAGCAGCGCTGCATTCAGTAAAACGAAGTTTTAGAACGTTTACCAGCGTAGGCGATATTAAGTTATCTTTAGCCTCTCCTTCAACTCTAGTGGTTTCGCACAACTGACGTACCAGTGATCTTGTACTCTTTAAATAGACATTGCTTCTTATTTACTCCACAATAAAGCCGAAATTACCTTACAGAAAAACCTTCATGATTTTCAGTTCAAAGATTAGAAATGACATTGTTAAATGAAATATAGACAGTATCTGTAAACACTGCGTAACAAAGAAAAAAATTTCTAGCAATGAATATTAATTCTCAGTTGAAGGGCTGTGAACACACAAAGATACATGCAAACAGAATGTTGTCAGCATATTATGGGCTTACAATTGCGTCATCAGTATGCCATAAAATTTACTTACTTGTGTACACACTCAGCTGATAGGTATGGAATTACAGAGACGAAAAAAAAATCACAACACCGAAAAATAGTTAATGTAGAGTAATGAAATTTCGAGAATACATTGTGTAGGTAAATATTTTAAACATAGCTGAACAACAGCAACGGTTTCACGTAACAAAATTATAAACAGCCGACCAGTTGCAAGGGATAAAGAAATTCTTAACCTAGGTTTCGACAAATATAAATTTGTCTTCTTCAGCAGGTAACAAATTTTACGTTAGTAAGGACATGTTCTGAAGCATCAAGGGATCACCAATTTAGTATTGGAGGGCGGCGTGGAAGGTAAAAATCGTAGAGGGTGACCAAGAGATGAATACACTAAGCAGATTCAAAAGGATGTCGGTTGCAGTAGGTACTGGGAGATAAAGAAGCATGCACAGGATAGAGTAGCATGGAGAGCTGCATCAAACCAGTCTCAGGACTGAAGACCACAACAACAAGGACTAATGTACCATCGTCGATTTTACAATTGTCGGCATAGATCCATGTGTCAAAAATAAAATATAGCCCTAGAATTAGGGTTTGTCACGTTAATATATAAAAGCTCAAGGATCTTGCAGAGCTCTTTTATATTAGCTATTTCATATTAATGTGACAAACCGTAATTTTAGGGCTGTATTTTATTTTTGAAACATGGATCTACGCCGACATTTGTAAAAACGGCGATGGTACATTACTCCTTACTAATGTAAAATTTGTTACCTTATGAAGAAGACAAATTTATATTTGTCGAAACCTAAGCAAAGAATTTCTTTATCCATTGCAACTGGTCGGCTGTTTATAATTTTATTACATATTGTGTAGGTAACATATTTAAGTGGTTAACACTACGAGAATACAAGTTAATGTAAGCGCGGGATATGCCGTTGCAAATGTGAAAAGCTGGTTCATTAATAACCAATGTAACTGCCAGAGTGTTGAAAGCAAGTATGCAAACCTGCACCCACTGTGTTTTATAGGTGCTGCATGTCAGATTATGAGATGTAATTCCTTGCCTGTTGCACTGTGGTCGGTCGATACAGGGACTTAACGCTGTTTGTGGAGGCCGCTGTAACTGTCGTCTCATGGTTTCCCAAATTCAAATGGCTCTAAGCACGGTGGGACTTAACATCTGAGGTCATCAGTCCCTTAGAACTTAGAACTACTTAAACCTAACGCGGGTTCCAGACTGTAGCGCCTAGAACCGCTCGGCCACACCGGCCGGCAGTGGTGCAAAATATGAATAGAAATCATCTTTAACATGTAGAAAGTTGCCTACCAACTTTCATTCATGACACACAACTTGCTCTTGGTCTTGTGATTTTTTCCGCCTGTGTATTTTCTAGGGACCAAATTTACAAAATATGAACACCGTTTTCAAATTACAGAAGAGAGCCGAAAGAATAATGAAAATAGGAGGGTAATCCCAAAAGTAATGTCTCCTATTTTTTTGTAAGTAAATAGAGCTGTATATTTCTACAATGGTTTACATCAGTTTACAACTTGAAGATTTAGCTATTTTTCGACTTAATCACCATTCCTGTCGATGCATTTTTGTAGACGCTGTGGCAGTTTTTGTATGCCCATGTCATACCAGCTCGCCGCCATGCTGTTCAGAAAGTTATGAACCTCTTCTTTCACCTCGTCGTCGGAGCTGAATCGCTTTCCGGCCAAATGTTCTTTTAACTTAGGGAACAGATGATAGTCAGTGGGCGCCTACTCAGGAATATAGGGTGGGTAGGTGATTATGTTCTACTGAAACTGTTGCAGGAGAGCAACGGTTTTCCGAGCGATGTGTGGGCGAGCGTTGTCATGGAGAATGTGTAAGCCCTTGCTCAAAATTCCTCTTATCCGGTTCTGAATTGCCCGTCTGGGTTTTTTCAGAGTCTCACAGTACGTGTCAGCGTTTATTGTGGTCGCAGTGGGCATAAAGTCGACCAACGATACTACTATCCGATCCCAAAAAGCGGTTGTCATGAATTTACTTTCAGACTGTGTTTGTTTGAACTTCCGCGGCTTTGGCGAAGAAGGACGCCGCCACTGGCGCGATTGTTGCTTGGTCTCAGGTGTAAAGTGGTATGCCCAGGTTTCGTCACCCTCAGGTGTAAAGTGGTATGCCCAGGTTTCGTCACCCAGAAATTTGTCCTGTTCGGCTGCAAGGCGGTGAAGAAATGCGCGGGAAGCATCAACTCGTTGCCGCATGTGGTCCTCAGTCAGCATTCGTGGCATCCATCTTGCGCACATTTTCCGGTAGTTCAATGTTCCCGTTAAAATTCTGTGAGCACTGCTTCGGGAAACCAACGCGCAGAGATCATCCAGGGTGATCCGCCGATCTCCACGCACGCTTCGCTCAACCTTCAACAGTGTCTCCTCCGAAATTGACGGTCTCCCGCTCCTTTGTTCGTCGTGAATTTCGATCCGACCAGCTGCAAACTCTCTACACCACTTACGAACATTTTTGACATCCATGCACGACTCAGCATACACTTCCGTCAATTGGCAATGGATTTCAATCGGCGCAGTGCCCTTTGCGTTCAAAAACCGAATAACTGGGCGCAATTCGCACTAGGCGGTAACATCTAACGGGTGCTCCATTCTCAACGGCTGCCAAGCCAAGACTGAGCGCTTCAGAGCGGCGTGCGCATCTTTACACACAGAGCGTGAAGCACTTTTCATAACAGTGTGACCAAATGCCACACAAATAGAGTTCTGTACCTATAAAAAACTAGGAGAGCTAGCTTCTGGGATTAACCTCGTTGAATAATTGGACTCATTCTAAATATCTGTTCAAAAATGCGGATATTTCCCACAGCATGTTAATATATAAAAGAAAATAAGATACATATTAGATGTAGATCTCTGTCTACGAGCGTGGAACAAGATACAGACTGAATTTATATTTATCATAAAACTCAAATTAGGATTTTCTACTAAAGATTTAAATTGTACAATAAATTTTATATGGAGGTTAAAGTTATTAATAGAATAAACGTATTTGAAAAAGCAGCGAAAAAGTACGTGCCCAGCGGTACATTTTGTACAGTGTAGAATCACTTGCCGGCCGGAGTAGCCGAGCAGGTTTAGATGCTTCAGTCTGGAACCGCGCGGCCGCTACGGTCGCAGGTTCGAATCCTGCGTCGGGCATGGATGTGTGTGATGTCCTTGGGTCAGTTAGGTTTAAGTAGTTATAAGTTCTAGGGGACTGATGACCTCAGCTGTGAAGTCCCATAGTGCTCAGAGCCATTTGAACCTTTAGAATCACTTAGATAACAGAGAGCAGGGGCTTGATCAATAATTCAATAGAAGTAACTAATAATAAAACACCTTTGTCTTTTCCCTACGCATTATCGCTCTGTAGTGTTGTTGCTGCTCCTTTGTCTAGAAAATATTACGCCAAAGTTCTGTAATGCGCAATCCCTCTTATTCTCTTTCTGAGTTCAGCATCTCGCTCATTACGTAGACAGGCTGACTGGCTGTAGAGTTGATGTCAGAAGCATTTTGGTTTCGGTGGACCTCGTGTGGTAGCTGGTGCCAGGCCAGTCAACCTCCACACAGCACGGGTTCGCGAACGCAGCACGCAGTTTCGTCAAACAGTGGGGTACTTCCACCAGCTATTGAGTTTTGTGTTTGTTTTCCTTGTTTTATGTGCAGAGGGCGTGGGATATAAGCGAGTTTGGCACAGGACTTTGGGGTCTACTTCTGTGCAACCACGAGACCCTGCTGATCTGTCTCAGTTCCGTGGTAATACAAACGAGCATTATACACGACATGTGAGATGTGGTCAGTGTAATTTGACGGGGCGTTCTGCGTCTTGTACAGAGTCAGTAGCAGCAGTCTGTGTTACTCGTTATTTTCGTCGGTAAGGGTATGTATCTAGTCGGTGCACAAAGTCAAAATGGATTATCACAAGACGTAAGGTGTAAAAATAAGTGTGTCATACGATCTGTTATTAGTGTATTTTGTGTTCCTTAGAGTGTATTGGGGACTAAAGTTCCACAACACCACAGTCTCAAACACGAGATGTCACTAGTCGGGAGGCAGTTCAATCATTGGTTGATGAAATGGCGCAGTTGAGAGTAGAGAATACAGACTTGCATAACAGTGTTGCGGCTATGGATGAAGAGTTTGAATTAGCCGAGCAACCTAGTTATTTTTAAATATTTGTTGTTATTTTTATACCAATTAGGAAAGAGTCATATCCTATGAAGCGGAACAGAGGGCACTGAACGCATTTTTAACGGGCTTGCTGCCTGATATGTCACGAAGTCTGAGACCAGGTACCCTGAAGGATTTATACTCTGCGGTCAAGTTAGCAACAGAGTTTGAAGAAATTGATGCAGGTGAAGGAATGCGGGATAAGAGAGGAGTATTATCCAGTAACGTGAAGTGTTATAGATGTGGGAGGACGGGACATGTGCAGAGATAATGTTGCCAACCTCATTGTGGCAAATGTGGTATGGCTGGACATTACCAAACTGACTGTAGAAATCGTAGGGGCAAACAGGGGGTCGAATAAAGGGATGAGTAACGCAAAAGGGATCCCAGGTCCGCCGTGTGGGGTTCCCAGTACATCTCGGTACATACATTAGGAATTGGATGGTAAAGTAGTGCCCATGAATTCAGATAACTTTGCCGCCGTGTCATCCTCAGCCCACAGGTGTCACTGGATCCAGATAAGGAGGAGCATGTGGTCAGCACACCGCTCTCCCGGCCGTATGTCTGTTGACGAGACCGGAGCCGTTACTTCTCAATCAAGTAGCCCCTCAGTTTGCCTCACAAGGGCTGAGTGCACCCCGTTTGCCAACAGCGCTCGGCAGACCGGATGGTCACCCATCCAAGTGCTAGCCCTGCCCGACAGCGCTTAACTTGGGTGATCTGACGGGAACCTGTGTTACCACTGCGGCAAGGCCGTTGGGGCTACAAAATATTCTAGTAACGTTTCAGCGTTTGCTGGATGGAGTGATGAGAGCATTGAAATCTCGCCAGTCCGTGGTACACGTGGATGATATAACTATTTTCGTAAAGGATATAGCAAAGAAAAGCTAATGCAACGCTTGCGAGACATTTTTAGAAGATTATGAGCAATGAATTTAACATTAAGCGCAGACAAATGTCACTTTGCATTGGAAGGAGTTATGTACACTTCTGGAAATGGAAAAAAGAACACATTGACACCGGTGTGTCAGACCCACCATACTTGCTCCGGACACTGCGAGAGGGCTGTACAAGCAATGATCACACGCACGGCACAGCGGACACACCAGGAACCGCGGTGTTGGCCGTCGAATGGCGCTAGCTGCGCAGCATTTGTGCACCGCCGCCGTCAGTGTCAGCCAGTTTGCCATTGCATACGGAGCTCCATCGCAGTCTTTAACACTAGTAGCACGCCGCGACAGCGTGGACGTGAACCGTATGTGCAGTTGACGGACTTTGAGCGAGGGCGTATAGTGGGCATGCGGGAGGCCGGGTGGACGTACCGCCGAATTGCTCAACACGTGGGGCGTGAGGTCTCCACAGTACATCGATGTTGTCGCCAGTGGTCGGCGGAAGGTGCACGTGCCCGTCGACCTGGGACCGGACCGCAGCGACGCACGGATGCACGCCAAGACTGTAGGATCCTACGCAGTGCCGTAGGGGACCGCACCGCCACTTCCCAGCAAATTAGGGACACTGTTGCTCCTGGGGTATCGGCGAGGACCATTCGCAACCGTCTCCATGAAGCTGGGCTACGGTCCCGCACACCGTTAGGCCGTCTTCCGCTCACGCCCCAACATCGTGCAGCCCGCCTCCAGTGGTGTCGCGACAGGCGTGAATGGAGGGACGAATGGAGACGTGTCGTCTTCAGCGATGAGAGTCGCTTCTGCCTTGGTGCCAATGATGGTCGTATACGTGTTTGGCGCCGTGCAGGTGAGCGTCACAATCAGGACTGCATACGACCGAGGCACACAGGGCCAACACCCGGCATCATGGTGTGGGGAGCGATCTCCTACACTGGCCGTACACCACTGGTGATCGTCGAGGGGACACTGAATAGTGCACGGTACATCCAAACCGTCATCGAACCCATCGTTCTACCATTCCTAGACCGGCAAGGGAACTTGCTGTTCCAACAGGACAATGCACGTCCGCATGTATCCCGTGCCACCCAACGTGCTCTAGAAGGTGTAAGTCAACTACCCTGGCCAGCAAGATCTCCGGATCTGTCCCCCATTGAGCATGTTTGGGACTGGATGAAGCGTCGTCTCACGCGGTCTGCACGTCCAGCACGAACGCTGGTCCAACTGAGGCGCCAGGTGGAAATGGCATGGCAAGCCGTTCCACAGGACTACATCCAGCATCTCTACGATCGTCTCCATGGGAGAATAGCAGCCTGCATTGCTGCGAAAGGTGGATATACACTGTACTAGTGCCGACATTGTGCATGCTCTGTTGCCTGTGTCTATGTGCCTGTGGTTCTGTCAGTGTGATCATGTGATGTATCTGACCCCAGGAATGTGTCAATAAAGTTTCCCCTTCCTGGAACAATGAATTCACGGTGTTCTTATTTCAATTTCCAGGAGTGTATCAGGATGGTCGGATGAAGATTGAGACCTGCCTCTTCTCGTATACAAGTCAGTCTGTTAGCGAGAGAGTAACCAATAAGTTTATCCCTAGTGTGCAATGCTGTTTTGTTTATACAACTTGCATCGAAGTTATTTAATAATGTGCATAGCTAGATCTGTTTCCTTCATTTTTTTTTTGGACACCAGTTATTTGACGAATGTATACAATATGCACACACAGTGCAACTGATATAGGAACCATGACGATAATTTTGGTGTGTATTTTGTGTACTGCACTACAGAGTTGCCAACCTCAAAAAATGAGACCACATCCCTTCATAAAGAGTGTGATACTGATCTCATAGAGTGGATAAGACGCCAATTTTATTCACTACAAAGGCAAGTAACAGAACCCAGTACGTTGTCCTCGATCGTGAGTGTTCATCGGAGGTGAGGGTATCATCTGGAGTGCCCCAGAGAAGTGTGGTAGGTCCGCTGTTGTTTTCTATCTACATAAATGATCTTTTGGATAGGGTAGATACCAATGTGCGACTGTTTCCTGATGATGCTGCGGTGTACGGGAAGGTGTCGTCGTTGAGTGACTGTACGAGGATACAAGATGACTTGGACAGGATTTGTGATTGGTACAAAGAATGGCAGCTAACTCTAAATATAGATAAATGTAAATTAATGCAGATGAATAGGAAATAGAATCCCGTAATGTCTGAATACTCCATTAGTAGTGTAGCGCTTGACACAGTCACGTCGATTAAATATTTGGGCGTAACATTGCAGAGCGATATGAAGTGGGACATGCATGTAATGGCAGTTGTGGGGAAGGCGGATAGTCGTCTTCGGTTCATTGGTAGAATTTTGGGTAGATGTGGTTCATCTGTAAAGGAGACTACTTATAATACACTAATACGACCTATTCCTGAGTACTGCTCGAGCATTTGGGATCCCTATCAGGTCGGATTGAGGGAGGACATAGAAGCAATTCAGAGGCGATCTGCTAAATTTGTTACTGGTAAGTTTGCTCATCATGCGAGTGTTACGGAAATGCTTCAGAAACTCGGGTGGGAGTCTCTAGAGGAAAGGAGGCGTTCTTTTCGTGAATCGCTACTGAGGAAATTTAGAGAACCAGCATTTCAGTCTGACCGCAGTACGATTTTACTGCCGCCAACTTACATTTCGCGGAAAGACCACAAAGATAAGATAAGAGAGATTAGGGGTCGTACAGAGGCATATAGGCAGTCATTTTTCCCTCGTTCTGTTTGGGAGTGGAACAGGGAGAGAAGATGCTAGTTGTGGTACGAGGTACCCTCCGCCACGCACCGTATGGTGGATTGCGGAGTGTATATGTAGATGCAGATATGTTTTTCCAGAAAATTACGTTTATGGTGTAGAAATATATTACGAAATGACATATGTTTTACTACTATTCCTCTTCATAAATTTTTTACCCTGTCCTTACTCTACTGTACTTAAGTAATCCTTTACTTTACAGAAATTAGTCCTTCGCAGATAGGTCCTACTTTTTAATAGTTTGTAGTTCAGACGTACACAACTCTGCATCATTGAGGGTACTGTGTTCTGTACTCAATGTATTTTCTTCTGCACGTGCTGTGATGTCGGAGTGGTCTGTTCTTGCTGCATGTTATGTGACGTCTAGCTGGGACGCTATGAGCTGCGTGCTGCTCATCACCTGCTGCTGTGTGTACCTGCGAGGTCGTTGTCCTGTACGAGGCAGTTGCTCAGCCCTCGGCGCCTTCGCTGCTGCATAATGGAAGCGCTATCCGCTTTTGCGGCTTCCGACCGAGCGAAAAATTTCTCCATTAACTTTTAACGTAATCCACTGGAAATGAGTGCATAGCGCGGCGACAGCGGCCGCCTTAATGCGCTTATGAATGAATATTTTAAGCGTGATGGGCCCCGGATTGCGCCTGAAGTGGACGCCGAAAGCGGCGAAACGTTGCCGCAACTTTCTGCACCGTTTAGTTTTACGGTCCCCTCTCTCTCTGAGCTGGTGGGCGCTGCACAGTCTGCCACGCCCAGAGAGTTAACCGTGATCGTGGCGCGGCGCTGGCGAAAGTCCGTATCGCTAGGTGGGACGGCGCCCGCTGGGACACCCGGCGAAGTGGCAAGACACCGGAGTCTCATCCGAGAGGACGGAGGTTCAAACCCCAGGGCACTCATCTAGACTGAAATTTTATTGTTTTCCTAAAGCGCCGAAGGCAAATGGCAGGATGGTTCCTCTTGCAACATCAGTACGTTGTGTCACATTTGGGGGAAGGTATGGCCGTTTGCCAGGGCGGGGAGTATGTCGCATTTTCTAAGCCATTAATTCCATGAAGGGTGCTGCACTCTAGTGGTAATTGAAACAACTCTTCCAGCAGGATGACGTCATCAGCTGCGGCTGAGTTAGTGCAGAGAAACGAAATGTGTTTGTCTCTAGTAATTTCTCTACTGTGAATTTTACGAGGTAAAACGATGTAATTTTTTTGTGCTGTCGTTTCGGCCTGCTATGGACCACCAAGATTTTTATCTCTTCCCTGATTGTGTTTACCTCTTTTGCCAGTAGATTTTCATTTTGGCTGACTGTGGTTCTTTTCTCTGTTTTGACCATTTGCAGGCAGGACGTGGAACTGGTGTAGTTCTCTCTGAAACCTTACCGATACTGAATGTCATCAAACGAAATTTCAGCTTCCAGTAAATCCTTTTTAACTAGCCTTGCCAATTTTGAATACGATTTTGTTTTTGAAATTGATGAATGTATGCGATGAGTAAGTCTTTGTCGGTTCATTGTTTCCAGATGACCAAAAACATAATTCTCCGCTTCCTCATGCTGGTAACAATGTCTTCTGTATGTTCGTATAATTCACAGTTGTGTCTTCGGCGGAATTCTCCGTTTTCTTTGATAGGGCCAAGGATTTTCCTCATATTTTACGGTCTTTTATTTCAAGTTTTCGTAGTGGTCCTTTCTTCGTCATGTTTAAACATTCTCATGCATACAAAGCCGAGGGTCTATGTAATCATTTATGTCATTAACGATGTAATTAATTATTAAATGCAGGTGTAATAGGTATAATCGTGATAGTTACTGTTGTGTTTCTGGCGTCAAATTTAATTTGGTCGGAAGGAAACTCCTTATCGCTGAAAGTAGTTGCTATTATTGAGGTGGCCGACAACGGCAGAACTGAAGGCAACGCAGATTAGGTACAATTTCCAATAAATCATTAAATTGTAGTATACGTTATGCAACTTTAGAGATTTGAGCGACACACATGGCAATGTACACTCATGTTCAGGAGAAACAGAACACATTGAACGACTAGAGACAGGACGTCCATATTCACAGGACGTATGTTTACGGTATAAAGACTTACTGTAGGCCTGATCCTATACGGTTTGTATTAAACTGCACCACATGCCGTATAAGGACACGGCGCAATGTTTTTGAACCTTTGACAAGGGGCATTTACCTGCTGGGATATTTCATGGACGGTATCTCTTGTACCCACCGCTACCAAATATCAACTAATCCGAAGGAGCAGATGTTGGGGGAGAAGAAAGGGTTACGACAAAATATGTGTTTGTTACCACGGATGAGAGGAGTAAGACTAACTGGGTTCTGCAATGAATTCAGCTAATAATAGCGAATACTCTATTCAAGAATCACGAGAGGAGGAGGTAGAGGAGGAGGTAGACTTGGAAAACGTCGGGAGGCATGCGAAGAGTTTAGACTGATTACATCACGGTCACGCAGAGATCTCGAAATAAGATACTTGATTGCAAGGCGTACCGAGGAGCAGTTATAGACTCAGATCACAATTTAGTAATGATAAAGAGTAGGCTGAAGTTTAAGAGTCTACTTAGGAAGAATCAATGCGCAAGGAAGTGGGCTATAGAAGTACTAACGAATGGAGAGATATGCTTGAGAGAGTTCTTTGAAGTTATACTGTGATAAGGAATGGCTCGTTAGGCAGTTCAGTTGAAGAGGAACGTACGTCTCTAAAAAGAGCAATCATGGAAACATAGGTACAAAGAAGGTAACTGAAAAGAAACCATGGGTAACAGAAGAAATACTTCAGTCCGCCGATGAAACAAGGAAGTACACAAAACATTCCGGGAGATTCAGTAATACATGAATATAAACCACTTGCGAATGAAATAAATAGGAAGAGCAGGAAGCCGAGGCGAAATGGCCACATGAAAAATATGAAGAAATCGAAAAAGAAACGATCGTTCGAAGGACTGACTCAGGGACAGAAAAGTCAAAATAACCAGACCTTTAAGGTTCAGAATTGCAGGGTGGCGCAGCGGAAGCGTGCTGGCCCCATAACCTAGAGGTTCGTGGATCGGAACCACACTCTGCTACCGTTGAAATTCCTAAACACAGGCTGGTGTAGGACAAGGAAAGCATGAAAGGGCGAACCCAGAATAGTGTCAACTGTCGTTTGTTGTTTACATTTATTTAACAACCACATTATAGGATGAGTAAACTGATACAATAATCACAAGTAATTATGATTGATAGGGTAAAGCTAATTAGTTGCTTACAGCAATAATCTGCTTTAACAATTGATTTTATCTTAACAAGCTACAAAACATAGCGCCAGAATAAATATAAAACAGAAAAAAATTTAAAAACTTCTTTCCTTATAAAACAAAACTGCTCAAAGTGCAAAAGCAACAATCTCTTAAGATAATTTAAGAAAATGTGACAAAGCCTTCAAAAGATTTTCAAGAAATTAATTGACAGTTCGTTTTAATTAAACAGGCCCTAATCACACAGGAGAGCAACTACTCTGTTAAAAATTACTAAAATATGTGCTAAAATTTTTTCAATTACCAAAACAGCAAAATGGAGTAAGGTTACCCACATGTGAATAAAGTACAAAGTAAAGTTAAGTTCAACCAGTAATTCTGGTCAAATGATTTGTAAACATTCACATAACGTAATAATGAAGACTGTGGTTTGTTTAAGAAAAAATAGCTACCCAGAATTAACAAAATGTGCAGTACAAGCATATTGCAAAGGAAATGTACAACTTTAAATAAGGTTCCTTAAATTGGAACTTCATGTACTTAAATTCTTTCAGCAGGCAGCGCGAACCAGCAGGCTAAGTCAGACACAGACATTACTCAAAGGCAGTCGATAAACACCAAAGTGCGGCACACGGCAACAAACCCGTGTGGCCACCAGTCGCTGAAAACCCGACTGTGCGGATCAGAAGACTATGTAGGGCTGTTAAGAAACGCCACTTAGGTGAAACATAGCCCAAACCAACAAATTAGGCAAATATTAATGGCCAACGTCTCGAGAACTGGAGAGCATAAGGGTTCTTAATCCGTCACAAAATTTCACAACAATTATCCTTAACCAGATTTACATAATATAGAGGAGGAGGAGCAGATGAGTGTTCAGCGTCCCGTCGACAACGAGGTCATTAGAGACGGTGCACAAGCTCGGATTAGGTAAGTATGGGGAAGGAGAAAGGCCGTGTCTTTTGAAAGGAGCCATCCCGGCATTTGCTTCAGGCGATTTAGGGAAATCACGGGAAACCTAAATGAGGATGGCCGGACGCGGATTTGAACCGTCGTCCTCCCGAATGCGAGTCCAGTATGTTAACCACAGCGCCACCTCGCTCGGTTATAATATCGAAAAAGCGTAGTAGTGGCAAAGTGTCCGTTAAAGCATTTAGCAGAATAAAATGTAATACAGGAAAACTTGATAAATGCTCAGAATAAGGTCTGACAGTAACTAAGCCAAATCACATGGCAAAGAACCTTGCTTGAAGCAAACAATTATGTAAGGAAAATGACAAGCTACCCCCTGCAAGGCGGTACCTTTAGATCTTACAATACATATGTTAAATACAGGAAAATTTCTGATAAAGCAAACAAATATAAAATAAAAGATTACATGCAAAATGCTTAAAAACACTGAAAACACAAGTACAATCGTATATACAGCCAAATTCGACGGATCAGAAATATGAATAATCAGAAAAAAACAGAGTCTTGTCTTAGATAATTACACTGAAAGAAATATTTCAGCAAGGAACCAAGTGCAGACAAAAGAAGTGGACGTATCGTAGTACGATAAATACAGACCATAATGATGTGGCAGCCGGCCGCTGGTGGCCGAGCGGTTCTGGCGCTACAGTCTGGAACCGCGCGACCGCTACGGACGCAGGTTCGAATCCTGCCTCGGGCGTGGATGTGTGTGTTGTCCTTAGGTTAGTTAGGTTTAAGTAGTTCTAAGTTCTAGGGGACTTTATGACCTCAGCAGTTGAGTCACATAGTGCTCAGAGCCATTTGAACCATTTGATGTGGCAGATATTTGATAATGCTGAAAACACCCAGTGCACGTCCTAGCACCCAGTTCAGCACAGCATGGAATATCAAAGCCAGACACATCCGTGGCCGCGGACAGAAGGACGAACATAGACGGGGCTAACGGCCGACTGACCCACTGCGCCCGGAACTCGCCCCCTAATGCCCCCCAGTCCGCTGTCACTCGCTGCCTGACTCTTACTGACTTCCCAGCGCTGCTCAGGGCGTACTCTAGGACTCGCTCTGCCGAAATAATCAGCGACAAGCTACAGTCGATTCGCGCTGCCAATAGCGGCGCTAGTGGATAATGCTCGAAATCCAGGCACGCGAGATCGATTCCGAGCCGTCCAAGTATCAAAACCATCGGTGAAACTGAAAGTAGAAATGGTTACATTAAGAGTGTAATGGGAATTCCACTGTTAAAAATGAAGAGGGAAGAGCATATAGGAGGAAAGAGTACACTAAAGACCTCTCTGAGGAGGAGACTTCCCTTATGAAGTGGTAGAAGAAACAGGAGTCGATATAGAATAGATATTACAATCAGTATTTAAAAGAGCTCTGGAAGACATCAGAACGAATAAGGCAGAAAGAATAGATAACATTGGTGTGTGGAATGTGTGAGTCTGGCGCTGAAAACTTTCGGAAAACATCAAACGCACAATTTCGAAGACTGCAAGAGCTGCAATGTGCCAGACTTCTAGCACAGTTAGCTTATAAGCTCATGTATCCAAGTTGCTGACAAGAATAATATGCAGAAGAATAGAAAAGAAAATAGAGGATATGTTAGATGCCGATTAGTTTGGTTGTAGGAAAGCTAAAGGCACCAGAGAGGCAGTTTTGACGTTGCAGTTGGTAATGCTAGCAAGACTGAAGAAAAATGAAGAACGCTCATAGGATCTACCGACCTGGAAAAAGCGTTCAATAATGTGAAATGCTGCAAGTTGTTCGAAATTCTGAGAAACATGGGGGTAAGCTATAGTGAAAGAGGGGTAATATACAATATGTACAAGAACCAAGAGAGAACAATACGAGTGGCAGACCAAGAACGAAGTGATCGGATTAAAAAGGATGTGGATAGGGATATAGTCTTTCGCCTCTACTGTTCAATCGATACATCGAGGACGGAAATAAAAGAAAGATTCAAGAGAGGAATTAAAATTCACGATAAAAGGATATCAATGATAACTTTCGCTGATGACACTCCTATTCTGAGTGAAAGGGAAGGAGAATTACACGTCTAATGACTACAGAATATGCATTGAGAGATGCATTGAGAGTAAACAGAAGAAAGACGAAAGTAATGAGAAGCAGCTTAAATAATAAGAGCGATAAATTCAACATCACCATTGACGATCACGAACTGGATGAAATCAAGGAATTCTGCTACCTACGCAGAAAATTAACGCGTGATGGACAGGGCAAGAAGGACATAAAAAGCAGACTAGCTATGCCCAAATGGACATTCCTGGCCAAGAGAAGTCTACTAGTATCAAATGCAGGCCTAAATTTAAGGAATAAGGTTCTGAGAATGGACATTCCTGGCCAAGAGAAGTCTACTAGTATCAAATGTAGGCCTAAATTTAAGGAATAAGGTTCTGAGAATGTACGTTTGGAACACAGCATTGTATGGTAGTGAAACATGGACTTCAGGCACACTGGAACAGAAGAGAATCGAAGGGTTGGAGATGTGGTGCCACAAAAGAATGATGACAGTTAAGTGGACCGATAACGTAAGGAATTAGGAGGCTCCTCGGAGAATAAGCGAATGACGGAACATATGGAAAACACATACAAAGAAGAAGGCACAGGATGGTAGGGCGACTGTTAAGATATCAGGGAATAACTTCCATGGTACCAGAGGGAGCTGTAGAGGCTAAAAACTGTACAGGAAGGCAGAGACTGGTATCCATCCAGCAAATAATGAGGACATAGGTTGTGGTAAGTCCTACTTTGAGGTGAAGAAGTTGGCACAGGAGAGGAATTCATGGCAGGCCGCATCAGACCAGTCAGATGACTGATGACTGAAAGAAAAAGAATCGATAAAGGCTTTGAGACGCGCAAGGCAAACATTGGTGTCTTATTACATATATGTGGATCATGTGATATCGTCTGGTGTGACAGACACCTACTGAAGTTCATCAGTGTCATACCATAACCACTGTAACTGGCAACAAGGTGAACAGCAGATACTTCCAGGTGTTCTCAGAGAACTGTAAAAGTTGGGTTCACAAAATAAATGATGGTATTGTACAAGGTTCCGTTTTAGCTACACTCCTTCCTAATTTGTATACATATCACCTTCTAGGAAATTTATTTACGCTGACGATATTGCTTTCGTCGGCAAGAACCAAAACCTTAGGAAAGATGAAGCAGCACTAACATCGGATCTGAAGAGGTTTAAGTCTTCAGTCAGACACAGATCTCTCCAATCGAATCCTCTAAAGAATGTTGTATCAACTTTGCACTCACGAAATAAACAAGTGAATTACAAAGACAACATCACATTTAGAGATCAGACTCTCCAATACTACAACACTCCAAAATTCCTAGATGTGACTGTAGACATGTCTTTGACATACAAAACACATCTCCAGACTATGACAACTGAAATTAAAACTTGGAGCACTATAATCCAGAAATGAACAAGAACTGTTTGCCAATGCAGCAGTCCTCAGGTCGTCACCTCTAGTTCTTTCATACTCAGTTGCAGGATTCTGCTATTCCATCGGGCTAAACGCCTGTCAAACTAAAATAATTGACATACAGCTCACCCAAGCAATGCTCCTCATCACAGGCTGTATGTGTTCCACAAACAAGCATTGGCTACCGGCTCCCAATAATGTTCCACCACCATTTATAAGAAGAACTCAGTCACAGCTGAACGTGTGGACGGGAGAAGAACACAACTCAGGCTTGCTAATTTATTCAGAAATTTGATTATCAGTTCTCCAGCGACTGAGGTCTAGAACTACATCGTAACGTACAGCAATCAGCCTGCGGGACAGTCATTCCAACATGCAAGACGCCTGGAACAATCAACGACAGGATCAAACTTCCTAGAAGCATCACTAACCAATCAAAACCCTCTCAAGAACGTCGCAGAGTGCTTGCAGTTTAAGATGAGACAGCAATAGATGCAGGTACAATCGAAATCGGTGGAACAACTATTCGCGATCCGTATTTTGGATATAAGTAGGTGGCATGTTGTGGTTTCATGGAGTTCTCCATGCTACTCTAACCTGTGCAAACGTTTTCATTTCTGCATAGCTACAACGACATACATACATTTCTAACCCCCCCCCCCCCCGCCCCCCGGCAAACTTCCTTCTTGCCTCAGAACGTCTCCTATCAAGTGATCCGTTCATTCAGTCAAGTTATGCAATAAATTTAATTTTTTACCAATTCACTTCAGTACTTCCTCATTAGTTACGCAATCTGCCCGTATAATCATCAGCATTCTTCTGAAGCACCACATTTCGAAAGCTTATATTCATTTCTTGTTAGAACCAGATGGTTTTCATCTTCCTCGACGACACTGGTGCGTACTGTATCGGATCACAACTGATCAGAGCACACGTGAAGCATAGCTCCAACAGTAGTGATGGAAGTTATGCCCTGAATGTGACTGTGGCGAAGAGCAGCAAACGGTACGTGAAATAACATTTGGGAGTTCCTTTGGAGAAGTCAAAGGGACAATGGATCATCTTCACAATGTGACTGCGGAAACTCCTGACTGGATTGCAGACCTGGGAATACAGCTCTGAATTCTTTAGGAAATGTATGTATTTATTGCAATAGTTGCCTAGTATAGTCTTCTGTCATCACAGGATAGGTGCTAAGTGTTGTATTTCACTGATGATACTGCTTTCGAATTTGGACTTGAGTATGGTTACTATGTGACTTTGATGGAGATCAACAGGTCCGCACTACAAGAGTGTGGGAAGGAGGAGGTGGTTTTGGGTCATAAGTCATAGTAATTAAGATAAAGTTAAATACAAATTTGCTTGCATGCAATAATTCGCAGAAAGTACATATATATTCGTTTTATAGATTTAATGCCTTCATTTCTTGCTGTAATGTGTTTTACATCCCTTTTACATTAAGGCACCTTCAGCGGGCTAAATCTGGAATCAAACGGTTTCATTCTTATATGCAATGTTTGCAGATTAGAAAATAGTTCACGTTCTAATTTTTCCATACGTAAGTTACTTCTTATAATTATTAGTTTTTCCGGATGAAATCTGGGTTTCCTCCAATCAGGTAACAGGCCAGAGGTCGCACTCTCACTTTACTTATGAAACTTAGATACATTTTAAGTTCACAATATTTTTTGCTCTTTGTTTCGCGGTTTTCATATTTTGTAGAACACTAGTCTGGCACTAGCTGCAGCTTTTCTAATGACAACTGTGTTTTCGTAGTCTGTTTGTTCACTTCATTTGTCTTCTTACTTGTGTATGGAAGTGTTGCCATCCTAAGAAAGTATACGATGAAATCTAAGGACTGATTGTTTCTGTTTTCTTTCTATCTGTGTCCCTGTTAGTCAGGGAGGGTGTTGTATTAAGTTGAATGCGGACTTAATAGTGGCCAGAGAGTGGGTGAAAGTTTTAGGCGTACAAATCACAGAATTTTTGGCTTGTAACTTATTTTGAGGGGGTCACGTAAGTGTGAGGGAAAATGTGTGCCTTTATTCTGATGATTATATATTGCTGTTCTAGTATTTTATGACTAATGTAAATATCGAGTTCATTTGTGAATATGCTTGATCATTCAATGGTGTTTTCTTTTCTGCTTTGGTTTTTTGTGTGCGACAATTTTATTGCAAGTCAGAAGGAGCCTTTTATTGCTTATAATAATTATTTCCTGAAGGCGCCTTAATGTAAATGACAAAATGTGTCTGGAGTAAATAAAATAGATTGCAGCATGATAAAGGCGTTTAAAATATTTGTGTATTTGCTGTGACCGATGGCCACGCAAGCCGGCCGGAGTGGCCGTGCGGTTCTAGGCGCTGCAGTCTGGAGCCGAGAGACCGCTACGGTTGCAGGTTCGAATCCTGCCTCAGGCATGGATGTGTGTGATGTCTTTAGGTTAGTTAGGTTTAATTAGTTCTAAGTTCTAGGGGACTGATGACCTCAGAAGTTAAGTCGCATAGTGCTCAGAGCCATTTGAACCATTTGGCCACGCAAACAAATTTATTACATAAACCACGCCAGACATTTCCTGATTGCCTCTACCAGAAATTCAGAAGACTTGACCCCAAAATTAATGAAACCATACGACACATGAAGTTCAAAACAATACGCAAGTTATGTCAATTTAAAGATTAGTTCACCCACTGCTAAAAAAACAACGCAAGTTTCTCAGGAAATGTGATAAAAATTCAGAATTACATCGATTTTCTCTATAAAACAAGGGTTAAATTACGACTTATATAAGACAGGTTTGCAGCTTGCGAACACCATTAATAGTAGGGACGCTTTTCTCATACAATCAACAATATCGAGAGAAACACAAAAAACGTCTGTAAAAAGAATTGGAACAGTTGATAGCAGAAAGAATAATAAACTCACAAAAGCTCAAGCACAACTCATTAATTTTAAACACAACCAACAAAAACACACACAAAAATTCTACCGAAGGTCAGTGAATGTTTCAGAAACACAGATAAACAATAAAGAAAGACACCTGTTGAAGAAAATTCAGGAATAGAGGAGGATTACGTAGAAAAGCTGATTACGGAAGTAGAGAATGTATTGACAAGGAGAGATAGAAAACAGAGGTGCCAACGTCGGCTTAACTAGAAAACTAGTCGAAAAAGAAATCCATAATACAATAATCAACATGAACATATAACAAGACGAAAACAACAGAAACACAGAACCTACAACACTCAAAAAACTTAGGAAAAAGATTCAAAATGAGAGTGCCATTCTTTCGAAAGCATACCAGGGGAACAGAGTAGAACTTATGGATACAGGGAAACACATTGAAAAAACACATGAATACATCTCGCAAAACAACATTACAAAGTCAAAGTCAGACCCAATGAATAGAGTAATGACAAAAGTAAGAAAAATTATGAGGAAGTAGACACCATACAGGATAACACAGAAGAAAGAAAGCTGATACCGAATAATCCGACGGCACGCGTAATCTGAAACCAACCAAAAAACCGCTAGTTAAATAATCAGTGAGGCCAAAGCAGAGTTCAGAAATACCTCAACTTACAAGCTTGCATGACATTTGTTAAAATTACTGCTTGGAAACTTCAAAATACAAGGAGACTGAATCATTAAAAAGACAATAAAAAATACAAAAATTCCAGATACAGCAAGACTCTTCTCATTTGATATACAGACCGTGTATTCCAAAACACTGGTAACAGAATGAGACGTTGTAGATGACAAAATGAAAACACAGTCAACTTCATGACCAACAGATCAATGAAATACTCATATTAGGAAGATTTATGACAGAACAAAACTGCTTCCAGTTCAGTAATGAATTTTATTCACAAGAGGATGAATTACCAATGGGATCCCCAGAGTCAGAAAAATTAGCAAAAATTTTTGTAAACCGTACTGAACAGATAATTTCCACAAAAATAGTTGCAAAAAATGCAACATATTATACTAATTGAGATACATGAAAGATGTCCTTTACGTAGCAGGCGAATGTAAAACAAAAATTGAAAAGCTACGTACTGATATCAACAAAGTGCATAAAAAATAAAATTCGAAATTGAAAGAGAACAAAATTAACTTTTTAGATGTAACATACAAAAAATAAAACAAATATGTATCGGAAATTAAGCTTAAACATACAGCAAAGGACACAATCATCCACATTCACAAAAACAAGCAGCATTTCGACACATTCTATGCGGAATCAGCACAGTGCCACTCAAGAAAGAAAACTATCAAAAAGAACTTGAGATAATAATGTAGGTAGCTACAAACAATGCATCCATTAGTAACAAACACACAAAGCTAAACAATAATATTAAAAGGAAAACAACAACATTAAACATAAAGCCACTAACAATAACACAATTGAAAGAATCACAAACACCATAACTCAATACCTTACCAACTATACAGAGTAATCAAGAAAATGTGAGAGAAGACAGAAGATGTTACGCAATGATGTCCAAACACAAACCCATACATAAAATCATCATTTTCAAAGCAGGTGGCATAAACATAGCGCACAGAGCAAACATTTCTATCCAAAAAATACCCTCCAAAACTGACAAGAGGTAAATATCACCTTACGTTATAAATTTTATGATGGCAAATGTGTGCAGCAGAAAGGCAGAATCTTCGACGTCCGATGCAAAGAAAACATGGGAACTTGTAACTATGTAACAAGATTTTGCACATTTCCAGAAGACCTCAGAGAACATAATCAGAAGCTAACCACTAGTGAAGAAGACATGAAAATAATTAGAATTAACAGTGACAGACAAGTCATTATTTACACTAATAGAGAAAATAGTAGAATAACTCTCCAACAGATGATCATCGTCACACTTTCATGACCCTCTTCGAATAACCTTTAAACCAAAAGTCCAGTAATGTGAATGCCTAAAACATTCAACCACCCTTGGACACCATTTACACCCATATTCAACTTTCCACACACCCCCCCCCCCTGAATAAACATATCCCATCCTCCCTAACTTCTAAAATAAGAGATTTCACACAGCCCCCTCCCCTCCCACACACACACATACACACGCACACCACAGAAAGAGAGAGAGAGAAAGAAAAGAGAGAGAGCGAGAGGAAGAATGAGAAAAGCACACACACATACAGATAGAGAGAGAGAAAGAGAGGGAGAGGAAGAAAGAGAAGAAAAGAAATAGACAGTCGTTAGGTTTCATCATATACTTCGTTAGACCAGTAATACTTATGTAAACAAATAAAATAGAAGAGAGGCATCAAGTGAACACACAGTTAAGAATAAATTTCACAGTGCCCTGCACCTAATGCCAGACTAGCAGCATAGGAGTTATCCTGCAAAATATGGAATCTATGGAATAAAAGACCGTAACCTGAAAATGTGTCTGTGTTTCGTAAGCAAAGTGAAAGTGCGACCTCTGAGAGAAAATGCACATCTCAGTTGGAAGAACTAATAACTCTAAATACTAACTTGTGTATGTAAAAAAGAGAACGTGAACTGTTTTATAATCTAAAAATCGGATATAAAAACAAAATTTTATCATTCGAGATTAAATCAGCTGAATATGCCTTAATGTAAAAGGAAAAACGCATCTGGAGCAAATAAAACACATCCGAATAAGATAAAGCCATTTAAATTTACTAAACGAATATGTTACAAGCATTTGGTAATAAATCGATCAAGCGTAAATACAAGCAGCGGTGTTTGCATTAGGATAAAACCATCGGGCGGCCATTTTGTTTAAACAGAAGGTACACAGCCAAGTGTGCGGTTTATTTTCATTACGGTCATTAAAATAGGCTAGGCCAAGTGGCTGGCTTGTTTACGTACAGAGAACAATGCCCTGCTGTTCTGAATCCTGCGTAGCTCCACTACTGTATACTTACAGGTAAGATAATCACATAGGAAAAGACAGCACAGGAATAGTAAAATATCCTTACGAAGAGGTTTGAAATACTGTCTCTGATCAGTGTGTGGCGATGCCCACTTTGTATCAAATTAGCGACATTTTGTCCAATTCGCTCCTCGTATACACATATCTCTGTTGGCGTCATAATCTGTCGTGTCTTATTGTCGTAGCACCATCGCGACAAATACATAATGGTTCAGGTCTCGTCAACGAGTCTCAGAATTCGTTCGATGTATGGTGTCACGACTACTCTATAAAGATAACAAGAACTACAGCAGTACCGGTACTGCAAAATTGGTCACACTGGAGTCTTTTTTGGTACTTCCTTCACATATATACGGCTTTTTTCAGGACGTTACAACGAATTTACAACTTCCTTTCACCTTCTCTAGTACAGATGTTACATGTTCGTTCCGTTTCATATCGCATGTCTGTATCAATCCAAAATATTTAAACAGTGTGCCGTGCTCCACAAGCTGACCATTGGTCTTGTAATCATACACTATCAGGTTCTTTGTCATATTAATTATCTTGCATTTATCCACATTTAAATAGGACTACCATTCGTTTCAGGAAATGTTAATTCTGTTGGCATGTTCCTGCGCTTCCTACAGTTCATCCCACGAAGATTTTCTCCTGTAGACAACTACATCGCCAGTGCACAGTCCGATTGTTTTGCTGATCATAGATGAGAAATCGTATATGAATACGAAGGAAGAGGAATAGATAGCTCTAAAAATAAATGAGACATTGGCAAGAAGTGCATGAAGTGTCGCAATCGTCTGGAACAAGAACTTCGTTTCTTTTAGGGACAGCTTGCTGTTACCCGGTTCAGTAAAGAGTGCAATGGAATATCTGAAACCAGTCTCTATAAATAACTTTAGTAAAATGGAAATGACACTCACTCCTACCAAAGAAGTAACACCCATCATAAAACTCTTAAAATAAAAGTAGTCCAGTGTTTATGATTACATATTAATGAAGTTAATCAAAGAGTGTTCATGTGTGTTGAGTTCTACCTTAAGTTATTTGTATAATCAATCTCTTATTGGTAGTTACATTTGCAGGTGATACAAGCATTACGATAAATAGTAGGTCTCGTACAGGTTCACATATGGCTGCTAAGAAAATTTTTACTGACATTAATAAATGGTTTGAAGGTAATTCACAATCATTAAACTTTGAAAAGACCCACTATATGCAGTTCAGAACCTGTAAGAGATTTCTTTCCGGCATGTGTGTAAAGATGAAGACGTGCAGATAGAAGAGGTGGACAGTGTTAAATTTCTGGGATTACAACAAAAGCATAGTTTTAAAAAAGTTTGAAAGCCATTTTTGTTGGAAACTCCTTCTACTCTATAGGTGAATATCTTAACAGGGCCTGTTAGATCAACATAAGGAAAAATATCTCTTACATTTCAGTTTTAACAGGACGTGGTCATAGCAGTCAAGATAAGGTATTTTGTGCATGATAAATTTATTAAAGGTGATAAGTACATTTCATTTTGACAGTGTATTAATTCTGTAAATATAAGCAGTGCCAGTTTACTGTAATGTATTCACATATCTTGACTAGCTTCTGACAAATGATCAGGGAAGAGAGTAATATATTCAGTTGCTCTATGTATTCTATGTTGTACGTCCTACCATGTTCCACACCCACGAGAAACATCTCATTTTCTGGTCGACGGAACGAAAACTGAATCTAATCTATTCAAATGGAATCCACTCACGTCGCATCGTGATCAGATAGTCCATTATCAATTGGGTACATATTAATTGTTTCACCCTTAGCACTGTCTATAAAAATGTTATCAATCATTGTCCTACAATTTTATTGCACATGAGCTGGAAAAACGACTTCTGAAATTCGATAGAAATACTCAAATAATAGTTCTAGTTTACTTCTACTGTCCGTATCTTTAAAGATATATACCTTGAAATCTCCACAAACAACTAACTGTTTCTTCCTGTCTTACAAGTATTTCAACAATGCATCTAGATTTCTCATAAATAGCTGAAAATTTCCCAGATGAGATCTGTAGTCTGTTACAATTATTAGAGAAGTATTTTGCAGCAACAATTCACAAGCACATGCTTCTAGGTTCTGATCAACATCAGATCTATGTCTTTCAATATTTTTGATGTTGTCACCAACTTTGACATATGTTGCAACTCCTCCTTTTTCCATGTTGACTCTATCACGAAAATGAGGCAGTCTTTACTGCCTGATATTAACTCCTCGTTCCCTGTGGTTTCACGGCGTTCAGAGAGGCACAGGCTATCTGTCCCTTCAGAATTTTCCGCACCTTCTAGACGTACAATAAGTTCATCTGTTTTGTTTTCCAACCCTCTAATGTTACGATAAAAGAAATTAACTTTTATGGAAACTCTTGCATGTATTATGGTCTCGTACTGCTCTGTCAATTCTGTTTATAATCTGACTCCAGCCTAAAAAAATCCCCGCCCCCTTTGATTCACTGAATTGTTGTAATTATTACAACTGATAAACCAAAATTATGTTAATGGAAGCGGATGCTCACCATGCTCGAACTGTTACAGGTGGAATGCCGCGAGTAATGAGGAAAATGGCAATGGGCACTACATTAGTAGTGTGTGGATCAGCTGAGAATTTTGGTAGGATGGGAGGTGTGCTGGGACAGTCCGCGCAGTTGCAATGACTTCTGTGTCTGAATGGCTTAGTGGTCAGGATGTCTCCCTAGTAAGGGAGACCTGGGTTCGAATTCAGGTCCAGCATAAAATTTTCAAGCTTCCCCAATGATTTCAATCAATGCTCGCTTGCAGCCAATGTCTGCAATTCATTTGTGTCATTCATTTGTTGCAATAAGATAGCGAAAGATTCTTTAAAATTTTCTTTTAGTAAAGAACAAGACCACAATTTCAGCATTAAAAAGTAATGTTAAAAATAATATGTTTTGAAACCTTGATCCTCTTTTGTCATCATAGCGACGAGTGTAACCAAATTAAAACAGGCAGTCCTGAGGGGAACAGATTATTTTTTTATCTTTTTATGTAAAATTTACACTGGCATTAACAACAAAACGTTTCTGAAAATATCGAATGTATACTGAAGTGTGAGGAAGTCTTTTCCGAGTGTATTTTCTGGAGTGTAGCCTTACATGGAAATGAAATGCGGACAATAAACAGTTCAGACGAGAAGAGAGTCTCTGATTTTTCAACTGTTTCGACAGTATTCATGAAAAGTACTTTTTATGAGTCCAACATTGGCACCAACACGTCCTCCCTCGTGAGGCGTGCAATGAGACCACTTACAAAGATGTCGCCTGGATTTTGTCCGCAGCAAAAACTGGCACGACTGAAGGAAGGTAGGAAATTCGTGTACAAGTCTGAGACCATTTCATTCAGCGCAGTTTCCAAGAATATCTGCAATTTTATATGTTCCAGATGACACTATGATGCATGGTTTCAACTAAAAACACAGATATCCTCGAATTTTCGAATCATCTGAGCTAATAAAATGGCATGCTTTTAATCTTTTCGAGAGGGGGGGGGGAGGGGTGTTATATCTCATAAAAAATACTGTGGTAGTGCTGTAACGTGTGTTACAGCAAAAAGATTTGCTTGCAAACAAGAGATCGATATTATTTCGAATGATGAATTGCGCAATTTGCTAAGCTGCGACCACCCCGCGTTTAAATGGCATGTTATCACGTAAGAGAACGGACAATGAAATGGATTCATCTGTGTTCGGCGAATTTACGGAATCAATTAAAAAGCTGCGACCTTTCGTGTCTAAAGCCGGGAACATTCAGGAAAAATGAGGGAAGGGAGTCCGAAGGAAATGTAATATTGGCTTTTCAGTGGGGTGCCAATGACACGGAACTTGTGTTGCGAGTTTGGCATTCGGAGAAACTGTATTCTCACTCTCGCCAAAAGTTTGCAAGCACAAAAATTTCGTCGTAGATTGGAAACATTGTTTGTCTTTCAAATGTGACTAATGCTTCTTCTTCAACTAAGGCTGTCAACTTGTAATCTCTCCCCTCCTTCCTTCTCCCATCTATTGTCCACATTAAACAATGCCCAGTCCAAGTAATTAATAAGCAAGGTCTTTTATGAAGATTTGAGAGGAGCGAAGATTACAAATAAACTTTCAAGTTTACTTAGCTTGTCATGTTGAGATGGCTCCGGATCTTTTTGTGTAGAGGTCTGATTCTTGAAGCTGAAAATCTGACATCAGGTCTTCACGGTTGGTTTGGACTAAATAAACTGGGAGAGTGTTGTTGCGGAATTTTTTACGTAAATATATTTTCCACTGATTTTCTCACATTTTAGTATATCATATAGTATTTTGATTTTTCACATTAACAAAACCGAAATTACATTGTTCCCATCTATTATACAAAAATACGCCCCATCAGACCAGAGGCAAGCTTAGGACTCTCACACCCTGCGGAAATGACAATATTCCAAAGTGCTTTCAATTTTTCTTAACAAATAAATTCCTACTAGTTTTATTATTAATTTCGATTATTATTTCATAAATGAATGCAGAAACAAACATAGTTAACAGTACAGGATTTCGTAATTAATAATAGAAATTGTAAGTGTGCAAATAATTCGTAATTTGAAATGTTCAAAAAAAGAATAATAATTTAACTGTACATTCAGAACTAGTGTTTATCGATTATAACATCGAAACTAAAATATTTTAAAAGTAATACCTTTTCATAAACTTTAGCTTGAAATATAACATACTGTGTATAAAATTATATGAAAGTTTTCAGGAAAGCACCTGCGATAATACTGACCTGTTCAAAATTCGAAAAATAATACTGGTATCGACAACTACCGCTGAGGAAAGTTAATGCTACAGTAGGATGTCCCATGTCCCGTTACAAACTGAACAACGCAAAAGATATCCTCGGAAGAATAACCTTACAGAAACTGTACGATTTGTGTTTCTGCTAGAAAATGAAGCAGAGGATTTTTTACCCTTATCTTGCTATAAAGGTCGGCCTATTTCAGATCATCACATATCAAACGTTCCACAGCTGCTCTCAGTGAGACTTTTATGTCACATATTCACGGTACGTTGTGTCGGTTGTGTTTAGAAAAACACGTCCAATACTGTAACGTGATGAAAATATTCACGTGTTAAAAACAATTGCTTCTTCTCCATCCATTATAGCTTCAGATGTAATGTGGGAGATGTTATGGGCAAGTCTATTTTGAATCAAAACTCTTGAAATATGGGGAAATCTGCGTCTATATTTCCCGAGATACTGTACCAGTGTGCGGTTGATGGTCCTCCATTTATCTTCCGTTCGCAGGCGCCAGAATACATCCACTTTTTCTGATGCAGTCATTAAGCGAGATATGGACCTAAGTTGGGGGAAGTAATACAGGCGGACAGAGTCAAAAGTGTTTTAGACAATATCGGGAAACAGAATCTAAATAGCAACGACATTATTACAAGACTACCTGAAGCAAACCCAAACCATGGAGTACAGATATGTGTGTATTGCCTCCAAAGTCACGTAATTTAGTGGTAGTTATCTGCGAAAAGTAACTTTTCGTCCTTTCACTTATTTTGATTTACGTCTGTATCAGAATAAATTATTCACCTTTGCTGTTACTTGTAAATAATTGTATAAAAACATGATAAATGCACATAACATTAAAGTTTCAGTTTCAACGTAAATTGTAAGCAAAGAGGTACTAGACTGTCCCACTTTGATGTTGGCAACATGTGAAGTGCGCCGTACTCACTCCAAAGGTAAACCTTCTCTGTGCATCTGTGGTTCAGTCTGGCTTCAGCGGCCGCCCGGACAAGATGTGCAGTACTTCCGCCGGCGGAACGTGTGGTTGAAATGGTTCAAATGGCTCTGGGCACTATGAGACTTAACTTCTGAGGTCATCAGTCCCCTAGAACTTAGAACTACTTAAACGTAACTAACCTAAGGACGAAACTTCCTGGCAGATTAAAACTGTGTGCCCGACCGAGACTCGAACTCGGGACCTTTGCCTTTCGCGGGAAAGTGCTCTACCATCTGAGCTACCGAAGCACGACTCACGCCCCGTACTCAGAGCTTTACTTCTGCCAGTATCTCGTCTCTTACCTTCCAAACTTTACAGAAGCTCTCCTGCGAACCTTGCAGAACTAGCACTCCTGAAAGAAAGGATATAGCGGAGACGTGGCTTAGCCACAGGAAGTTTCATATCAGCGCACACTCTGCTGCAGAGTGAAAATCTCATTCTGGAAACATCCCCCAGGCTGTGGCTGAGCCATGTCTCCGCTATATCCTTTCTTTCAGGAGTGCTAGTTCTGCAAGGTTCGCAGGAGAGCTTCTGTAAAGTTTGGAAGGTAGGAGACGAGATACTGGCAGAAGTAAAGCTGTGAGTACCGGGCGTGAGTCGTGCTTCGGTGGCTCAGATGGTAGAGCACTTTCCCGCGAAAGGCAAAGGTCCCGAGTTCGAGTCCCGGTCGGGCACACAGTTTTAATCTGCGAGGAAGTTTCATATCAGCGCACACTCCGCTGCAGAGTGAAAATCTCATTCTGGTAACCTACGGACATCACACACATCCATGCCCGAGGCAGGATTCGAACCTGTGACCGTAGCGGTAGCGCGGTTCCAGACTGTAGCGCCTAGAACCGGTCGGCCACCGCGACCGGCGCGGAACGTGTGATCTCGCTTTTGTTTACATTGCGACTTAGCCTGCGCGCGCGCTTCGTGCACTGAGATTGTGGCAAATAAGTTCAGAAATTCGACATTACATATCTGTCCGGAGTTTGCACGACCGAAAGCCTTAGATGTGGAACATTTCCTCAGTGAGTAGGAATACCCCGCCATCGGAACTTCTGGGCGTCCGTCTCTCGATTCTCAGTAACACCGTTTACGTTCAAATGTTCAACAACGGTGCGCGCGAGCGCGTTTTAAAGGCGACCAGACACGGACTCCGTTTCCGTCACGCTATCGGTAATTTCGGAGTCCTCAAAGTCGAACATGCGGGATTAGTCATTCGAACTATTCGCGTGTTCAGGCTGCCATTCAGGGTACCTGTGGAAAACGTCATAGCGGTTTTTTTAACCATACGGCGTTGTACCGGGTGGTTATAATTAAACTTTCCCTATTTAACACGTTATAATACGAAAACTGACTACCGTACTAGTACCAAACTAGGTAGAATCAATATCAAGGATAAGGGGAAGAGAAATAATGCAGAATCAATTCAACTGAAGCACTTTTAATGTGCTGCTACGGTACATCATAACATTACATACCGGTACCATTACTGCTACAAAAAGGGGCTCAATATGGCGCCCATCAGTGTCCATAAGAGTCTGAAAGCGCAGTATTGCGTTGTGCACAGCAGAACGAAGCACGCCCGTTGTATGATGGCTACCTCTCTCGATATGCACATGTGTGAATGTTCCCCTGGTAAACGCTGTCCTCCAGGCAGCCCCACAACCAGAAATCACAGGGAGTGAGATCACGTGATCGTACCGGCCAAGCTTTTGGATACGATCGGCTGGTAATTCGAGAGAAGTAGGTGTTTCGGAGAAGTAGGTGAAGATGACGAGTGATGTGCGATGGGACCCCATCTTGCATGAAAACTGTTGAGTTCTATGTGTCTCTCTCCTGTAGGGCAGGTATGACAGCCGGCTTGGGTGGCCGAGCGGTTCTAGGCGTTACAGTCTGGAACCGCGCGACCGCTACGGTCGCAGGTTCGAATCCTGCCTCGGGCATGGATGTGTGTGGTGTCCTTAGGTTAGTTAGGTTTAAGTAGTTCTAAGTTCTAGGGGACTGATGACCTCAGCAGTTAAGTCCCATAGTGCTCAGAGACATTTGAACCATTTTGAACGCGTATGACATCATGGCGAAGCATATCGCAGTAATGCTGGCCAGTCACAGTGCACGTCTTTGATCCGTTGAGAGTCAACCTGTTCAAAAAAAGAACGGGCCAATGATGAACATAGCCGTGAAGCCACACCATACGGTGACACTTCCACCATTCAGAGGGACTTCATGCACAGTGACTGGAGCTGAAGATCTCCAGACTTGGCTATTCTGTGTGTACACCTCACGCATCAGATAAAAATGAGCTTCGTCTGTCCATGGGGTTGTCCAGACCAGTGCTCATCAACTTTAGTTCTTCCGAGAAAGTGGAGATCGGAGTCAACACGTCGTTGTACGTCCTGTGGTGCAAGCTGCTCTACGATATGGATCTTGTGCGGATACCATTTGAGAATGGTTCGAAGCACCCTCCGTACAGTGGACCACGGGATGTTCAACTGTCTTGGCACAACGCGCACAGTGCCTGACGATCGGGAATAGCGCGCAGCGTTGTCTGCCATAGCGACAGCGATTTCATCAACCACCTGTTGTACACCCGATTGTCGGCCTCTTCCCGGAGCGATGCCCAGTTCTCCAACTGATTCGAACTTCTTTATCATGCTCCGCACAGCAGGTGGAGAAAGAGTACCATTCCGTAATCCTTTCAGCCGGCGGTATTCTCGAAGTGCAGTTGCAGCATTACTGTTCTTTTGATAATAGAGCCCCACCAATAATGCCGTACTACTTTCGTCCGAGCTCACGTTGACACGTCAACAAGTGCACTGCCACTGGTCAGGTGTGTGAGACTGTGAATCACGATGACTGATCACGACACCTGGTGGTCAGAGTTGGATCTGGACGGTGGCGCTGTGACGCATGGAGATCATGCACCCCAGACGTTGGATTAATGCTAACAAATTTGGTACTCACACGGTAATTAGTTTCCGTGTTCTAACGTGTTAAATAGGGAGAGTTTAACTATAACCACCCGGTACGTGGTCGTAAGGCAGAACTCTGGTCCCACTTCCGCACCCAGCCCGTCAGATGTCGGGCCGTAATCATGTACGACGGACAGCTGCGTACGTATTCTGGTAATGGAATGCAGCGACGGATAAGGTAACGTCCGACTGCAAGACTGGTACCTGCCTCATCGTAACGATACATCCAATGACATATGCGACGGGACTTAGGTCGCCGCCGGTCGGTCTCGGAATCACGTGAACAACTGATGGGGATGTTCTGATCTTCTCTGAGCCGGCTTTCAGCCATGTCACCGGCTGCACCCATGGCCGATGCACATGTGGGACGTGACTCCTTGAGGGATTCTCTGGTTGTCCTGGCGGCGGTCTTCCTGCCTGACTGGCGCGGTTCCCTCCCGTCTTCAGGCACGGAAGGACGATTGCGTAAACAGAACTCCCCTAAACGATGCAAAACGAGGCGCCGTACGACGTCGGAGCGAGTTTCTTCTCCCTGTCCACATGATACGCTACTTGCTAAGCAAACCAACGTTTCAGCATCTGAGACCGTGGATGACAGGTGTTGTCAGCGCGTCTGTGGAACGGCGGTCCTCTGTGGCTCTCGCACCAACAGAGTGAGTGGAACGTTCCTGCCTCTGGAGTTCATACCGGAGGAGGGACGATACCAACCGCTGTGGCTGTTTCGGCAGGCGTTGAATATGTGGATTACAGGGCGACGTAGTCACCGCTGGCGTGGAGCGGGGATCTGAAGAAACAGCAAACTTCCTATAGCAGTCTCCGCAGCTAGGGGAGGGAACGTGCACCGTGCGAAAAACGCCGGCAGCTGGGTGCCCAAACACCCCCCCCCCCCCCCTTCACCCATCTTCACACCAGGGACCTGCAGGCCGCCCACCCATGTGGCGCACAGATCCATGCGTCGTATTGCGGCACTGGAAAGTCAACATCGTCCCCACACCCATCGAGATCCATCTCCTAAATCATGTGGACTACGGAACTAGACATTGTACTGTTACAGGAGGTGCGTTTAGCAGCGTTACCATGGACAGCAAGATACGACTTCCACGCCTCTCATGACGATGACCTTGGCCGTGAAGTGGAGGCGTATGTACGCGAAGGCGTCCTGGTTGACGACACCATGTACATCCCGTCTTCCAGCGATATGGCATTTACGATCTACTTCACGCGTGTCATTTAAGTCTATGCACCTTCTGGGTGACGGTGTGAAAAGGGCGCAATTTTATGCAAAGGAAATTGCCCGACACTTGTCAGGTCTACATAAACATCT
Source organism: Schistocerca americana (assembly GCF_021461395.2). Taxonomy (NCBI): domain Eukaryota; kingdom Metazoa; phylum Arthropoda; class Insecta; order Orthoptera; family Acrididae; genus Schistocerca; species Schistocerca americana. Next base: position 1,262,436,511 of record NC_060119.1, read on the forward strand.
TATTTTTGGAGGGGACATTACCTGCTTACACGGCTAGAAAGATCAGTACCCGAATTTTACAACATGCTCGGGGCTGCTTCGCGATCCAGCCGTACGTGATTCCTAGGAGGCACAGAAGATCGGGGATTCACGTTTCAGATTAGCGATTCGGCAATTTGTTTATTTATTTACTTATTTCTACAAGAGGTGGAGCCCCTCCATGCCCACGCCGGCATGATGGCCAACTCAAAAGATCTACTGCCATCTCTGCATAAGGGTTGGTTTTTACTAGAGTGAGGTGTCGCAGGATGTGGGTACTGCGATGTTTGCGTACGTCTGGTTATGGTTAACCATTAATACGCGATCATCTGGAGATAGATGGGGTCGTAAGTCGAACGAAGGGTAGCGGCTTGAAGGGCAGAGGAAAAAAAGTGACAAGGCAAGAGCCAAGGGAAGGAAACCTCTGCGATAGTTTGGTCGGGTAGTCATGCAAAAAATGGTTCAAATAGCTCTGAGTACTATGGGACTTAACACAGGAGGTCATCAGTACCCTAGAACGTAAAACTACCTAAACCGAACTAACCTAAGGACATCACACACATCCATGCCCGAGGCAGGATTCGAACCTACGACCATAGCAGTCGCGGGGTGACGCACTGAAGCGCCTAGAACCGCTCGGCCACCGCGGCCGGCCCAGGTCATGCAAGGGTAGGCTTTGTTAGTGATGGGTATCATGCATGTCGATACCTTTGACGTAATGCAGTGCTGTTACTCGGCGGCTGCGGCTGGGTGCCGGTTTCGATCTCTCGGTCAGCGTCAGCATACCTGTAACAGGTTCATCGTCGTGTCAGATAGGTCATGTACCAGGTGCGCAGTGTAGGGTGATGTTGGCGATATGTTTGTGCGTCAATGGGCGAGCTCGTCGGTTTCCGTGCTGTTACCTATTGGTCGGCTTAAATAGCAGCTCGTATATCCAGTCAACGTTGCTGATATGCAGGGCTTGCCAACGTTTGTCGCTTGTTGGTGTGTGTTAGCTCGCCATAGGTGGTTACGCCCTAGCTAGTAGTGTCTTTGGCCGCTTATGCTTCCACCTAATGTTGTGATGATATTTTCTCACAGTAAAGATGAAAGGATTGTTCGAGTGTCTCGAGTTCCTGTATAGTCGTGTGGTGTGTTTTTTGAATACTTCCCTGAGGGTTTCAAGGCGGTATTCATTGTGAAGATCCACGGTGCGTGTGTAGCGTGGATCTTTGCTAATGATGCGTAGCACTTTGTTCTGTATGATCTGCAAGCGGCGCAGTCGTGTGGGAGCTGCGTATCCCCAGGCGGGAGCTGCGTACGTCATCAGAGGTCTAATCAGTGTCATGCATATGGACCTCGACACACTCCTATTCAGTGTGCTTTCCCTGTTGAGCATTGGGTAGAGCTGTTTGAGCCTCGCGCGCGTTCTGTTGGCAACGTATTCGATGTGGTCCCCCCATGTAAGTTTCCGGTCCAGCCAGACACCAAGGTATCTGGCTTTCTCTCGGAGACGTATTGGGCGCGTTTGTAGCGTTATCTGTCTACTGTGCTGATGTTTGCTCACTAGTTTCGGTCTGCGAGTGAACAGAACTGCTTCGCACTTGTCAGCGTTTAATTTAATACGCCACCGATCCAACCAAGGCTCGGCAGTTCTGAGTGCTGTCTGTATTCGTGAATTAATGTGGGACGGTTTCCAATCTTGCGCAAGGATGGCTGTGTCACCCTCGTAGATGGCTAACGTCGTGTTTTGTGTTGCTGGGAAGTCGTTAATGTACAGGTGGAACAAGATGGGCCCTAGGATGCTTCCCTGGGGTACTCCGGCTTGGATACCGTGTTTTGTCAGTGCTGAAACATCTGTTCGTGAGATATGAGGGTATGAGACGTACGAGTCCATCCGGGAAACCAGCTTCGCTCAGTTTGCGTATAAGGCTGTTGTGCCAGAGACGGTCGAAAGCCTTTTCGATGTCCAGGAACACGGCCCGTGTGTCTTTGTTCATGTTGTAGCCGTGTGTTGTATGTTCGACTACGCGGAGGAGTGGTGATTCCTGAAGTCGACCTGCTTCGGTCTTGTGTCATTGGTGATGCAGTGCAGTGACGCTTTTTAATATTACCTTCTCAACAATCTTGCTGAACGAGCACAGGAGCCTGATGGGTCGGTAATTTGTGAGAGGGAGTGGTCTTTCCCTGGCTTCCTGAATATCATGACCTTGGCCGCCTTCAAAAAGTCAGGGAAGTGTTGGTGTTTTAGGCTGGCATTCGTTATATGTGTAAGGTATTCTACGGCTCTATCCGTGAACTCCTGGAGGACACAGTTTTGAACGCCATCAGGCCCAGGGACTTTCCTAGCATTGGTATGGTTGATAACGCGTGTAATTTCATTTGTACTAGTGCGTCTAATTTCGTCGCGCGTGGGCTTGGCTACAAGTCGTGCAACCTCCTAGTCCATTTCAAGTGTGAATACTGGATCTGAAGGAGCCGGAATCGGCATGAAAGACGCTGCAAGTGTTGTGGCCATAAGCTCTGCCTTCTCCGTCCCGAAGTAAGCTGGGCCGTCTGGTCCTTCTAGAGTGGGAACGTAATATTTCTCCCTGTCGAAGTATCTGGCTAGCTTCCACAAATCAGGACGTGTGGTATCTAGCCCTGCGAGTTTCTGTCCCATTGTTTGTTTCGAAATGTTTGTGTTTTGTCCCGTATTATGCCCTGGAGTCTGTTGACGTGTAGTTTATAGAACTGGCGCCAGGTACACTGCCAATATCTCTTGAGGCGGTTCCCCATTGAGATAACTCCCAGGATTTCCTGGGGCAGGGCCATCGAGTGTTGCTTGGTGTTGTACGTGGAATGGTGTCAGTCATTGCGTCTGGGATGGCAGTAGTAAGAGCCTCCACAACGCTCATCAATTTGTTGCGTGTTGTTAATTTCACAGGTGTCTGAAATACGACTATCAAGCGTTTCCTTGAACAGTGTACAATTCGCGAACTTGTAGTTCAGTATCCTGCGTGCTTCTGTGTCCTGCAGTACTTCTTCGATTCGGCAAGTCAGTTAGACCGCATTTATATCTCATGTGGACTGGTGGATGCGATACTCGATGAAGTGCGCTGGCCTTTGGTGTTTTCTGACAACTGCGCGTATATGTGTACAGTGGTCCTTCCCCGCCAGGAGGTTTCAAGGAATCGGGCACCATGGAATCTCAACGCTGAGCATCCGCAGGAGCCAGATTGTTGGCAACTGACGCATGTCTGTCAGTACGTCGCTTGTACCGACGCGCATCAGAGAGGTTCGCCCGCGCCCGGTATGAAACGGGCCGTGGTGACAAGATCCGGGAGTGGCGCGAGCTTTAGTTGTTTGGCGACGGGCAGTGCAAGCAGTTGCGTGGGCGAGTGACGAACTGATGGACACGCCCTTTTTTAAGTACAACGCTTTGTCGATTGGGTCTGTCTGGTGTGAGAAGCGACAGAGAGGAAGTGGCGTTGGCCGTCACAGTCCGCAAGTGCTATTGGGTCGATGCGGCAGGACCCTGTCACAACCTGCTTCGAATCCAGGATAGCGGGTGATATACTAAGTTATGTACGTTTCACTGTCGAGTTGAAAGCTGGTTACAAGGTTCGGAGACTTCCCGCGGTTCTTCGTTTGTTTGTGTCCTTGTTTTGGTTAATAACTGTCACTGCGTTCTGTGTCCAAAAATTTTATTTGAGCAGCCAGTATATGTTTGAGAGTAATTGACGCAGTGCGTTAGCGCACTGAATATACACTCCTGGAAATGGAAAAAAGAACACATTGACACCGGTGTGTCAGACCCACCATACTTGCTCCGGACACTGCGAGAGGGCTGTACAAGCAGTGATCACACGCACGGCACAGCGGACACACCAGGAACCGCGGTGTTGGCCGTCGAATGGCGCTAGCTGCGCAGCATTTGTGCACCGCCGCCGTCAGTGTCAGCCAGTTTGCCGTGGCATACGGAGCTCCATCGCAGTCTTTAACACTGGTAGCATGCCGCGACAGCGTGGACGTGAACCGTATGTGCAGTTGACGGACTTTGAGCGAGGGCGTATAGTGGGCATGCGGGAGGCCGGGTGGACGTACCGCCGAATTGCTCAACACGTGGGGCGTGAGGTCTCCACAGTACATCGATGTTGTCGCCAGTGGTCGGCGGAAGGTGCACGTGCCCGTCGACCTGGGACCGGACCGCAGCGACGCACGGATGCACGTTAAGACCGTAGGATCCTACGCAGTGCCGTAGGGGACCGCACCGCCATTTCCCAGCAAATTAGGGACACTGTTGCTCCTGGGGTATCGGCGAGGACCATTCGCAACCGTCTCCATGAAGCTGGGCTACGGTCCCGCACACCGTTAGGCCGTCTTCCGCTCACGCCCCAACATCGTGCAGCCCGCCTCCAGTGGTGTCGCGACAGGCGTGAATGGAGGGACGAATGGAGACGTGTCGTCTTCAGCGATGAGAGTCGCTTCTGCCTTGGTGCCAATGATGGTCGTATGCGTGTTTGGCGCCGTGCAGGTGAGCGCCACAATCAGGACTGCATACGACCGAGGCACACAGGGCCAACACCCGGCATCATGGTGTGGGGAGCGATCTCCTACACTGGCCGTACACCACTGGTGATCGTCGAGGGGACACTGAATAGTGCACGGTACATCCAAACCGTCATCGAACCCATCGTTCTACCATTCCTAGACCGGCAAGGGAACTTGCTGTTCCAACAGGACAACGCACGTCCGCATGTATCCCGTGCCACCCAACGTGCTCTAGAAGGTGTAAGTCAACAACCCTGGCCAGCAAGATCTCCGGATCTGTACCCCATTGAGCATGTTTGGGACTGGATGAAGCGTCGTCTCACGCGGTCTGCACGTCCAGCACGAACGCTGGTCCAACTGAGGCGCCAGGTGGAAATGGCATGGCAAGCCGTTCCACAGGACTACATCCAGCATCTCTACGATCGTCTCCATGGGAGAATAGCAGCCTGCATTGCTGCGAAAGGTGGATATACACTGTACTAGTGCCGACATTGTGCATGCTCTGTTGCCTGTGTCTATGTGGCTGTGGTTCTGTCAGTGTGATCATGTGATGTATCTGACCCCAGGAATGTGTCAATAAAGTTTCCCCTTCCTGGGACAATGAATTCACGGTGTTCTTATTTCAATTTCCAGGAGTGTATTTGAACATTTCTTGCAAGTTTTAATAGACGTAACAGTGTCTTGCTGGCTGTAAATCTCATCTAAATAACCAGTATACAGCTGTATCCGTTTTGAGATCAGCTGCTACAGTGTGTTAGCATCCGTACTTGCTCCTATCCGTTCCGGTTGCTCGCAACCATCTTGGCAGTGCTTTCCTTGTCACCTGCAGCTCTAAATAGCTCTGTAGATGTTTTAGAGGTCCACGCCCTGATGTTCTTAAGCCAGGATATTCTTCTTCGGCCAACGCTTCTCTTCCCTGGTATTTTTCCTTGCAGGATGGCCTGGAGGAGATGGTATCCGTTGTTGATCCGCATGATGTGTCCCAGATACTGGATGTTTCTTGCTTTCAAGGTGGCCAGTACTTCTTTCTCTTTCTTCATTCTTCGTAGAACCTCGACATTTGTGACATGTGCTGTCCTCGGTATTCTTAACATTCTCCTGTACAGCCACATCTCAAAAGCCTCCAGCTGCTTAGCCAACGACTCTGTCAGAATCCATGTTTCAACACCACAGAAGAGGGTGGAAAATACGTAACAGGTCTGATCTTCGTCGTCATTGCTGATCCATGATTCTTGAAAAGCTTAATCATCTTATTGAAACAGCCCTGGCTTTTCCAATTCGAGTTCTCACCTCATCCGAAAGATCCCACTGGTCAATTATTGTAGTGCCAAGGTAAGTTTACTTACGTACTTGCTCTATGTGACTTTGCCTTATCTTAGTGTGACATGCACGGACTCTGTTTTTTCTGATAATCATTGTTTTCGTTTCTTGAGGGTTGACATCTAGACCATATTCAGAGCTTTTTTGTGCAAGTCTAGCGACAAGATACTGGAAACTATCCTCACTACCAGAAAATATTACTGTGTCGTCAGCATATCGGGTGTTGTTGACATATTTTCCGTTTAAGAGCACTCCCATCTCTATTTCATCAAGAGCTTCCTTAAGGATGTGTTCTGACTGGATGTTGAAAATCAGTGGAGATAATGTACCATCCTGCCTTACACCTCGTAGAACGTCTATGTCTTCTGTATTTTCTCTGTCCAGCATCGCAGAATCCGACTGGTTCCAATATAGGTTCACAATTATACATTGGTCTTTATCATCCAAACCAATGCTTTTTAAAATGTCAACAATATTATGGTGTTTCACTCTGTCGAAAGCCTTCTGATAGTCAATAAAGCAGGCATAAATGTCCCAGTTCACGTCTCTGCATCTCTGAAATAGTACCCGGATACTAAATAATGCTTCACGCGTACCTAATGCATTTCTGAAACCGAACTGTGTAGGAGAAATGTGTTCTTCACAGATCTTGTAAATTCTTTGGTGAATGACACTCAGGAAGTTCTGTAGCAGGTGAATCATGAGGCTGATGGTCCTGTATCCACCACAAGTCTTACCTCCGGGCTTTTTGGGCAGTGTTATAAATTCGCATCTAAGCCATTCCCGTGGGATGTTACCAGAGTCGTAGATGTCACTGAATATTGCAGTCAACCATTTTAAATTATCCTCATAGAGCAGCTTGAGAATTTTGAAATTCACATTCTCGGGACCAGGTGATTTACCATCTTTCGTTCCATTTATCGCAGCTTCTACTTCTTCCAGCAGAATTCTAGGTCCTGTTCCGCAATATATTTGAGGACGTTCTTGCCGGTTGTCATAAAAGAGTTGTTCTATGTATGTTTCCCATGTTCCTTTAAGCTCATCTTGTACAACTATTATTTTTCCTTCATTATTCACCAACCTGTTTCCTGCCTTTTTTCTGTAATTTCCTGTCACTTCCTGACTTTTTATGAATATTGAAACTATCATGCTTCAATTGAAATTCCTCTATTTCATTGCACTGGTCCTGTATTTCTCTTTCCTTAGCTTCTCGTATCCGTTTCCTGATCTCCTTGTTGATATTCTTGTATTCATCAGGATTACTTTTCACTTTGCTCCTTCTGTCCATGATTGTAAGTATCTCTTCAGTCATCCATGGCTTCATTTTGGTGACACTGGATTTCAGATGTTCTTCTTTAACTGATTTCACTATAGAGTTTATCTTTTTAATTTTTCTTTGGTGCACAAGTTACCTGACAGAGACTTTAGCTCATTATTAAGATGGATTCCTGCATTTTCTCTTATGGAAGATTCTTTCAGTTTGCGGATGTCATACATTTTGACTTTTTTCTTTTGAACTCTCTTCATTCTGATTTTAAAGACACCAACTAGGGGAACGTGGTCTGAGTTAATGTCGGTTTTCATTGAGAGACAGCTGTTTCTATCTTTGATTTATCAAGACATAATCAGTCTAATTCTGAGTAATATTTTCGTCTGAATATTTTCGGGAGTTACAGGTGCAGAGACGTCTGGGTAGTAGTGTGAAGAATGTGTTAGTTATTACGAATCTTCACTCTCCAGAACTGCTGAAGATAGACATTGACTGTGGATATTGTATCACAGACACAGTCCCTTTGACTGTTCGGAGATGTCACTAAACCCGCCTAAAGATGTAAACAACCATGCGTGACCAGCGCCTGTTAGGGAGAGGGGGTCCTACAGCCGATGCGTTCCAACCGTTCCGCCAGGAAGGAGGTACACGGCTCGTGTTGTCTGTAGTTCGACCATACCTCCACAGTCAATACTGCGGTTCGATCGCGTCTGCATTGTTACTTTGTGCCAGGAAGAGCTCTCAACAAGGGAAGTGTCCAGGCGTCTCGGAGTGAACCAAAGCGATGTTGTTCGAACATGGAGGAGACACAGAGAGACAACAACTGTCGATGACATGCCTCGCTCAGACTACCCAAGGGCTACTACTACTACTACAGTGGATGACCGCTACCTTCGGAATATTGCTCGGGGGAACCCTGACAGCAACGTCACCATGTTGAACAATGCTTTTCGTGCAGCCACAGGACGTAGGGTTGCAACTCAAACCGTGCGCAGTAGGCTGCATGATGCGCAACTTCTCTCCCGACGTCCATGGCGAGGTCCATCTTTCCAACCACGACGCCAGGCAGTGCGGTACAGATGGACCCAACAACATGCCGAATGGACCGCTCAGGATTGTCATCACGTTCTCTTCACCGATGAGTGTCGCATATGCCTTCAACCAGACAATCGTCGGAGACGTCTTTGGAGGCAACCCGGTCAGGCTGAAAGCCTTAGACACACTGTCCAGCGAGTGCAACAAGGTGGACTTTCCCTGCTGTTTTAGAGTTGGAATATGTGGGGCCGACGTACGTCGCTGGTGGTCATGGAAGGCGCCATAACGGCTGTGCGATACGTGAATGCCATCCTCTGACCGATAGTGCAACCATATATAGGTGACGGGAATTGTGTGTGCAGATGTGGTGCCAACTACCTTCAGCGATGTACCAAGGTCTCTTCCATGTCATGACGCGTCGCCGCTGTTATCCGTGCCAAAGGTGGACCTACTGGCTATTAGGTAGGTGGTCATTAATGCTCTCGCTGATCAGCGTATAATGCTTTCCTCAACACATTTCTCATGTTCTCTTGCCATAGCTAGCTAGATCACCAGATTTCTCCCCAACTGATCACGTATTGCACACACTGAAATGAGGACTTACTCGTCCTCCGATGTCTGCTAAAACCATTGCCAGATTTCACAAAAATGCGCAAGATACTTGGAAAAGTTTATCGCACGATGCCATTCAGCAAGTTAACGATAGTTCGCATGAAAGAATATGCGCCTGCGTTGCTGACAGAGTTCATTATGCATTGATACAAATCTTTGGGCACGCTTTATTGTGACTTTTATGTTTCATTTGGTCTAAATTGGTTATCAGATACTACTAAAACGATGAACTACTTGTTCCCTCATTTGTCAAAAAATGACCTTGTCCTTAAAGGTACTGTGTTGTTTCTCTGGCAGTATAAGTTAAACAATATGGCGGCTATATAGTGGCGTGTATCATGATTTCAGCATTTGGAATAGTATTATTAATTGCAATCAACACTCCCATACACAGGATGGGCAAAATAAATCTGGCCCAGAAAATGTAGGCAACCGAATTTACGTTATCCGTACCAGGTGCGGAAAATCAGTTCAGCTGGGAGGATGGAAAACTGTACCCGTCGGAAATGTCGACACTGATTCACCATGCCTGAACCGCGCGAGGTGGCGCAGTTGTTAGCACACTGGACTCGCGTTCGGGAGGACGACGTTTCAAACTCACTTCCAGCCGTCCAGATTTCAGTTTTTTAAATCACTACAATCAAATGCCGTGATTTCCTTTGAGACAGCGTGGTCGGTTTCCTTCCCCATCCTTGCCACACTCGAGCATATGTTCCGTCTCTAATGACCTCGATGTCGACGGGACGTTAAAGCCAACCCTCCGTCCTACCGTCTTTTGTGGCTTCTCTAGCACGTAGGCTAAGGAATTGCCTAACCCTCAGGCGCAAAAGCGGTCGCAGAGCTGAACCGGTGTACAATTTTCTGACAGGTTCATTTCTAAGGTGCTCAATAAAGCTGCATGAGCGACTTAACCATTTTATTCACACATGTGTCGATGTCAAACTCTTCCCAATGGCACAGGAGGGCGCAAGAGAGGAGGGATGAAAGAGCATAAGACCACTTTTCTACACTACTGGCCATTAAAATTGCTACACCACGAAGATGACATGCTACAGACATGAAATCTAACCGACAGGAAGAAGATGCTGGGATATGCAAATGATTAGCTTTTCAGAGCATTCACACAAGGTGGCGCCGGTGGCGACACCTACAACGTGCTGACATGAGGAAAGTTTCCAACAGATTTCTCATACACAAACAGCAGTTGACCGGCGGTACCTGGTGAAACGTTGCTGTGATGCCTCGTGTAAGGAGGAGAAATGCGTACTATCACGTTTCCAACTTTGATAAAGGTCGGATTGTAGCTTATCGCGATTGCGGTTTATCGTATCGCGACATTGCTGGTCGCGTTGGTCGAGATCCAATGACTGTTAGCAGAATATGGAATCGGTGAGTTCAGGAGGGTAATACGGAACGCCGTGCTGGATCCCAACGGCCTCGTATCACTAACAGTCGAGATGACACGCATCTTATACGCATGGCTGTAATGGATCGTGCAGCCACGTCTCGATCCCTGAGTCAACAGATGCGGACGTTTGCAAGACAACGACCATCTGCAGGAACAGTTCGACGATGTTTGCAGCAGCATGGGCTATTATCTCGGAGATCATGGCTGCGTTTACCATGGACGCTGCATCACAGACAGGAGCGTCTGCGATGGTGTACTCAACGACGAACCTGGGTGCACGAATGGCTAAACGTCATTTTTTCGGATGAATCGAGGTTCTGTTTACAGCATCATGATGGGCGCATCCGTGTTTGGCGACATCGCGGTGAACGCACATTGGAAGCGTGTATTCGTCATCGCCATACTGGCGTATCACCCGGCGTGATGGTATGGGGTGCCATTGGTTACACGTCTCGGTCACCTCTTGTTCGCATTGACGTCACTTTGAACACTGGACGTTACATTTCAGATGTGTTACGACCCGTGGCTCTACCCTTCATTCGATCCCTGCGAAACTCTACATTTCAGGATATTGCACGACTACATGTTGCAGGTCCTGTACGGGCCTTTCTCGATACAGAAAAAGGTTCGACTCCTGCCCTGGCCAGCACATTCTCCAGCTCCAGATCTCTCACCAACTGAAAACGTCTGGTCAATGGTGGACGAGCAACTGGCTAGTCATGATACGCCGGTCACTACTCTTGATAAACTGTGGTATCGTGTTGAAGCTGCATGGGCAGCTGTACCTGTACACGCCATCCAAGCTCTGTTTGACTCAATGCCCATGAGTATCAAAGCCGTTATTACGGCCAGAGGTGGTTGTTCTGGGTACTGTTTTCTCTGGATCTATGCACCCAAATTGCGTGAAATTGTAATCACATGTCAGTTGTAGTATAATATCTTTGTCCAATGAATACCCGTTTATCATCTGCATTTCTTTTTGGTGTAGCAATTTTAATGACCAGTAGTGTACTTTGGATAACTTTCAAATTTAGCCGAATTGTTCTGAACGCCATCTAGTGGTTCCGCCCTATTTGGTATAGCAAAAACTGCTGTCTCATTGCACTCCAAACGAGCGCAATCACGTGTGATTGCAGCCCCACAATGTCCATAGAGTAGGGCTGAAATGTCAGATTTGTCAAGAAGGACGTTCTGTCGTTCATCGCACAGCGAACTGTCCTCGAGCGTGAAGTGTGAGGGAATCAACACACGAAGGTCCGCCCCGATAGCTGAGTGGTCAGCGTGACGGATTGCCGTCCTATGGGCCCGGCTTCGATTCCCGGCTGGGTTGCAGATTCTCTCCGCTCAGGGACTGGGTGTTGTGTTTTCTTCATCACCATTTCATCCCCATGCGGCGCGGAGGTCGCCCATTGTGGCGTCGAATGTAATAAGACCTGCACCACAGCGGCCGGACCTGCCCCGCAAGGGGCCTCCCGTCCAATGACGCCAAACGCTCATTTCATTTCCAAAACGCCAAGGAAAGAGTTGGTTTCATTGACTCCATTTATGCCACCCCCTGAGGCGTTTCCGTGTCGCTTCTGGACGGCAGTTGAGTCTGAAATTTATTCCTCTGTCATCCATAAGGAAACTGCGTAATTTCAACGGTAAGTCTAGCGGTTCCGACCACCATCGTAGAGGCGTAAGTCCTTCTCATCGTGTGCCACGTCCACAGTGGCTTTGGGGAGTATTTTGGTGAAATGTGGTGTCAATATGACATAATTAACCAGCCTTACAACTCACATGAACTTCCGAGGTTCGGTCTTTTCTTGGATATGTTGACACCTTACTGTTTGAAGCGTCGCAGAACTGGAGGGTAAAGCCGCAGAGCGCCACGCTTTTGAATCCTTGCAGAGGAAGGTTGTAGGCACATTTGAGCCAAATTTCAAAGTTATGCATTTCAACGGCAGACAATTAAGGGGTTTCAGAAAAGTGATGCTTTAATGTTGTTGCTCAGTGTATTTCCGGAGCCAGCTTAATTTTACCCAACTTGCAGTTACCCGTTAGCACAGGCCAAAATTATCCCTTAATAGAAAGGAAGTAGACCAGTAAATTGTCCGTAAAGCAAGATCTAAGACGAACATCACAAACATACGATAAAACAGAAGCACTCTGTAGAATAATACTCAAAGTCTAGTTTCAAAAAACACACCGTAATTGAGCGGCACTTGCTGAGACTAGGCGTGTGCTACAACTACGCGGAACACGAGCGAAGCAGAGTGTCCACTCCCCTTGTGAGTGAGGACGGCCGCGTTACGTGCACACGGGTGCCTACGCGCTCGCGAGGTCTGTGACGCACTGAGTGCTGAGGCGAGCCTGCTCCGTCACGCGGTCCCTGCGCCACTTGCGAGCCAGTTGCCGCTGACTCTGCACGCACCTCCGCCGCCACTTTGGCCGCAGCCGGCCCGTGTGCACCGCGGCTGCGTGCGGCCGACAGCGGGGGCGGCAGGTGTCCCCAGAGGGGGCAGCCCGCCCCCAGCGGCCACTGCACGCACCGGGACACGAGCTGACAGCTGACACGAGCAGTCGCGGCCCGCGCCTCTGCTTAGCATTTCAAAGTAGCCGTGGCCGCCTCTGCCCGCCTGTCGTTCCCCCTCTGCACCCTGCGAATCCCCGAGGGCTTATCATACCATTACACTGCTCCCGCAGTCTCTCGTCAACTTTCCTACACCGTATATCTCACCGGTGACAACAGCCGTCCCTATTCCCCAGACTGCTGAAAAGAGCCGCATCTACACTCCTGGAAATGGAAAATAGAACACATTGACACCGGTGTGTCAGACCCACCATACTTGCTCCGGACACTGCGAGAGGGCTGTACAAGCAATGATCACACGCACGGCACAGCGGACACACCAGGAACCGCGGTGTTGGCCGTCGAATGGCGCTAGCTGCGTAGCATTTGTGCACCGCCGCCGTCAGTGTCAGCCAGTTTGCCGTGGCATACGGAGCTTCATCGCAGTCTTTAACACTGGTAGCATGCCGCGACAGCGTGGACGTGAACCGTATGTGCAGTTGACGGACTTTGAGCGAGGGCGTATAGTGGGCATGCGGGAGGCCGGGTGGACGTACCGCCGAATTGCTCAACACGTGGGGCGTGAGGTCTCCACAGTACATCGATGTTGTCGCCAGTGGTCGGCGGAAGGTGCACGTGCCCGTCGACCTGGGACCGGACCGCAGCGACGCACGGATGCACGCCAAGACCGTAGGATCCTACGCAGTGCCGTAGGGGACCGCACCGCCACTTCCCAGCAAATTAGGGACACTGTTGCTCCTGGGGTATCGGCGAGGACCATTCGCAACCGTCTCCATGAAGCTGGGCTATGGTCCCGCACACCGTTAGGCCGTCTTCCGCTCACGCCCCAACATCGTGCAGCCCGCCTCCAGTGGTGTCGCGACAGGCGTGAATGGAGGGACGAATGGAGACGTGTCGTCTTCAGCGATGAGAGTCGCTTCTGCCTTGGTGCCAATGATGGTCGTATGCGTGTTTGGTGCCGTGCAGGTGAGCGCCACAATCAGGACGGCATACGACCGAGGCACACAGGGCCAACACCCGGCATCATTGTGTGGGGAGCGATCTCCTACACTGGCCGTACACCACTGGTGATCGTCAAGGGGACACTGAATAGTGCACGGTACATCCAAACCGTCATCGAACCCATCGTTCTACCATTCCTAGACCGGCAAGGGAACTTGCTGTTCCAACAGGACAATGCACGTCCGCATGTATCCCGTGCCACCCAACTTGCTCTAGAAGGTGTAAGTCAACTACCCTGGCCAGCAAGATCTCCGGATCTGTCCCCCATTGAGCATGTTTGGGACTGGATGAAGCGTCGTCTCACGCGGTCTGCACGTCCAGCACGAATGCTGGTCCAACTGAGGCGCCAGGTGGAAATGGCATGGCAAGCCGTTCCACAGGACTACATCCAACATCTCTACGATCGTCTCCATGGGAGAATAGCAGCCTGCATTGCTGCGAAAGGTGGATATACACTGTACTACTGCCGACATTGTGCATGCTCTGTTGCCTGTGTCTATGTGCCTGTGGTTCTGTCAGTGTGATCATGTGATGTATCTGACCCCAGGAATGTGTCAATAAAGTTTCCCCTTCCTGGGACAATGAATTCACGGTGTTCTTATTTCAATTTCCAGGAGTGTAGACGCACGTCTGTACTACGGAAGCCACTTTACGGTATTCGGTCGGGTTCGGCTCGCATTCGCTTCTGTTTGTTCGTATTCCGCTTGGCTGTCGGTCTTTTAGCAAACCGTGACAGGAAGGTCACTTCCTCTCCGCTTCTGCGTTAGCAGTACATAACACTTTCGTCTCTTATATTGTCTACCTTTGTCGTTGCGCGAGCGATGGAGTGGTCCGAAGAGAATGTGACGTAGCTAACAAAACCTTATAGATGTCACACGTGTTTCTGAGGCCCGAGAGATGCGCAGCACAGATACCGATAGAAAAGAAATTTGACTGACAGAAAACTGCCGAAGCATCAAACGTCCCACTGTGGACACAAGGAAAACCTTAATCCATCAGACGCTTGCGGCAGGCGGGGACTCTGTGACTAAGCACAAACTTTGTAATTATTTTTATTATCAATGGAAAGCACAAAAATGCAATTATTTATCTATTACGTTGATTAAAATAAAAATATAACTTGAAAATTCTGTTTTCTTACATTTACGGCGTCTACATATACGGCTGATGTCTCACTGTTATGTTAACGAATTTAAATGACAACTGAAGATGGTTTATGCGGCATATGCTATGTGGACTCTAACAAAATACACTGAAGTGATAAAAGTTACGGGCTCCAGATGACTGGGTGTTGTGTGATGTCCTTAGGTTAGTTAGGTTTAAGTAGTTCTAAGTTCTAGGGGACTGATGACCATAGATGTTAAGTCCCGTAGTGCTCAGAGCCATTTTGAAAAGTTACGGGATACCTTCTAACATCCTGTCTGAATCCTTTTGCCCGGCGCAGCGTAGCAAATGGACATGGCATGGGCTCAACACGTCGCTGCAACTCCCCTGCAGACATACTGAGCCATACCGTCTCTATAGCCGTCCATAATGGCGAAGGTGTTGCCAGTGTAGGATTTTGTACGCGAACTGACCTCTCTACTGTCTGCTATTAATGTTCGACGGAATTCACGTCGGGATGTCTGGGTGGCCAAATCATTCGCTTCCATTGTCCAGAATGTTCTTCAAACCAATCGCGAACAGTAGTAGCCCGTTGACATGTTGTTTTGTCATCCATCAAAACTCCACCGTTATTTGCGAACAAGTAGCCGAACATAACCATTGCCAGTGAATGACCGGTTCAGTTGGACCACAGGAACCAGTCCATTGCATGTAAACAAAACGCACACCGTTCTGGTTCCACAACCAGCTTGCACCATACCTTGTTGACAGCTAGGGTCCATGACTTGTCGGGGTCTGCGCTACACTCGAAACCTACCATCAGCACTTACCAACTTAAGTCGGAACTCGTCTGCCATGCCACTATTTTCCAGTCGTCTAGGGTTCAGCCGATATGGTCACGAGCACAGGAGACATACCGTGCGGTTAACAGAGACACTCGCATCGGTCGTCTGCTGCCATAGCCTATTAACGCCAGATTTCACAGCAAGGACCCGACGGATACGTTCGTCGTACATCCCACATTGATTTCTCTGGTTACTTCACGCAAGTTGCTTGTCTGTTAGCACTGACAATTCCACGCAAACGCCGCTACTCTCAGTCATTAAGTGAAGGGCGTCGGTGACTGCGTTGTCCGCGGTCAGAGGTAATGCCTGAAATTTGATATTCTCCGCGTACTCTTCACACTATGGGTCTCTGACCATTGAATTCCCTAACAATTTCTCCCGTACTTCCTCTTCTGCACGTCGAGTCCCAGTCCCCTGGTGGACTTCGGCATGCAGCTACGCTATTCGTGCTCGGCGACGTGCTTTACGCACCTTCCAACGCCACCCTACGATGCCGAACTGTGTCAGTTACAAACGACGGCCTGCACAATGTCGTCGTGTTATCAAAGAAATCCAAAAAGGCTTGCTGGGTGGCTTTCACCAGCTCATTCAACAGTTTTACTCCTTCTTCGGTTGTCTGGGGTGGCCTGCGCCGGCTGTGTGGCACCGAGGTCCACTCCCCGATTTCTGGCCTGACTGTAGCGAATGAAGTCCTTGTGGATCCTGAGGATGTCTCATATGCCTTCGGCCGCTTTTTCGCGGAGGTTTCGAGCTCTGCCCATTACCACCCTGCCTTCCTCCCCCGAAAACAAGCAGAGGAGGCACGGCCACCTTCTTTCCAGTCTTAGAATCGTGAAAGTTACAATGCCGCCTTCACCGTGCGGGAACTCGAAAGTACTCTCACCCGGTCCCGATCCTCTGCTCCGGGGCCCGATGCTATCCATATTCAGATGCTGAAGAATCTTTCTCCTTCGGGTAAAGGCTTTATTCTTCGCGCCTATAATCGCATCTGGACTGAAGGTCATGTTCCCATACGCTGGCGTGAAGCAATTGTTGTTCCCATACCCAAACCAGGAAAGGACATACTGTAACCTCCCCCTCACTTATCGACCTCAATGACAGTGAAAAATTAAACCGCGTGCACCTAATGGAAATTTGGGAAAATCAATCGTCACCGAAGTTAATTTGTCGGTAAAGAGGGAGGAAAGGGTTACATCTAAATGAAAGGAAAAATGCGAATGAAATTGCTGGAAATTAATTTTGAGAAAAGGGTAAAATTAATAAAGAAAGTAAATGTGCGGTCGTTACGTTAGCAATTAATTGGCGTTAATTAGATATTTGAGATTTGGCGAAAATTGCGGTCTCCAGTCCTATGGACAACTACTAAAATAACTGAAAATGAAAGATTAATGCACATATATTTAGCACTAATAGCGTGGCAACTGAAGGTTGACACGTGTAGTGTGAAAACTGAAAGTTTGCCAGAAGTAATAAATTTCGCTACACTCTGACTTAATTTAGTAAAAGAATTAATAAAACCGGAAAATTGAAAGTTAATTTAGTGATTGAAATTAATAGTGAACTTTGTTTCTGAAGCACTAAGAAATAAAATAAAATAAGGTTAGTCTTGGGCTACCTCAACAATCATCTCAAAAGCAACTTGAATCTACGCAATTTAGAAATAAGAGATTTAACTTTGAGCTTGAATGAAATGGTTCTGAACAATTAACAATAGTAAAATTTAGTACATACCAAGCTGAGCTGCAGTCACAGGTAAGCTAAAATATGGTAACAAAACTCGCACTCTTAATTTGTGCTTGTGTAATCTAAATATTGTAGCCAGCTATGAATACCTTAACTGAACTTTGAAATTAAAGCAGTGAATTGAAATGATATTACATTAATGCTGGCGTTTGAAATTCAACGACACTCGAGTTTATTTCGGAAAAGGAAGGGACCCTGCTTGGTAATGCAATTGGGACAATGAGCAACAAAGGTTCATGCTAAGTTGCTGTAATTTTCAGAGGCAAATGGAACAATTTGAAGACCTGAGGTCTGCCATACAGTTCTAAAACTTATCGTGTTTCCAGTCTTCCTTGCTGGTTCATTGAAGGTTTGAAGTCGTCGATCGAGGAGGTGGCGACAGTCACTCATTGTCGGCCGTCGCTGTTGCAGAAGCTGGATGTTGGCGCGCCTTCTTCTCGACACTGTCACCAGGCGAAACGGGCTCTTGATGTGCGCCAGCTAATGCTTCCCGTCCGCGACACCGTGTCAGAAACTATCGTAGCAGGTTGGGCGCAATTACATGCTGCCAAACCCCGAAAGCCTGGCAGCTCGCGGGAGCGTCACACAACACACCTGCTCCACCGCCCTACTCCAGCCAGACTCTCCTCTGACCGCGCTCCACGTGGCCGATTTCACACTACCAAAGATCCTAAACACTTTGGTTCTCCACACGACCTATCGATGTATTCGTTCGATAGCATAGTTTTCCCTAGGCAAGACCCAGCGTAAAAATACAAATAATATTTACAAAACAAAGCAATTATACATCGACATAAATGCATAAATATATATATATACAAATAGTAAAACAATTACAATATATATAGACACAGAAATGTCATATCTTGAGGTAACAAAACAAGGAAAAACAATTATGGTACAACAGATGGAAATAGGAGGATATGCATTTCCGGCGTTACAATACACCTTCCTTCCAGTTATCGCCCAATCTCCCTTATCACCTGAGTCTGCAAGGTGATGGAGCGCATGGTAAATATTCGATTGGTTTGGTTCCTTGAATCTCGACGCCTCCTTACCAATGTACAATGTGGCTTCCGTAGGCGCCGCTCTGCTGTTGACCACCTAGTTACTTTGTCGACCTTCATTATGAATAACTTTCTGCGTAAGCGCCAGACGGTGGCTGTGTTCTTCGATTTGGAGAAGGCTTACGACACCTGTTGGTGGGCGGGCATTCTCCGCTCAATGCACACTTGGTGCCTTCGCAGTCGCCTCCCTCTTTTTATTAATGCATTTTTAATGGATTGAATGTTCAGGGTACGTGTGGGTTCTGTTGTGTCAGATGCCTTTCGCCAGGAGAATGGGGTGCCACAGGGCTCCGTTTTGAGCGTGGCCCTTTTTGCCATAGCTATCAATCCAATAACGGATTGCCTTCCAGCCGACGTTTCAGGCTCCCTTTTCGTGGACGACTTTACTATCTACTGCGGCGCTCAGAGAACATGTCTCCTGGAGCGCTGTCTTCAGCGTTGTCTAGGCCGTCTATATTCCTGCAGTGTCGCTAACAGTTTCCGTTTTTCTGATGAGTAAACGGTCTGTATGAACTTCTGGCGTTGCAAACAGTCTCTTCCGCCATCCTTACATCTCGGTCCCGTTGCTCTCCCATTCGTGGAGACAACAATATTTTTAGGTCTTACATTTGACAGGAAACTTTCCTGGGCTCCACATGTGTCTTACTTCGCTGCTCGTTGTACCCGTTCCCTAAATGTCCTCCGTGTTCTCAGCAGGGGAGCAGATAAAAGGGTCCTGATTCGCTTATATCGGTCCATTGTCCGATCAAAGATGCATTTTAGGAGCTTTGTCTACTCTTCTGCCCGGCCGTCCATCTTGAGCCGTCTAAACTCTATCGACAATCGGGAGCTACGTCTGGCGACTGGAGCATTCTACACCAGCCCTGTCGAGAGTCTGTATGCCAAAGGCGCCGAATTACCGCTAAACTACCGGCGCGATATGTTGCTTATATGTTGCTTTGTCGGTACGCCTGCCGACTGATGTCAATGCCCTACCACCCGTCATATTTCTCCTTCTTTGACGACTCTCTCGACCGCCAATATGGGCTGTATGTCTCTGCCCTGTTACCTCCTGGAGTTCGCTTTCGTCGCCTGCTTCGTTCGTAATTAGTAATTAGTAAAACTGTGTTGGTGTTCCTCATTACCAGACATTCAGAATTATAGTATTGAACAGGACGAACTGGAAAGTAACAACTTCCGTAGCAGTCAATTCCGATTACCAGCCCCATTAGGTTCACGGTCATGTTAATAATAAATATTGGGCTGCTATTCGATCAGATCAGGTAGGGATAAAAAAAGGAGGTGATACAATGTCTACTAAACTTCTTTTTTCTTGTTTTAGCTCACACTGTTTCCTCTGAATGGTCATCGGTACACTTCTGGTTCGCACTGTGTACGTGAAAACATTTTCCTGTAAATACAGAGCCGCAAATAATCCATTATTAACCACCGCTATTGATTTTAATAAATAATACAGTCCTGGTCAGTAAAGCGTATTTGTATTTGAAATATAAATTTGTCGATGATTTCCCATCTAATTTCGCCCATGCACTGCCTTAACACGAAATACAAAGCTGTGTGTTGCTGTACACTCACACCTGCCGAAGGACGTGTTTCAGATGTCACCATCGCATTTGGAAGCAATACTCCATGCGTCTGTGCAGTGAGTTAAGAATACTTTCAAACAGCCCGCAATCATCTCGTAAAATTTGACAAGCCTGCTTATTTTCATACTGCTGTTCTTCAACCGGTTTCTGTGGCACTGGGAATGCCTTCTGAGAGGACATAAGTTGTGTGGATGTTGACGAAACAGAGACAATATAATCCCTTTCAATAGCGATGCTGTACGCTTCATTTTTGAGAAACAGTGAAGGTGGAAATGAGACCAAGTGATCCTCAAGGTCAAGGTGCAGATGCTGGTGGACCTGTCCATCACGGATGTAAGATGTGGACTTCAGTCAGCAGCAAAACGAATCGGGTCCCTATCATGCATCTGCCACTTTCTCCAACCAATAGTTGTGCGTGAAACGTTTACATTTCAAATAAATTTATTCTAACTAGGACAATATTTCATACTGAAGTCAATGGCGGTGGCTAGTCGCAAACGGCTCGCTTGCAGAGAATCATGTTTATTCGAAGTCGCCTTTCAATCTCGAGCTATTGTTCGACTCGACAGTGCAGGTCCTTGTTATATGGCTTTTCATGTCCTTGGGAGTCGTCAGTGTTTCCTTGTAATCCCGTTCCTTTAATGTTCCCCACAGATAAAAAGTCAGAGATATTTGATGACTGCATGAGCAGTTTTATGTTTCGCGAACAAACGCTCCAACGATCTCCAAATGTTGTTTTAAAAAGTTGTATAATCGTTGCAACCAGCGTAGCACAGACAGGTGATCTTCAAGCGCACAGGTAACCACATGAACCGCACCTGAGTTACGTGTGTCCTTAAAGGTCAGAGGGGGGACATAGCTTATTTAATTAAATTAGAATTGAATAATGTAGTAGAGACAGACGGTGAGATGACGGGCGAAGTAGTATTGTAGATGAGTAAGATAGCTACTAGAAAGAAGCTAATCTTGGTTCTCGGAATATTCGGAGACATAAAATTGCACAAATGGACACAAAAACGCACCACGTTGAAGGTGTGGGGCTGGATATTCAAACAGCCAGGCGTAACAGACCAATGTAGCTGACAACAAGTACCCCTTCTCACCCCAAGACAAGGGAGACGCCCCGCTTTTTCAACAGCCGCTGGTGCTTGGCGCTTTCAAGCAACAGGGCTACTAGGAGCTCAAACGTTTGAGTGCCAGTTTCTGTACGAATCAAAAGCCACCATTCTCTAAATTCAAGCAGTCGCCAGAAGCTAGGCAGGGCACTGGCCAGAATCTTTTACTTTGCATCGTGTTAGACGGGCAGAGAGACGAAGAAAAAGTCAGCCACTTAGTTATGGACTGATCTGGAAGTAAGACGTGCTTCACTAGTACACTTGGCGATGTTTTATGTCGGCAGGTGGTAGCATGAGGTAGGTCACGAATGCAGAAAAAGGCGTTCGTTTTATTTCGTGTACGTAGCGCAGCTTGAGCTCTTAAGGTTAGAATCGTCCTGCAGAACCATGTTAGAATAATTTCCAGACTAATTCTGCCCTACGTTAATGTGTTTGACTTTTCAGACTTTCTTCAGATGAACCGCTGAGCACAGCAGGGGCCAAAAATAAATGGCACAGGCAGTATCAAGAGTATGCCATGAGGTGGACATACCAGGGGATCAGAGTGAAGACAACTCACAAATTCCCTCACACCAATCAAAGTGTGAGGGATACGCTGCACAGGGCAAACATTTGTGGGGCCTCTTCTGTTGACGGTGGCACTGTGATTTGAGGCGCTATAGTCTTGCCACTATTACATCATGGCCCACACTTTTAAGTCGTATGAGTTCTCCCCCACATCGAAGGCTTTTCCAGTGCCACAGAAAAATATACGCACTTTCATTAAAAAAAGTTGGTACCATAAACCTACAGATATAAGCTTAAAAAACACTTGTGTAGTGGAAGCTTTTTCTAGGTTACATTTTTTTATGAACGTTGTATTGGGACATTCTTCAAGCTAAACGAAAGTGTGGTACCTTATATAAGGGGACCACACCCTGCCTATCTAACCCATGTTAATTTAGGCAAATATTTGACCCATTTCTGATTAAACTATTTTATGCAGGACCTTAATATTTTTGCTGTATGTTACATGATGTTAATAGAGTCAACTGAACTAAAATCTACTTTATCCATTTTATAGTTTTTAAGAAATACTTTATTAAATTTATTAACAAAAAATATTAAGTTTTTTCTGCAGAATTTTTTTTTTTGTGAACTTCGTAATGGGGGAATTTTAACGAATGTAGTAGCAGAGGTGGTTTTTAATGTTATGCAGAGTCTCTAAAAATTTCATTCATTTATCTATGATAGTTTATGACATAATGGGGCACATGTACTGAAAAATTGTGGTTTGCGGGAAATTGACTTAAAAAAAAAACTCTTGAAATTTGTTACTTATAGCTAATTAAAACTGTCCTGCTGCATATGATGGCCCTTCTTTGGCCTCTAGCAGGTCTTCCAGCTTCTTTTTTACCTTCCTGGATGTTTGTCGTGCTTTCTTGGCCATATTAGATGCAGACCTGTTTGCATCGGCTATCCTCATTTTATCGCAATGTTGCAGCCCAGTGATCATATTTTTACCAGGATTAATCTCCAACTTTTTCAGTGCCCAACACTTTCCAATATTACCACAATTGAATGTAATAACAGAACTCCTAGTATCATTGTATGCGTGCCTACAAATACAGTTTTAGGAAGGCGGTTCACATCATGCTGTTGAAACATTCATTTGGGTTCTGCAGTGTTGCAGCCCAGTGATCATATTTTTACCAGGATTAATTCCCAGCTTTTTCAGTACCCAACACTTTCCAATATTACCACAATTGAATGCGAAAGTACAGAACACTTAATGCATGCCTACAAATACAGTTTTAGGAAGGCGGTTTCACATTATGCTGTTGAAACATTCATTTGGGTTCTGTGTCTGCCCATGCAGACATTTCGTTAGAAGGTCAGGATGAGCCAAGTCTCTGAAAATAGTTTTAATTGCTGTAATAACAGCAGCAGGAAGAGAATGTTGGTGAGAATAAGATTCTCCAGTTGCCTGAAACCTATTGTATTTACACCACGAATTTTCTCCTGATGGACACAATCCATGACATGGCTTATCACCAGTAGAGGACTTACGGAAGAATATGGCCCAAACATCTCTCTCATTGCCTCAAGATTTTCTTTATTTCTCCTAATTGCCCGCCCATAATATACGTGCAAGTCTTCTATTTCAGTTTTAGTTAACCGACCCTATCCGATCAACAATTTTCCATCTTCTAATTTTTTTCCTCTCATATCAACAGTTAGTTTTCTCAGCCTTGTTCCCAAACGTTTTTAAACATGGCCTACACATTCTATCCTGCTAATAATGGCATCTCCATACAGCTTAGAGTTGACAGTGGGTGGGTTGAGAGTGGGTGACAGAAAAGTGGGCGTGGCACATAAACACACGTGGTAGGAAAATGCTGTTTAAATGCTGAAAAAAAATCGTTTTCAGAGTACTTAAATAAAACCTTGATCTATCGAAATATGATGGAAAACGAAAACCGATTTTTTTCGACCTGAACCACGGTGTGGTCCCCTTAATTCATACGTATTACAAAAACAGATGTATGTATCTTTCTGTGTGTATGTTCCACATCTCCTCCTAAATTACAGGAGCGATTTCAATAGAAGGTGGAACACATATTCCTTACTTTCAGGTAACAGTTGTTGGCAGGCTAAGAACCACCTACCTGTCATAGTTCGTGAGACATTACGTCATAAACGCTGAGACGCGTGAAAAACTGGTGCAGTATGCGTGAAGTTCCAATACTTCTTCACTAGAAAGACACTCCTACAGTCGACTCCACTTAAGGAAATCTCTGATACCTGGAAGGGCTTTTGACATCTTGCAACAGCGAAGCACAAACGGCAGTAGGCGTAAACAGTCGTCGTCTAAGGAGATATGAAGAGGCGTTGCCATAGAGAGGTTCACAGAGTCGGATTGTAGACACATGGAGCTGTTGCCCTCAGAGTACAGAAATTGTCCGGAAGATTACACTACAAGAGCAGTTCGTTCTTTGTTTTCGTTTCTAATAGAAAATTGGCGTAATGAATACCCTAGCAAAGCCGGTTTAGTCAGCTGTTATAATCGTAAAACGTAATACCAGAACAGTAAGCGTTCATTGATGTATTTACAGCTTTTTTTCATTCTTTTCATTTTGATCTTTTAAATTTTAGAGGGTTGAATATTACACAAAATTGTAATGCTTAGAAAAGTCATTTTTGTTACAACAAGTTTAAATTGGACGGTACATCGTTATAAACATTAAACTGAAGTATGTCCAAGTTTCCATATTGGTAGAAAGTTGACATAAACAAACAAAAGATCATAATAAAATCGTTAAGTTAAAGACACGATCAGAACAGGGTTACATCAAAACTTTAGTGCAACCTTTAGTTAAACATTTATCACACATACAGAGAAGAGCATTCAGCCTTATAAGGGCCCAAATTTCATGGACCGAACGTTCACAAATATGAAACAGAATCCAGTCTTCTTTGAATAATTTCACTGATCATATAATATTGTTTCCTGTTCATCACGGAATGTTCTAAAAAATATATTATTGTTTGCGAAAACAGGTTTCATGGAACCTCTTCCTATTCCCCTAAAATTTCAAGTAACTGTGAAGTGTACAGTTCCGCTGTCTTTGGTATGGACAGAGACTGTGATTGCTGAGTTAAGAGAAATTTGAAGTAACTACGTAGTGTGGAGTTTCGCCGTCTATGGCGTGAATAGGGATGTGACTGCTGTGTTCAGTAATCATGTATTGTACTTCTTGCGAATGAATATTTCCTCCTTCGCTTCCTTGATTATCTTTTCAAGAAATCTGACTTTCTATGCCGCCTCCTAGTTTCTTTTGGTCCCACTTTTGTTGTGACTTTTCCAATTCTGTCTGTTGAAGGAAAAATCTGCAAGGATTTTACGTTTTGTCCTACCTGTTTTGTCCCAAGTAATCCGAAATTGTTTCGCCAGATACAATCAAAACGTACCGCTGTGGTAGTTTAGCATTCGCTTTGTTATTATACCATGGTTTGACATTGTTATGGAGAATGAAATCGGTTTATCTGAAGACACAAAAAAAAGAACTTCTAACAAAACACAACACTAGAATTAAGTTCGACACCAGAAAAGTTAGTAGAAACAGACAACTTTTGCACTCCGAAATGCAGTGCTGTTACGTTTCAAAACTGTGTAGGCGGTCTTGTTTCTCCATAGTTCCCACTGCAATGGTTAGACAGGTGCTGCCGGTAGCGTTTGAGTTAGAAAACAGCTCTTGTCCGACACAAACTGCTGTCCGCTGTAACTTAGTCAAAACCATAGAGGACGTAATTATTTACTCGTTCTGGATTTACTTTGAGTGCTCCGTCTCAGCTATCTCACCTCGTTTGTGAATGTGCTCTGTATAATGCCGTCTTCGCCACTTTTTCCTTTAAGGACTTCTGTTCGTTTGCTTCCAATGTACAATTTTTTTTACAAAGGATTTTCTTCACTACAATTATCAGTCCTTTAGAGTTACTATAATACTACTAACAACAATGGGGAGAAAATACATTACTGGCCATTAAAATTGCTACACCAAGAAGAAATGCAGATGATAAACGGGTATTCATTGGACAAATATATTATACTAGAAGAAACATGTGATCACATTTTCACGCAATTTGGGTGCATAGATCCTGAGAAATCAGTACCCAGAACAACTACCTCTGGCCGTAATAACAGCCTTGATACGCCTGGGCATTGAGTCAAACAGAGCTTGGATGGCGTGTACAGGTACAGCTGCCCATGCAGCTCCAACACGATACCACAGTTCATCAGAGGTAGTGACTGGCGTATTGTGACGAGCCAGTTGCTGGGCCACCATTGACCAGACGTTTTCAATTGGTGATAGATCTTGAGAATGTGCTGGCCAGGGCAGCAGTCGACCATTTTCTGTTTCCAGAAAGGCCCGAACAGGATCTGCAACATGCGGTCGTGCATTATCTTGCTGAAATGTAGGGTTTCGCAGGGACCGAATCAAGGATAGAGCCACGGGTCGTAACACATCTGAAATACAAGGTCCACTGTTCAAAGTGCCGTCAATGCGAACAAGAGGTGACTGAGACGTGTAACCAATGGCACCCCATACGATCAGGCCAGGTGATACGCCAGTATGGCGATGACGAATACACGCTTCCAATGTGCGATCACCGCGATGTAGCCAAAAACGGATGCGACCATCATTATGCTGTAAACAGAACCTGGATTCATCCGAAAAAATGACGTTTTGCCATTCGTGCACCCAGGTTCGTCGTTGAGTACACCATCACAGGCGATCCTATCTGTGATGTAGCGTCAAGGGTAACCGCAGCCATGGTCTCCGAGCTGATAGTCCATGCTGCTGCCAACGTCGTCGAACTGTTCGTGCAGATGGTTGTTGTATCGAAAACGCCCCCATCTGTTGACTCAGGGATCGAGACGTGGCTGCACGATCCGTTACAGCCATGCGGATAAGACGCCTGTCATCTCGACTGCTAGTGATACGAGGTCGTTGGGATTCAGCACGGCGTTCCGTATTACCCTCCTGAACTCACCGATTCCATATTCTGCTAACAGTCATTAGATCTCGACCAACGCGAGCAGCAATGTCGTGATACGATAAACCGTAATCGCGATAGGCTACAATCCGACCTTGATCAAAGCCGGAAACGTGATGGTACGCAATTCTCCTCCTTACACGAAGCATCACAACAACGTTTCACCGGGCAACGCCGGTCAACTGCTGTTTGTGTATGAGAAGGAGGAGGAGATTAGAGTTTAACGTCCCGTCGACAACGAGGTCATTAGAGACGGAGCGCAACTCGGGTGAGGGAAGGATGGGGAAGGAAATCGGCCGTGCCCTTTCAAAGGAACCATCCCGGCATTTGCCTGAAGCGATTTAGGGAAATCACAGAAAACCTAAATCAGGATGGCCGGAGGCGGGATTGAACGGTCGTCCTCCCGAATGCGAGTCCAGTGTGCTAACCACTGCGCCACCTCGCTCGGTGTGTATGAGAAATCGGTTGGAAACTTTCCTCATGTCAGCATGTTGTAGGTGTCGCCACCGGCGCCAACCTTGTGTGAATGCTCTGAAAAACTAATAGTTTGGATATCACAGCATCTTCTTCCTGTCGGTTAAATTTCGCGTCTGTAGCACGTCATCTTCGTGGTGTAGCAATTTTAACGGGGAACGAATCGAATGGAAATGCGACGCATCACACCGGAACCGGTTCTCCATGATGTGAGCGTGTGATGTGATACAGAAGAGGCGCATAACGCCATCGGCATCCTATCACGCTGCACACAGTGTTCTGTACTTTCGCGGAATGCGGACAGCTATACAGGCTGCAATTGCGCGCGCAGTCGGATTGACACGGCATTCAATGGCCGTCGCGGGGTCTGCCGCTACAAAATAATGGACGGCTCGCCGACACTGGACGAGAATAACTGTACAGCCCGCTGGCGATTTTAGCGCCCATAGCGACCAATTTGCGCGCAACCAGGCGTTTCGGATTCATTAGCTGCATCTCAATTGCGCATTTTTTCACTGTCCTCGTTTCCACGGCTATAAAAAATAACCGACAGTTCCTTGTAATGAGAGTTTGAACTAGGGCTAAACCAGACTTATTTTACTTTATTTTAACGTCACTACACAATTGTCCTACCGATCTTTATTTGCAACAATAGTATATGAAAGACTTCTCAGTTATGACTCGGTGCAACTAAATAAATGTATTTTTGATTATATGAATGGGTGAACATGTCCGAAAGAACAGATTCCACGCATTCATATACACTACTGGTCATTAAAATTGCTACACCACGAAGATGACGTGCTACAGACGCGAAATTTAACCGACACGAAGAAGATGCTGTGATATGCAAATGATAGCTTTTCAGAGCATTCACACAAAGTTGGCGCCGGTGGCGACACCTACAACATGCTGACATGAGGAAAGTTTCCAACCGATTTCTCATACACAAACAGCAGTTGACCAGCGTTGTCTGGTGAAACGTTGTTGTGATGCCTCGTGTAAAGAGGAGAAATGCATACCATCACGTTTCCGACTTTGATAAAGGTCGGATTGTAGCCTATCGCGATTGCGGTTTATCGTAACGCGACATTGCTGCACGTTTTGGTCGAGATCCGATGACTGTTACCAGAATATGGAATCGGTGGGTTCAGGAGGGTAATACGGAACGCCGTGCTGGATCCCAACGGCCTCGTATCACTAGCAGTCGAGATGACAGGCATCTTATCCGCATAGCTGTAACGGATCGAGCAGCCACCTCTCGATTCCTGAGTCAACACATGGGGACGTTTGCAAGACAACAACCATCTGCACGAACAGTTCGACGACGTTTGCAGCAGCATGGACTATCAGCTCGGAGACCACGGCTGCGGTTACGCCTGACGCAGCATCACAGACAGGAGCGCCTTCGATGGTGTACTCAACGACGAACCTGGCTGCACGAATGGCAAAACGTCATATTTTCGGATGAATCCAGGTTCAGTTTACAGCATCATCATGGTCGCATCCGTGTTTGGCGACACCGCGGTGAACGCACATTGGAATCGTGAATTCGTCATCGCCATACTGGCGTATCACCCGGAGTGATGGTTTGGGGTGCCAGTGGTTACTCGTCTCGGTAAACTCTTGTTCGCATTGACGGCACTTTGAACAGTTGACATTACATTTCAGATGTGTTACGACCCGTGACTCTACCCTTCATTCGCTCCCTGCGAAACCCTGCATTTCACCAGGATAATGCACGACCGCATGTTGCAGATCCTGTTCGGGCCTTTCTGGATACAGAAAATGTTCGACTGCTGCCCTGGACAGCACATTCTCCAGATCTCTCACCAGTTGAAATCGTCTGGTCAATGGTGGCCGAGCAACTGGCTCGTCACAATACGCCAGTCACTACTCTTGATGAACTATGGCATCGTGTTGAAGCTGCATGGGCAGCTGTACCTGTACGCGCCATCCAAGCTCTGTTTGACTCAATGCCCAGGCGTATCAAGGCTGTTATTACGGCCAGAGGAGGTTGTTCTGGGTACTGATTTCTCAGGATGTATGCACCCAAATTGCGTGAAAATGTAATCCCATGTCAGTTCTAGTATAATATATTCGTCCAATGAATACCCGCTTATCATCTGCATTTCTTCTTGGTGTAGCAATTTTAATGGCCAGTAGTGTACTTGATTCGCTTCGATGGGCAAGGAAATGCATCTCTTTCAGTGCAGATGTACATTTACGGCTGACCTCCTGAGGGATGCTAGAAGTAAGCGAGCACGGAGTTTGGATGGGGACTGAGTATAGGTCGCTCTGGGTGGGAGTGTGGGTTGGCCGAGAGACGTACGGAGATAATCTGCGCAAGTGCAGTAAACAATGCGCTCGGATTTCGCAGTGAATAACGCAACTGCTTCGTAATCAGAACATCCTAGTTTCGAATCCCGGTCCATCAAACATGTTCACTCGTCCCTGCTGATTCCGCATCAAGTCCCGATGCCGCTGACATCGATAACCCCTTGCCTTTCTTTTCCTTTCTTCTCCCTCCACCTTCCATTTACATAATATTTATATTATTTTATACGCAACTATACAAGATATTCGTTACTAATACTATTCTCACAAGCAAACGAGGTGCCAGCGTGGTTTAAGACAAGAGACTTGCTTTTGTGAGCACAGCAGTTAAAATCCTTGTCTGGGCATACAGATTTTCCCCTAAACGCTTAAGGAAACTCTAGGATGGTTCCTTCGACAAGGACATGGTTGATTTCGTTCCCCATACTCTCCCAATCCGTCTGCAATGATATCTTCGGGGACGTGACTTGCATTTCTAATCATTGGTTCAAATGGCCGTGAGCACAATGCGACTTAACTTCTGAGGTCATCAGTCGCCTAGAACTTAGAACTAATTAAACCTAACTAACCTAAGGACCAATCGATTCCTTCTTCTAGTCAAGTTGTGCCACAACCTTCTCTTCTCCCCAATCCTTTTCAATACCTCCTGATTAGTCACATGATCTACCCACCTAATCTTCAACATTCTTCTGTAGCACCACATTTCGAAAGCTTCTATTCTCTTCTTCTCTAAACTATTTATTGTCCATGTTTCACTTCCATACATGGCTACACTCCATACAAATACTTTCAGAAACGACTTTCAGCGTGGAGGGCAAAAATCGTAGAGGGAGACCCAGAGATGAATACACTACGCAGATTTAGAAGGATGTAGGTTGTAGTAGGTACTGGGAGATGAAGGAGCTTGCACAGGATAGATTAGCATGGAGAGCTGCATCAAACCAGTCTCAGGACTGAAGACCACAACAACAACAACAACCTAAGGACATCACACACATCCACGCCCGAGGCAGGATTCGAATCTGCGACCGGAGCGGTCGCTGGGCTGCAGACTGTAGCGCCTAGAACCGCACGGCCATTCCGGCTGGCTTCTAATCATTCTTTTTCTACCAGTTGCATAGAGGAAACATAAGATTTTAATCAGCACAAGTAACAAGGTGCCTTTAGAAGTGGACACAGCACAGCGGACGGGTCCCAAGACTCAAAAGAAATTATGCAACGGAGCTATCAATATGAAATGTAACTTCTCACGGATTCATGAATTGTGAATACGCAGCAAATGAAGCAGGCGAAAGGGAATCCAGAGGTCTAATAAATCAGATTGACAGAACGTTCACACTAAGTAGGAATGGTTAGAGGACAAATATGAGGCAGCAGAAACACGCGAAACTGTAGGAAGGTTGGATGCCGCCTATAGAAAATTGAGGAGACATTTGGCGAAAAGAGAAGCAGCTTTATGAATATAAAATGCCCATATGGCAAATCAGTTGCAAGCAAAGAAGACGACCCTGAAAGGTGAAAGGAACATATAGAGGATGTGTATATGGAAACAAACTTGAGGGCGGTATTACAGAAGAATAAGAGGACGTAGGTGAGGATGAGCTGAGAGGGAATTTGACAGAGCACTCGAAGATTCAGCTGGAAACAAGAGCCCTGCAGCTCACGACATTCCCTCAGAGTGATTGAGCTCTATGGAAGAGCCAGCCATGACAAAATTATTCCACCTGGTGTGCGAGAAGTGTGAGACAGGCTAAATACACTGAGGAATCTTGAAGAACTTAATAATTCATATTCTGAGGAAGGTATGTACTGACAGGTGCGAGTATGACCGAAACATCAGTTGATTAAGTCATGGATGCAAAATATTGAGACGAATTGTTCACAAAAGAGTGAAAAAACTGTTAGAAGCCGAGCTCATGGAAGATCAGTTTGGGTTCTGGAGAAATGTGGGAATATGCGAGGTAATATTGGACAATACGACTTATCGTAGAATAGAAAGGCAGCAGTACCTTTATAGCATTTGCAGGTGTAGTTAAAGCTTTGGACAGTGTTAACTAGACTCCAATCTTTGAAATTTTGAGGGTAGAAGGCATTCAATTCAGGGAACGAAACGTTACTTACAACTTGTAGAGAAACCTCTGCAGTTATAAGAGTCGAAGGACATGAAAGGGGAGTCGTACTTGAGAAGAGAGTGAGACAGGGCTCTACCCCAACTCCGATATTGTTCAGTTTGTACATTATGTAAGCAGTAAAGAAATCCAAGCAGAACTTTGGAAAGAATAGACAAAAACTGCCGATGACGTTGTAATAAACTCGGAGATGGTAAAGGACAAGGAAATGCTATTGAGCGGAATG
The DNA here is from genome assembly GCF_021461395.2 of Schistocerca americana. Classification (NCBI taxonomy): domain Eukaryota; kingdom Metazoa; phylum Arthropoda; class Insecta; order Orthoptera; family Acrididae; genus Schistocerca; species Schistocerca americana. The sequence continues at coordinate 1,262,468,424 of NC_060119.1, forward strand.
GATAGTGTCTTGAAAAGAGATTATAAGGTGAACACGAAGAAAAGTAAAACAAAGGTAACGGAATATAGTCGAATTAAATAGGCTGATGCTGAGGATATTAGATTAGTAAATGAGTCAGTAGAAGTGATAGATGGGTTTTGCTGTTTGGGTACCACAATAACTGGCTATGGACGAACTAGAGAGAACATAAAAAGCATACTGGAAATTACATAAAATGTTTCCTGTAAAAGAGCTATCTAATATGAACTTAATTTTCTTCTCGATGGGCACTAAAGCCTAAACTAATCTGAAGAAGGACATTGTTCCACCAGGATGAGATGTGCTGCCACAGTCCCTCACTAATTACATTAGGTTTCTTCTGAAGATCGAAATCTTTTTGATCATCATAAGCTGTTATATTTGCATCTGCGTTAGAAAACGACAACTGGCGGCGATTGGGTAATAGTGCAAGAGTGGTTAAAACACTGGACTCGCATTCGGGAGGACGACGGTTCAAAACCCCTTCCGGCCATTCTGATTTAGGTTTTCCGTGGTTTCCCTAAATCGCTTCAGGCAAATCCTGGGATGGTTCCTTCGAAAGGGCACGGCCGACGGCCTTCCCCATTCCTCGCTCATCCAATGGGACAGATGTCCTCCCTGGTTGCGTCCCTCCCCCCGAACGAAGCAATCAATCAACAGCAGACCAGTATATTATGATACCGTTCTACGTCCATCAACGATGGAAGACCCTTCAGGAATGAGTGTCACGTCTAAATCGATGTCGTTAGAGACTGGTTGCACCTGCTGAGTTACAAACTGAAACATTACTGTCGACTTTGCCCGGTATAATTTCATTTCCACTTCACAAGCCAATGCACACTGTCAAATGAAATTTGAAATAGCCAAATTGAAGCGCGTGCCCTGTTTTCGAATATAGATTTTAATTACAATTGTCTTGATCACCTTGGCCGGACTTGCAACAGTTAACCGATTTCGACTAATCCCTGCGACATCAATAAATTGAAGTACACGAAGTAAGCTAACATTCTATCGCCTGCATTACCACAGTCAACGATTACAAGTAGAGAAAATGTAGTTGCACTGGAGGGTTGGAATGCCCTACGCCACGTGATTTCCAATCCCAGTTCTAATTAATATGCATACCCAGAAATTTTGAATAAACAGTTTTGCATGATTCCCATCTCCTGTGCTATGCTACTGCTGATATTGACATTCCGTGCGTACGACAGCACTGAGTAAACTGTGGTTATTGCCGATTTAAATGATAGACCGTTTACACGCAACGTGGTAATGGTTGGACAACTGCTGCTATAGTTTCTTGTTCTGATGCTAAAATGGTTGCTGTTCCTGAGAGTTTCAACTGTCGTGATGCAATTGCTTATCGGACATTTCAGACTGAAGAGGTATATAACATAGATATGGGTCGTTCGTATTTCGTTTCTAGTGTGCCATTGGCTTTGAGGACTAGGAATCGTCGTAAGATAAATGAGTCTGAGGCAATTTCCATTTTTTTTAAAGGTGATCTAGATTGTAAAAGCATTAAGATTATTGGTGTTGTAACATGTTCGTAATGGAATGTAGTCGAATTAAATAAGGCAATACTGAGGATTATTAGATTAGGAAATGAGACATGGAAGTAACAGACGGGTTTTGCTGTTTGGGCATCAAAATAAATGTTGATGGACCAACCAGAAAGAATATAAAAAGCAAACTGAAAATAGAAAGAAAAGCTTTTCTGAAAAAGAAGAATCTAATATAAACTTAATTTTCTTCTAGGTGGGCACTAAATCCTAAACTAATCTGAAGAAGGACATTGTTCCACCAGGTTGTATTTCAGTTAGTAATACTGTGCACTACGGTTTCGGGCACAGCCTATTCTCAAGTGCATCTATAGCAAAAGATATGAATACATTTTACGAGACAAGGACGACTGTGTCCACATCTATTGCCATAGATGGACTTGATAACAGGCCGTGCTCAACAGCGGTAGCGCACAGTAAAGTAATCTGAAATACAGCCTGGTGGAACAATGACCTTCGTTATTAATTTTACTGACAGGAAGTTTTTTCTAACGGTGTTTGTCTGGCTTGTAGGTCTCTATGGAACTGAAACTTGGACGATAAGTAGCTCAGACAAATAGCAATAGCAGGGTTTGAAATGTGGAGCTAGAGAAGAATGCTGAAGTTTAAGTAAGTAGATCGAATAACGAACGAGAAGGTATTGACTCCAGCTGGAGAAAAAAGAAATTTATGTGACAACTTGCCTAAAAGAAGCGATGGGTTGATACGACACATTCTAAGGCACCAAGGAATTTGGTATTAGAAGAAAGAGTGGGAGTAAAAACTATGGAGGGAGACCAAGTCTTGAATACAGTAAATAGTTTACGATCGAATGGGCCTGCAACGTAGAGGAGATCTCTTAGAGACTTAAACAATAAAATCCAGATTCCTACTGTACTCGTTCTCGCTTCCAGCGCCCGGGTTCCCGGGTTCGATTCCCGGCGGGGTCAGGGATTTTCACTGCCTCGTGATGACTGGGTGTTGTGTGATGTCCTTAGGTTAGTTAGGTTTAAGTAGTTCTAAGTTCTAGGGGACTGATGACCATAGATGTTAAGTCCCATAGTGCTCAGAGCCATTTGAACCTATTGTAGTGGTTCAATTCTGTGTTTATTGTGATGGGCCCGTTTCGGCTAGGTTGCCATCTGCGATAGTTACATGACATTTTTTTGTTTTATTATAAGGTTGCTTAATCATATTTTTGGATACAAAATTTTGATACTTATATCCATACATCATCGTTCTTCCCTGTAGCTCTGTATTGTATTACTACATGGTGTAGGTTTAGGACTCTTAAGCTGTTAGCTCTTCTGTGATTTTCTCGTGTTGTCAGTGGTATTTTCTTGTAATTTTTATAATTTGATGTTTTATCGTGAGATTTAACAGACCGACAGTTGTCACAGTCGGTCAAAGATGCTATGTGGTTACAGCTGCTACGGTGTGTCGACGTTATCGTCATGGTAACATCATACTTCATTGCTAATTCCATTCATTCTGCGTTGTGATTATCGTTGTTTAAGTGGTTGCAGAATGTAGATGGAGTGTTTTCGATAATTCTCCAAAAAATTGTTCAAATGGCTGTGAGCACTATGGGACTTAACATCTGAGGTCATCAGTCCCCTAGAACTTAGAACTACTTAAACCTAACTAACTTAAGGACATCACACACATCCATGCCCGAGGCAAGATTCGAACCTGCGACCGTAGCGGTCACGCAGCTGCAGACTGTAGCGACAAGAACCACTTGGCCACTCCGGCCGGCCGCTAATTCTCATGTGATCTCGATGTATTATACTGAAGATGTGCCCCGTCTGTCCTCTGAAAAATTTATTGCAATCCTGATATTCGATTTTGTATATACCTTGGTTTGTGTATATTAATAATTTTGTTTTTCCTGAGTGAATCTATGCTGGATATTGTCGCTGGTTCTTTACGTAAACTGGATACTCGTGCTCTTCATTAGTGCATTTAATTTGTTTGATATTGTACCTAAATGTGTAACAGGTATGTATCTTGATTTAATCTCTTTTGGTGTTTCTCTGTACCACTTTACGTCCTTGTCAATTTTTGGTTGCGTACGTGTACTTTTGTATTTTGTGTATCTGCATTGCTATGGTTCGGTTGAAACCATTTTCTTGTGCTATGTGCTGTAATGTATCGAGCTCATTTTGTATGGCAGTTCGTATGGTGGTTGATTTTGTACTCTGGTGATCATGGCTTGGAAGTATACATGCTTGTGTGTATTTGGATGACATGAATTAGCATGTGTGATGCAGTTGTTATGTGCTTTCAATAATTTCAGAAACTTGTGAATTATTGTTGTTACGTCCCGGGAATTAATTAATTTGTTCGGTTCTATTTCCATGGTGAAGTGCATTTTAGAATGTAGCTGATTTACTGTTTGATGCCTATGTTGAATGTCTAGTTCATCTCCATCTATAGGGGCAAGCGTGTCATCCGCACTAACTGTAAAAACAGACCATAGAAAGGGAAAGAAGCCAACAACATAGCACGCATATTTATATATACGATATATGGTCATAAGTCCCATATTTGTATACTCAAACATATGATTAACTAACATTATAATAAAATTTTAAAAAATGTTATGTGGCTTTCGCAGATGGCCTGAAGATGTCCATACGACCGAAATGAAACCATCATAATAAATACAACATTGAACTCTTACAGCAGCGATATGGATTTTATTACATAATGTCTCTAACAGTAAGGAATGTCTGCTGCGGTAGTTCTGCAGAGATCAAGGTGCTTGTACAGGCTACGCTAGATTGGAGAGCTGCATCAAACCAATCTTCGTGCTGAAGACCACAACAACAGCAATAAGATGAGGACGTTTTCGACTAGATTTCAAAAGCATCTAACCTGATACCCCTTAGTTAACCCGATATTATTTCTAACAAAGTTGGTACGTTTTCATACAGCTTCCACTACACTTCATCAGGAGACTGGAAAATTTAGTAATTGAAGAGAGATGTGAGGGAACGATATTCCATAAAACCAAAACTATCCTCATTACCTCTAGAGCAAGTTTTAGGTATTTAATCCAGGAAAACAGAAAAGAAGTGCATGATACTGAGAGGTGTGAATTTCCTTCCTTTTGATGACACGGTTCCGTTTGCTCCTAGAGCAGACAGAAAACGATGGAAGAACGTAATAGGAAAAATTTAAAAGTAAGTTTGAAAAACAATTACGGTAAACCTAAAATAACGTATAAAAGAAAATAGAACCAATTATCAGAGAAGTCATAAGCTAGGCGGACAAAATATTGGCCATCCTCTTTTAAAACAGCACAATGCTGGCTTTGGAAAGTTATATGTGTTGTAGAACTTGTATCGAGCGGTCACGTGACCCTCCACCGATGACGTAAGTCATGTTAGTGAGGTGGTGTACATGTGCCAGTCATTTGCACTGTATCAGCGCAGTTAAGATGGTTCGACTTGGAGCCGTGACAGAATGACGAAAGGAATCTGTTCAGTTTGGTCGTGAATGTAGCTGCCAGATTTGCTGGAGTATCAGTGCAACCTATCAAACATTTCTACAACGAATAGTGCACCCCTCCTCTACGCTCTCTTTGTTGTTCCTTCCAATGTTTGCAGAAAGAGGTGCACCATCTCATACCTAGGACAGGTATCACAGAGTGTGGCCTAATCACTGAGATCCTGCATACAATTTCTTGTATAAGATTTTTTGCTCCGTCTTTGATATCAGTTCTTCTCTTGTTTTCCTTGTATTTATTTACTGTTTAACTTCAACATTCTTTATTGCACATAGTCAAAGACGACTTTTACTGTGTGTTCGTACCTCACTCTCCATATATTATTAGTTTTTTTCAATTACATCTTTGTCAGTGTTGTTCACGAATATTGTACCCTCTTCTATGACGACGGGCAGCTGAAATCTGAGGATGACCTCGTAAGCCGAAAACCGGTTAACAAAATAAACTAACGCTTTGAGTATTATACTTTAATTTATAATTATTATGGAAAGCATGGTCTTTAGAGAAACGAGCACAGAAGCAGTACATTACTCACTAACAGTTGAGCACTTTGCTGCGGCAGGTCTCTCGCTATTTGCTGTGCTCGCCGAATCTGTGGGTGGACAAATTGTAACGGCGGGTTGCTCCTTTTGCCAAGCCTCGTGTTAGTCTGTCGGTTGGGGCCTTATGGAACCTTGCTTACTCATTGTCACGTTCACAATTTTTTCTGCTTTGTGTTTTTGAACATTTAATACCACGTCTAAAAGTTGCTACCATTGCAGGCAATATATGAATCCCAATCAGTATTTCCACGATGATGATAAGGAGAATGAGGAGAATTTAGAGACACAGGAGATATCGTAACCGCGAAGCTATGCGCTATTATTCTCTCCACCCCTACATCTACATCTACATCTATACTCCGCGAGCCACCTTACGGTGTGTGGCGGAGGGTACTTATTGTACCACTATCTGATCCCCCCTTCCCTGTTCCATTCACGAATTGTGCGTGGGAAGAACGACTGCTTGTAAGTCTCCGTATTTGCTCTAATTTCTCGGATCTTTTCGTTGTGATCATTACGCGAGATATATGTGGGCGGTAGTAATATGTTGCCCATCTCTTCCCGGAATGTGCTCTCTCGTAATTTCGATAATAAACCTCTCCGTATTGCGTAACGCCTTTCTTGAAGTGTCCGCCACTGGAGCTTGTTCAGCATCTCCGTAACGCTCTCGCGCTGACTAAATGTCCCCATGACGAATCGCGCTGCTTTTCGCTGGATCATGTCTATCTCTTCTATTAATCCAACCTGGTAAGGGTCCCATACTGATGAGCAATACTCAAGAATCGGACGAACAAGCGTTTTGTAAGCTACTTCTTTCGTCGATGAGTCACATTTTCTTAGAATTCTTCCTATGAATCTCAACCTGACGCCTGCTTTTCCCACTATTTGTTTTATGTGATCATTCCACTTCAGATCGCTCCGGATAGTAACTCCTAAGTATTTTACGGTCGTTACCGCTTCCAATGATTTACCACCTATGGCATAATCGTACTGGAATGGATTTCTGCCCCTATGTATGCGCATTATATTACATTTATCTACGTTTAGGGAAAGCTGCCAGCTGTCGCACCATGCATTAATCCTCTGCAGGTCCTCCTGGAGTACGTACGAGTCTTCTGATGTTGCTACTTTCTTGTAGACAACCGTGTCATCTGCAAATAGCCTCACGGAGCTACCGATGTTGTCAACTAAGTCATTTATGTATATTGTAAACAATAAAGGTCCTATCACGCTTCCCTGCGGTACTCCCGAAATTACCTCTACATCTGTAGATTTTGAACCGTTAAGAATGACATGTTGTGTTCTTTCTTCTAGGAAATCCTGAATCCAATCACAAACCTGGTCCGATATTCCGTAAGCTCGTATTTTTTTCACTAAACGTAAGTGCGGAACCGTATCAAATGCCTTCCTGAAGTCCAGGAATACGGCATCAATCTGCTCGCCAGTGTCTACGGCACTGTGAATTTCTTGGGCAAATAGGGCGAGCTGAGTTTCACATGATCTCTGTTTACGGAATCCATGTTGGTTATGATGAAGGAGATTTGTATTATCTAAGAACATCATAATACGAGAACACAAAACATGTTCCATTATTCTACAACAAATTGACGTAAGCGAAATAGGCCTATAATTATTCGCATCTGATTTATGACCCTTCTTGAAAATGGGAACGACCTGCGCTTTCTTCCAGTCGCTAGGTACTTTACGTTCTTCCAGCGATCTACGATAAATTGCTGATAGAAAGGGGGCAAGTTCTTTAGCATAATCACTGTAGAATCTTAAGGGTATCTCGTCTGGTCCGGATGCTTTTCCGCTACTAAGTGATAGCAGTTGTTTTTCAATTCCGATATCGTTTATTTCAATATTTTCCATTTTGGCGTCCGTGCGACGGCTGAAGTCAGGGACCGTGTTACGATTTTCCGCAGTGAAACAGTTTCGGAACACTGAATTCAGTATTTCTGCCTTTCTTCGGTCGTCCTCTGTTTCGGTGCCATCGTGGTCAACGAGTGACTGAATAGGGGATTTAGATCCGCTTACCGATTTTACATATGACCAAAACTTTTTAGGGTTCTTGTTTAGATTGTTTGCCAATGTTTTATGTTCGAATTCGTTGAATGCTTCTCCCATTGCTCTCTTTACGCTCTTTTTCGCTTCGTTCAGCTTTTCCTTATCAGCTATGATTCGACTACTCTTAAACCTATGATGAAGCTTTCTTTGTTTCCGTAGTACCTTTCGTACATGATTGTTATACCACGGTGGATCTTTCCCCTCGCTTTGGACCTTAGTCGGTACGAACTTATCTAAGGCGTACTGGACGATGTTTCTGAATTTTTTCCATTTTTGTTCCACATCCTCTTCCTCAGAAATGAACGTTTGATGGTGGTCACTCAGATATTCTGCGATTTGTGCCCTATCACTCTTGTTAAGCAAATATATTTTCCTTCCTTTCTTGGCATTTCTTATTACACTTGTAGTCATTGATGCAACCACTGACTTATGATCACTGATACCCTCTTCTACATTCACGGAGTCGAAAAGTTCCGGTCTATTTGTTGCTATGAGGTCTAAAACGTTAGCTTCACGAGTTGGTTCTCTAACTATCTGCTCGAAGTAATTCTCGGACAAGGCAGTCAGGATAATGTCACAAGAGTCTCTGTCCCTGGCTCCAGTTCTGATTGTGTGACTATCCCATTCTATACCTGGTAGATTGAAGTCTCCCCCTATTACAATAGTATGATCACGAAACTTCTTCACGACGTTCTGCAGGTTCTCTCTGAGGCGCTCAACTACTACGGTTGCTGATGCAGGTGGTCTATAGAAGCATCCGACTATCATATCTGACCCACCTTTGATACTTAACTTAACCCAGATTATTTCACATTCGCATTCGCTAATAACTTCACTGGATATTATTGAATTCTTTACTGCTATAAATACTCCTCCACCATTGGCGTTTATCCTATCCTTGCGGTATATATTCCATTCTGTGTCTAGGATTTCGTTACTGTTCACTTCCGGTTTTAACCAACTTTCCGTTCCTAATACTATATGCGCACTATTTCCTTCAATAAGAGATACTAATTCAGGAACCTTGCCCTGGATACTCCTGCAGTTTACCAATATTACGTTAACTTTTCCTGTTTTTGGTCTCTGAGGACGGACGTTCTTTATCAACGATGATAATGTCCTCTCTGGTAAGCCGTCAGGTATTTTATCGTTTCGCCCAAGGGGGGGTCCCTCTAACCTAAAAAACCCCCGTGTGCACGCCACACGTACTCTGCTACCCTAGTAGCTGCTTCCGGTGTGTAGTGCACGCCTGACCTGTCTAGGGGGGCCCTACAGTTCTCCACCCAATAACGGAGGTCGATGAATTTGCAACCATTATAGTCGCAGAGTCGTCTGAGCCTCTGGTTTAGACCCTCCACACGGCTCCAAACCAGAGGACCGCGATCGACTCTGGGCACTATGCTGCAGATATTAAGCTCAGCTTGCACTCTGCGTGCGATGCTGGTTGTCTTCACCAAATCAGCCAGCCGCCGGAAGGAACCAAGGATGGCCTCAGAACCCAAGCGGCAGGCGTCATTCGTTCCGACATGTGCTACTATCTGCAGCCGGTCACACCCAGTGCGTTCAATAGCTGCCGGAAGGGCCTCCTCCACATTACGGACGAGACCCCCCGGCAAACACACCGAGTGCACACTGGCAATCTTCCCCGACCTACCCGCTATTTTCCTAAGGGGCTCCATAACCCGCCTAACGTTGGAGCTCCCTATAACTAATAGGCCCGCCCTCTGTGACTGTCGGGACCTTGCCGGAGAATCGGCCACTGGCCCAACAGGCGAGGCATCCTGTGGTGGCTCGGAAACGATGTCATCACCACTAGGAAGCACCCCGTACCTGTTGGAAAGGGGTAAGGCAGCTGCCACGCTGCCAGATCCCACCTTCGCCTTTCGGCCAGGCACGCGCGAGCCCACCACTGTCCGCCATTCACCCTGGAGTGATGGCTGACCGGTAAGATGCTCACTGCCGGAAGACGCAGCGACATCAGGGGTTCCATGTGATTCCAAGGCCACGGAAGTAGGCATAGGTCTCACCACAGTTGCCCCAACGCCACTACGAGCCGACGCCTGCGCCTCGAGCTCGATGAGCCTAACAGACAAAGCCTCCACCTGCCCCCGAAGAGTGGCCAATTCTCCTTGCGTCCGCTCACAAAAACCACAGTCCCTACACATGACTATGTTTACCCTACTCTACACGGTGACAAATTCCCAAGATAATCTTCTGATGAGCTACTCTGATAATCAAGAAACACTCACTGAAATACGAGACGCGAAAACTACGCTAGGTTTCCCAGAAAAACTATTTAAAAGCTAAGCGCAGCAAATAAGTACAAAAACGCTTTATACAAACAGTACTCGCTGCTGCTGGTGCTCTCGCTCTCTCCGTCTGCGTCTGTCGAACAAAGTCTCCAGTGTACTTCAGTCACTACTTTGACCCCTTTTTTCCTCGGCCAACTCTGTCGTAGTGGGTAAAGAAAACTAGTCGACGAATATGTATCTGATTGTCCCTATTTTGCCCAGTGAAATGATTTTTTTCACGAGAATACCACTTTAAAATTACGTAAGACCTCTTCTTTTAATGTAACCACTTGTGAAAAACATATTAAAATATGGTTACAAAAATAATAATGCTACTGTCGATCGACTCAATAACTGTTCTTTCCTTCAAAACTAACAAACGAAGCATTTTTGGTAATATGGCCGTGTGTAGTTACTCACTAAATTGTAAACATCTTGCACTGTACGCGTATTCACCGTAGAAGTGAGTCGCCGCGACTATAATGTTCACTGGTGAAAAACACGTGCAGTGATCGGCTCACGCAACTGGTTCAGCCTGTATCGAATTTCTCTCCTGGAGCGCCACACCACACTGTTGTTGTAAACATGCTGACCAGCCTCATACATTAACCGCAACGTGTCTGACGTCAGAGACCATCTCAGATGTACCGTCGCAGTCGCCGAGTTATTAGGTTACGCTTCTTCTGAAGACCGAAATAATTTTGTAGTGATTTTTTTCGTGCGTTTGTGTGTTGTATGTCAGTTTGTGTATACTTATGCTGTTAGTAATACCTCGCGAGGTCCCATAAGGCTACACGCAATATATTCATTGCAACGTCTCCGTACGGGCGAATATTATTATTTTCGATATTATTAAGTCTTTCTATATTCAAGTGCCCGATAAATAAACCAGTTTCGAATGTCGATATGTATGTAAAATTAATTAGGAACAGATCTTTGTGAAGCACCTTCATCTTTTTCATTTAGAAATGTCTTATGGTTGTAGTTAAATATCGTTTCAGTCGATTAATGATTTATACTTTCGTGAGTTTACTATTAATTCAAAGCTGATAACTTTCTTAACTGAGAAAATCTCACCACTTGAACAAAAGAAAGCCATGAAACGGCAACCAAAAAAAAACTGTTTAGTATCGATAAGACTCTTTGAAAAATGAATGAAATTCTTTTTACTTTAGTATCTATACTCAAAATTACTTTACTTTAGTTGGTTGGTTGGGGAAGGAGACCAGACAGCGTGGTCATCGGTCTCATCGGATTAGGGAAGGATGGGGAAGGAAGTCGGCCGTGCCCTTTCAGAGGAACCATCCCGGCATTTTCCTGGAGTGATTTAGGGAAATCACGGAAAACCTAAATCAGGATGGCCGGAGGGGGATTGAACCGTCGTCCTCCCGAATGCGAGTCCAGTGTCTAACCACTGCGCCACCTCGCTCGGTTTTACTTTAGTATCTTTACTCAAGAATTACTTTACTTTAGTATGTTTACTGAAGAATTACTTGGAAACCCTCTGCATTTTTTTTTGGATTAATTTGAATAAGAAAGAAGTCGCCTTGCAAATGGCGCCAACAATACAAATTACAACTAGCACTGTACCGCACGTTATTAATCTCTGAAAAAAAACCAACATTCATTTAAATTGTCACACATTTAGGGATGCTACCGCTACTGAAATCGGTGGTTCGCTTATAAACAACAACATATATTTACCAGAAGTGCGTTACAAGATACATAAATCACCATCCAAGTCTTTCTCATATGAAGGTCCGAACAAAAGTAAGATAATTTTAAAAATCTCTTTCTATTGTTTTATTGTTCTAAAATCACGAATTATCCTACAATATCGATACTCTTTTTCACGTACATCGCAGTGAGATAATTAATATATTTTTTGTGTATTCTTTTGCACACAAAATAACGGTTTCTTAAAACATGTCATGTAAATAATCAATAAATATTTCTCGTTCCCAGATGACCAGTACAATTTTGATCATTATAAGCTGTTATATTTCCATCTGCGTTAGAAAATGACAACGGGTCGAAATTGGCCAATAATGCAAAATAAATTCTGAAGTAAAAATTCTACTAGTTCCCATAAATGAAACTGCCTGTGGTGGTAGAAATTGTTTTGACCTTCAAAAAATTCAGTGAGACTGTAGACCAGAATATCAGAATAGCAGTCTATGTCCATCGACGATGGAAAACACTCCAGGAATTACTGTCACTTCAAAGTCTACGTCGCTGCACGTACAATCTCAAAATATACTGTCGACTTTGCTTTGCATAGATTCATTTTCGCTCCACAAACCAACACATACTGTCAAACGAAATCTGATGTAAGCCACTTGGAGCATGTGTCCAGTTTTGGCCAGACTTCTAACAGTTTACCGATTTCGACTATTCCATATGACACCAATAAATGGAAGTACACAAAGTAAGCTAACATTCCACTGATTCAATCACCACAAACAGCGATTAAACGTAGAGCAAGTATAAAAGTTGAAGCATTTGGAATTGCCTATGCTACGTGATTTCCAATTCCATTTCTAATTAATATGCACATCCAGAAATTTTGAATAAATAATAAATAAATCTATATATTTCCTCTCCCTATATATATCCTCTCTCTCTATACAGGGTGAGTCACCTAACGTTACCGCTGGATATATTTCGTAAACCACATCAAATCCTGACGAACCGATTCCACAGACCGAACGTCAGGAGAGGGGCTAGTGTAATTGTTTAATACAAACCATACAAAAATGCACGGAAGTATGTTTTTTAACACAAACCTACGTTTTTTAAATAGAACCACGTTAGTTTTGTTAGCACATCTGAACATATAAACAAATACGTAATCAGTGCCGTTTGTTGCATTGTAAAATGTTAATTACATCCGGAGATATTGTAACATAAAGTTGACGCTTGAGTACCACTCCTCCGCCGTTCGATCGTGTGTATCGGAGAGCACCGAATTACTTAGGGATCCAAAGGGAACGGTGATGGACCTTAGGTACAGAAGAGACTGGAACAGCACATTACGGCCACATGCTAACACCTTTTTATTGGTCTTTTTCACTGACGCACATATACATTACCATGAGGGGTGAGGTACACGTACACAAGTGGTTTCCGTTTTCATATATATATATATATATATATATATATATATATATATATATATATATATATATATAATTTCCTTTCTGTATATATGTTTCCTTTCTTTATGTATTTCCTTTCTATATATATATTTCCTTTCTATATGTATTTCCTTTCTCCTGTGTTATGTTGCTACTAATAGTGACGTACCTTGCCTACTATAGCATTGAATGAACTGTGATTTTTCCCAAATTAAAAGACAGACCATTAAAATAGAACGAATCAGTATTAGTTTTTAATATTTCATTTATTGCTCTGTTGAGCTTGATTATGATGCTTACATCAACGAAAATAAGCACTATTTCTGTTTTATCAGGGTAACATCACGGGTCATTTACAACAACAGGATGGTCCCAGAATTGAATCCTTTGGAAATTCAATAGTACGTTGCCCCACTCCGAAGGAGATTCATCACGACAGGTGCATGAGGTATCTATCACGACCAGTTAGGGCAATATGAAATGGACCACTAACTCGTTCTACCCCGAAAATCACAAATTTGGCGTCAAATCCCTTAGAGTTATACCAAACACAAAAAATTTCCAGTAAGTGAAATCTCGTGATTCAGATATTTTAACATCTTATCAATAAATAGTAGGTGGCATTTTTAGTGGAAGGGATCTTCTGGTATCCAGTGACTGACTTAGAATCTTATGTTCACAGATTTTTTAAATACATCATGTTATGCAAAATAATAGAAGGTTATTAATATCTGTCTTACTACCTTCCTTAAAAAAGGTTTTAACAATCGCATACTTTAATGTGCCTGGGAATCTACCGTGGGAAAGTGATGCATTAAATAGAAGGACGAGTCCAGTAGCTTCTTCAGAAAGATATGCTGTTAATATTTTGTTCTAAAGGTTTTCAACTCCCTGAGAAATTTTCCTTTCAAGGGAGTTAATTACTTCCCTTAACTGATGCTTGCGGTATTGATTGTCAGATATATTGAAAAAAATCTTCTTTGATACCAAGGCACCGAGTTTCCCACTAACGTTTAGAAAGTGAATGTTAAAGAGGCTTGCTGTATGTACTGTGTCACGGACCATTTAGTCCTTGTCTATAATACTACAAGGGCCTGCTGAAAATTAATACCTCTGAATTTTTTATGTGAAAGCTCTTAAGGCTTTTTACGATTCCCGGCTGGGTCGGAAATTTCCTCCGCTCAGGGACTGGGTGTTGTGTTGTCCTAATCATCATCATTTCATCCCCATCGACGCGCAGGTCGCCGAAGTGGCGTCAAATCGAAAGACCTGCACCAGGCGAACGGTCTACCCGACGGGAGGCCCTAGCCACACGACATTTCCATTTTTTATAAAACAAATGCTATAAAAATTTCACATTTTCATTCTTTACGTCTACATATTTATTTATTAACTCAGTAATCACACTGGCGCCGAGCACGTATCTCCCAACGAGAGACCGGTTTGTTGCCACCGTCGCTGTAAAGTGCTTGACTTTGCTGACGGAGTCACAGCGTCACCTCTGCTTGCATCGCTTCAACTGCGAAGTCGTCGAAGGTATTCTTCAAGTTTTGGAAACCGATGAAAACCGGGTGGCGCCAAGTCGGAACTGTATGGATGGTAAATCGCTGACAGTGAACCCGTGGTGTCGGTTTGTTGCTGACTTCACAGCACTCGTTTGTGGTCTGACACTGTCATTTATGAATACTGCTGGATTCCGTACGCCGTGCTTTCCCGGATACTGGACAGAGTGCTTTCGCGTCTTAAGTTTCATGGTATATGCCATTATTTGGTCGATCTTGTGATTTTTAGTGAAATTTTTGAGGAACATGTAATCCCCATAAGGAGGTTCTCAGACGTGTCATATGGGGGAGTCTTGCGGCTAAGCTAACGAAAGTAAACTTCGCCCAGCCTGAAATCTCTTTCCTGCGGAACCTGAGTTCCAAAAAGGGGTACGTATTGATCAAGAGAGCACGAAGACCATCCATCCATGCCGGTCCATAGAAATGTTAATGCCACTTATGCTATATTTCACAGTTTTTGTTGGAAAACAGCTATTAAAGCCGTAGACATTTACACAGAAATAGATTAAATTTAGAATTTAAAATAAATTAAATTTAGAACTTACATCCATTGCCTCATATACTTTATTTTAGCTGATGTTTGCGGGTTTCTTCTGAAGATATCTGTTGTGATCTCTTCGTATATTTATATTTACACCTACATCTACTCTGGAACGTCAAAGAAACTGGTACAGGCATGCGTATTCACATACAGAGATATGGAAAAAGGCAGAATACGGCGCTATTTTCGGAAAAGCCTATATAAGACAAAAAGTCTCTGGCGCACTTGTTTGATCGGTTACTGCTGCTAGAGTGGCAGGTTATCAAGATTTAATTGACAGAATGAGATTTTCACTCTGCAGTGGAGTGTGCGCTGATATGAAACTTCCTGGCAGATTAAAACTGTGTGCCCGACCGAGACTCGAACTCGGGACCTTTGCCTTTCGCGGGCAAGTGCTCTACCAACTGAGCTACCGAAGCACGACTCACGCCCAGTACTCACAGCTTTACTTCTGCCAGTACCTCGTCTCCTACCTTCCAAACTTTACAGAAGCTCTCCTGCGAACCTTGCAGAACTAGCACTCCTGAAAGAAAGGATATTGCGGAGACATGGCTTAGCCACAGCCTGGGGGATGTTTCCAGAATGAGATTTTCACTCTGCAGCGGAGTGTGCGCTGATATGAAACTTCCTGGCAGATTAAAACTGTGTGCCCGACCGAGACTCGAACTCGGGACCTTTGCCTTTCGCCGGCAAGTGCTCTACCAACTGAGCTACCGAAGCACCACTCACGCCCGCTACTGACAGCTTTACTTCTGCCAGTACCTCGTCTCCTACCTTCCAAACTTTACAGAAGCTCTCCTGCGAACCTTGCAGAACTAGCACTCCTGAAAGAAAGGATACTGCTGTGAGTACCGGGCGTGAGTCGTGCTTCGGTAGCTCAGTTGGTAGAGCACTTGCCCGCGAAAGGCAAAAGTCCCGAGTTCGAGTCTCGGTCGGGCACACAGTTTTAATCTGCCAGGAAGTTTCAAGATTTAATTGAGTTTGAAGGTGGTGTTATAGTCGGCGCTCGAGCGATGGGACATAGCATTTCCGAGGTAGCGATAAAGTGGAAATTTTCCCGTACGATTATTCCACTAATGTACCGTGTATATCAGGAATCCAGTAAAACATCAAATCTTTGACATCGCTGCGGCCGGAAAAAGAAGTAATTAGAAGTCCAGGAAAGCTAATCAGATCCGCCTTCCCCAAGCACTCCACTCGCTGCTCTTCGCCTCAGCAACACTACGAGCAGCAACACGAACCCACGTAACTGGAGAACCGCAAGATTGCACAATGGTGGAGGGTTCTCCAATTGAATCCAAATGTACTCAACTTAACACTTGCTGGATCCGGTTTACCCTCGTGACCACAGGCCTTCGATCTGGCAGTCCACGCGCGCCGCCAGCGGTCCCGGCGTGTTTCCCGCACTGCGCTGACCTGGCTCCTCGTGAGTCCCCAAACGAATTGCACACACTGACACGACCCGGCAGCACCACGACGTCGCCCCAAAGATAAGACCACAGTTACTACATAACGATTACCGCCGCTGCTGCCACTAGCGGACAGGCAACTGCGAAACCGAGTGGCGCCAGTCAACACGAGAAGAAGACCAAAAACTGCGACATGTCAACAAAACGATACGGTCTGGCCTCCAACAGAGGAGAGAAACTTACAAACAACACTAATGCGAGCCGCAGCGCGGCTCACTTGTAGCTCGGACCTCGTGGTCGTGCGGTAGCGTCCTCGCTTCCCGCGCCCGAGTTCCAGGGTTCGGTTCCCGGCGGGGTCAGGGATTTTCTCTGCCTCGCGATGACTGGGTGTTGTGTGCTGTCCTTAGGTTGGTTAGGTTTAAGTAGTTCTAAGTTCTAGGGGACTGATGACCATAGATGTTAAGTCCCATAGTGCTCAGAGCCATTTGAACCATTTTTGTAGCTCGGACCAGTCTTGGCGAGCAATAAAGGGGGTCCTTGTATGATTTCATATTATTACATCTTGTTTCTTGATTGCTCTGAATTTGTTGCGATTTTATGATTTTTAGATGCTTCATTTCAGTTATCTGGCAAACATTTGAATTCTGTGTGCTTCCAAGACCTGATCGGGGTTGTTTCTGGTTAGAGGCTGTTAATTAATTCCTGATTGTAGCTCTATATGGTCGCCTGGTTAGCCTTTGACCCTACTGTATCAGACAACTATCTTATATTACAATCTTGACATTGAACGTGAAGCAGAAATGTGGTGAAGAAGTTATTCGAGTCATTCACTTGACTTATTTATTATTAGTTTAGCAAAATTTGGAAGCGCCATTTCTTTTATCTGGTAAATACGTGGTGAATAAGCCTACCTGAGTTGTTGCTCAATTTCTTGATTGTATATCGTCGCCTTGCCACTCTGTGAGCGTATTGTAATCAGACAATTATCTTATATTGAAATATTGACATGGAATGTATTCAAGGATAATCGCCTACGCCGGAGATACCATTACAGTTATTTAATTGGCTTGTTCATTGTCAGGGTCCGTCCCGGTAGCTGAGTCGTCAGCGCGACGGAATGTAACGCCTAGGGGCCCGGGTTCGATTCCCGGCTGGGTGGGAGATTTTCTCCGTTCAGGGACCGGGTGTTGTGTTGTCCTCATCATAATCATCTCATCCTCATCGACACACAAGTTGCCGAAGTGGCGTCAACTCAAAAGACTTGCACCAGGCGAACGGTCTACCCGACGGGAGGCCCTAGCCACACGACATTCTCATTATCAGTTTAGCAAAGTGGGCTCGAATGTTCTTGGAAGCCAAAATTACCTACATCCACGTCTATATCTACATGATTACTCTGCAATCCACAATTAAGTGCCTGGCAGAGGGTTCATTCAGCCACCTTCAAGCTATTTCTCTACTGAAACTTCCTGGCAGATTAAAACTGTGTGCCCGACCGAGACTCGAACCTTTGCCTTTCGCGGGCAAATGCACTACCAACTGAGCTACCGAAGCACGACTCACGCCCGGTACTCACAGCTTTACTTCTGCCAGTACCACGTCTCCTACCTTCCAAACTTTACAGAAGCTCTCAGGAGAGCTTTTCGTGGCATACGGATCCCTTCTCCAAATTGGTTTGCAATTCTTTTTGGTCATCTGATGGCTTTATAAGACGGTAAATGAAAGTATTATATGCAAAACAATCTAAGAAGGCTATTCAGACTGTCTCCTAAATCGTTTGTGTAGATTAGGAACAGCAGAGGGACTATAACGTTTCCTTGTGAACGCTGGATATTACTTCTTTTTTATTCGATGACTTTCCATCAATAACTACGAAGTGTGAAGTTTTTGACAGGAAACCACGAACTCAGTAGCACATCTGAGACAATAGTCTATAGGCGCGGAATTGGATGAGAAGTCACTTGTGAGGAACGGTGTCAAAAGTCACCGTAAATCTAAAAATATGTAATCTGTTCGATATCCCTTGTCGATAGCACTCATTACTTGTTGAGAATAAAGAGTTAGTTGTGTTTCACAAGAACGATATCTCTGAATCCGAGTTGGCTGTCTGTCACTAAATTGTTTTCTTCGTGTAATCCATCGTCTTCGAACACAGTATATGTTCTAAAATCCTAAATTAATGTTAGCGATATGAGTCTGTAATTCAGCGGATTACTCCTATTTCCTTTCTCGGGTATTGATGTGAGTTGGTGCATCTTAGGTAGCGATTTTTCGACGAGCGAGAGGTTGTATGTGATTGCTAAGAACGGAGCTATTTTATCACTCTCAAAGGAACATGTCTGGTATACAGTCTGGACCGAAGGCTTTGCCATTAATAAGTCATTTAAACTGCTTCGCTACACCGAGGACATCTACTTATAAGTTACTCACGTTCGCAACTGTGCTTGATTAGAATTCAGTACTATTTACTTCGGTTTATTTGACGAAAGAATTCCGGAAAACTGCTTTTAGTGACTCTGCTTCAGTAGAATTGTCATCCGTGACATCGCCAGTGTTACTGTGCAGTGAGGGCAGTGATTGCGTCTTTCTGCTGGTGTACTTTACTGTGTCTTTATGTTAGTGTACTTTACGTATCAACAGAATCTCTTTCGAATTTCTGCCACATTTCGAGACACAGTTTCGTTGTGGTAACTATTAAAAGCTTCTCGCATTGAAGTTCACGACAAGTTTTGAGCTCCTGTAAAACTTTGCCACTATTGAGGGCTTTGTGTTCTTTGAAATTTGGCATGCGTTTTTTGTTGCTTGTTCTACATTTTTATGACCTGTTTAACATGGGGGAACAGCACAATCTATTATTATTAGTTTATTTGATATATACCTCTCAACTGGCGATGATACTATTTCTTTGAATTCAACCCACGTCTGGTCTACACTTACGTCGTCAGGTTGGAAGAAATGGAGAATGTCTCTTAGGAACTCCTCATAAGAACTTTTACCTGCCCTTTTAAACAGATAAATTTGGTGTTTATTTTTGGTGGGTCTTGATGTTACGGTATTTAGTCTCACTACTACAATCTTAAGCTCGCTAATCCCTGTATCCGTCATGATGCTTGCTATTTGCTCACGATTATTTGTTGCAATCCAACATTTGTATGCTACGGTTGAAGCTTAAAAGCAAGTGTGTACGACCAACCTCTATTGACTGAAGCGCGCCAGAATTTAAATGTTACGTCGTGCATTGTCCGCAGCAAGCTGTTTGTCCAGACGCACCCTGTGCAAGAATCACTTGAGACATGCATCGAGTGCCATTGCAGTCTTTTACTTTAAGCAAATGAAAAAGTATGTGGTTCCAGAGATCCTTTCAAGTCTCAAACATGTATGATGTGTATATGCAGACAAAAGCGACGAATGAAAATTTATGCTAAGGCCAGGATTCAAACCCGGGTCTACTGCTCACTAGGCAGCTGTGCTAACCACTACGCCACCCTGGCACAGTGGCTTTGCACAACGTACGCATCCCCCGCAATTCGACGACACGAATACATATGTCAAACAAGTGGTGTATACACTGCCGGCGAAAAAAAAAATTAGTACACCCTTTTAGAGGTTTCCATTTCACACAAGATATACAGTTGCAACGGTGCATAAGAAGTAAGTGAAGTGATTGCGTTCACGGATGAATAACACAATCGCTACTGAGATATCAGATATCGACCCATGCTGAAAGGTGTAGCCTCCAAGAGTGGAAGGCTCTGGTGTCGAGTTGGTCGTATGGATGGCGAATACTATCATGGGATATGCCATGCCACGCCTGCTCGACCTGTTCACGTGGTTCTCTAAGAGCTGTTCGTTGACGAGTCGCCAGAGTCACTTCTCATCTCGTCATAATCCACATGCGCTCGACTGGAGATTATTCCGGAGATCAAGCTGGCCAGCGAAGTTGCTCTTTGAGAGCAAGTTGAGTTTTACGGATAGTGTGTAGGCGAGCGTTATCCTGTTGGAACAACATAACACCTTCCTTTGCAAGAACGACAGAAGAACGGGTCTAACAACATCCTGCACGTACCGAGCTCCAGAAACACTAAAAGTGAACGAGTGTTGTAGCTTATCGCACCCCAGACCGTAAGATGTGGGGTGGGCCAGTGTGTCTCGATTCAGTGCAGTCTACGAGACAGCACTCTCCAGATCTACGTCGTACGCACTGACAGTCACTCTCGTGCGGGTAGAAATTGCTTTCATCACTGAAGACGACGGCGCACCATTACATCTTCCGAGTGATACTCTGACGCCACCCGTCGAGCTAACGCCCCTGTAAGTACGCGCTGGCGCATCCGCCACTTTGTTTCCCAGAGCTCTGAAGTGTGAACGTTCTGCGGTGCTGCAGGATTTGCGTCACGGCACTACAGCACGAAATTACGGGTCGTTGTGCTGCCCTGAACTGTTCTAACGATTCTAGAAGTGGATTTAGAATCGTTCGTTTAGAAGAAGATTCGGAGAGACGAAAGAAATGGGCCGTTAACTGTCGTCGCGAAAACTGGGAACCCGGACGGAGCGCACAGTTATATATTGTAACTAAATAATATTTATTACCACCTGAAGCAATATTTAATAGTAAAAATCGTATGCGATATTGGAACGTCGGTTTTTGTTTAGCTGTTTTGAAAGTACTACCTCTTAATAGAGATTCTGCCTGTGGGGAGTTGGCAGCCGTCGTTAAATTTCCAGGACACACAAGAACACACTTACACACTACACAATTTCTTTTCTAAGGTAAAGCACAGTTTGAAAGGCGTCAAATTGCGGCCTTACGGGATGGTCCTTTCGGGGAACTGCCACACAAGTTGGACGTGTCGCGTCAGTTGTGCAACGATGCTGGTACAGTGGTCAAGTGAACATTCTCACACCCACAGAAGAAGAGGTTGTGGACGTCCACGCACCACAGACGTCCTCCAGAATCGTTATACTGTGACGTCAGCAGTGGCAGATCGTACAGCTACCTCAACACAGATGAAAGAACTTGTGAGACCAGACGCGTCAACACGAATTTAAATAAAAATTTTAAGCGATCGTGCCTTGTATTTGATTAATGACTGTCAATATACTTTAAGACACTCATATTGTACTCTAAATACTGTATGTTCTGGAATGTTTTGCTGTGTTATGATATTTTGGGGCTTCATTTGATGTGATTCTTCAGTTCATCCCGGCGTATTTCTTGCCCGAACAGTCCACGTGTGTACTGCCGGTCCGTAGTGTCCTCTACGAGCACAATATTTCTGTTGCGAACCGGTTATTAGCAGCAGGATTGTGGACACACACGTCTCTACCCCCTTTTCCACTCACGCCACAGCATCGAAGTGCACCGCTTGGCTTTAGAGCTCCTAAAGACACAGGCTGCCTCATACGCCATTTTGTTTCCCAAGAAATGCTAAACACAGCACGTAGCTTATGCGAACTGTGTTGATTTGTTCAAGTTTTCTCAAATATTTTAGAAGTGTCCTGCATGGAGCCTTAGATCGTGTTATTTAGAGCTTTCATACCGCTCATGTTTACATCGATCCAGATCTTAACGGTCACGAAAATACGAAGATCAAGCCACTTATTCTGAGGGAATAATATTTTGAGTCTTACAGATTTTATTTACAATTAAAAACAGTCTTGATCGCGATTTATTTATCAAGGTGACCGGTTTCGACCACTACTGTGGTCATCTTCTTCAGACCATTGAGTAGGAACCTCTTTGTGTTGGAGTTTTGAGTAGTGATTCTCCAACAGAAAGAGGTTCTTCCTGAATGGTCTGAAGATGACCACAGTAGTGGTCGAAACCGGTCACCTTGATAAATAAATCGTGATCAAGACTGTTTTTAATAGTAAATATTTGTAACAAATTGATCACTGCCCCTCGTATAATGTATTCAAAAGTAATTACAGATTTTAATCTCGACCTTTCGCCAATTTAACTCACACGGTGCTAATTAGGTGTTAAAATCCCTGTCTGTATGCCAAGACAAGAATATGACAGTCCGTTGTCCTAATGTCACGATGCACTTCGGTGACTACAGGTAATCAGTGCCAGCGAGGAAAACGAAGAGCGTACGTCTATTCTACGTTATGCAGAATACTTAGTAGTAACATTACCAGAACTGTGATAAGGTCACAAAAATGGCGGCAGAAGATCTCACTCGCTACACGTCACAGCGTGGCACGTCAGCTCACGTCGAGCTTTCATTTGTTTTGGCTCTCCGGTCGCTGCAGCGAACCACGGAATCCGTGTGAGACGCCATAAGCTCACCGGATGGAATTTCTGACGGGAGTTATGTGGATTACGGGGAAAGCGCCGGGTGTCAGCGATAAAAAAAATCCCGGTGTGTTTGCGCAGAAGGATCAGACGCCAGCGAGCAGCAGACGCAGTCATAAACCGAGTCAAATGCGACCGCTGGTAGACGGACTCAGACGTGGGGCTTCGGTAATCACACCGAGATATCTGAAACAGCTCGGCCAGAAGAAATAAGAAGCGACCAACATCGGTGACGTTTGAAGTCTCTGAAGATCGTACTGACAGGTAAAAATACGATGCGAATGTGGCGTGTAAACCTCTCCAACATCGAAATGCAACAGCGGCGTGTCTATCTACGTGTCCCACATTTGAACCGAAAACTTTATAATGGAAATTCAGTTCGTTTTCCAGGATTGCTTTCTATCTAAATGCAAACACCGTTATTTTTACGTTTCTGGGGGAAATAAAATATTTATGCCAACGTATTTCCTGTGACAGATAGCCTCTTCACATTATCGGTTCTCAGGCATACAGTAAATGGCAAATATTTGTGAAGCTGAAATACAAATTTTGAGTCATACTGCACGCATGCGCTAAAATTCGCGCTATAATTCGGCTGAATGTTGTTGTGAGCTAGAGCCCGCCAAACAGGTACAATCACTAACGAATAAATTAGTGTAGAGAAATTTGCAATATTTTTGTGAGTGTTTCCAATAGATTACAAAAATAAAATTTAAAAACAATCCGGATTAAATTCATATTGTTTTTTTTTTTTTTCATTAGCCCATATTACGACAATGTTCTTCAAGATTGGTTCAAATGGCTCTGAGTACTATGCGACTTAACTTCTGAGGTGATCAGTCGCCTAGAACTTAGAACTAATTAAACCTAACTAACCTAACGACATCACACACATCCAGGATTCGAACCTGCGGCCGTAGCGGTCGCCGGTTCCAGACTGTAGCGCCTAGAACCGTCTACAAGATTATCCAACATGTGGAAGTGTGAAAACAAACATTGTTTCAATAATATAAAGAAATGCACTGCGTGTCCCTTGTTCGATAATTGCATTTTAACAAAAAAAAAAAAAAAAAAAAAAAAAAAAAAAAAAAGATATGGAGACTAGAAGAGAATTATTTTTCACAGAGTTTCCATGTTTGGTCTTGTAGTCTATCTGACTTACTGTTATACTGATTTATTTCGAATATCAAAGGGTGCAGTGTCACAAGTAGAGTAAAGAATGCCCAGTATGGTTGTCGCAGGTTTTTGAAGGGTATTTATGTCAAGAAGTGCCTGTCAACAGTAACGAGTTGTCACATCAGACAGATTCTGTTGCTATTTATAAATAATTCACGGCATGATGACTAAAAGACAGTGGATGCACAGACCATATTGTTCTCAAGTAATATTGAAGAGATGCTGCGAAACTTTCTCAGCTGCCATTGCGTTAAGGCTGCAAGCCGGTCGCATTTAAGTTTGTAATACTAATTTGAAATGGCCGCAAATTCTTATGCTGTTGTTGATGATGATGTTTGATTGGTGGGGCTCTCAACTGCACGGTCATCAGGGCCTGTACAAAATCCCAAATTTTACACAGTCCAAGTTTTTCACAGTCTAACTTAGCCACTGACACGAATAATGATGATGATGAAATGCTGAGGACAACAGAAACACCCAGTCCCCGGGCACAGAAAATTCCCAACCTGTCCGGGAACCGAAACCGGGACCCCGTGATCCAGATTCAGCAACAGTAGCCCGTAGAATACGATCTGCGGACTCTTACGCTGTTCTGCTCTTCAGGTTGAAGGCTAGTACGATGGAGATCTCCACGTTGGTCTATCCTGTGCCAGTCTCCCCATATCTGCATAGTTACTGGAAGCGTTGGTCTCCCCATAAAATTTTTATGCTACGCACTTCCTTCCACTACCGAATATACGATTCTTTGATGGTCTAGAATGTATCCCATCCACCAATCCCTTCTTTTACACGAAACATGTTTGCAGTTGCGAATGTGAACAACCATTAGCTGTATACTGGAATGACACCAATGGAAACTTTTGCCCTACCAGGATTCGAAATCGGATTTTCTCCTTACCGCGAGCGCGCTTCAGGGTCAGATCCAAACTTCCGTATGGGGTCAACCATGTGCCTACAACCTGCACTCCCACATCCATTATGTGTATTCCCGAACAGGGCAGACATTTTTCTTGAAAGTCACTTGCCCAGTGTGGGCTGATAAATACGATACTGCAGTCCCTATATTGTTCATAAGTACGATGCACTGTTCCTTCGGACGTCCATGCATGAATAACACAGCCACTGCAATACTGTGGCCTATCGTAACAATCCTTCTTTTTTAGGCAAGTTGTCACGTAATTTTTTTTACCCCAATTCGACGAAGTACCTCATCATTTGTTATTCGATTTGTCAATCGTACATTAAATGTTTTTCTGTAGGACCCCACATTTCTATGGTTTCTGTTCTCTTCTTGTTTAAGCTGTTTATTATCCGTGTTTCACTTCCATGCATGACTACACTCAAACACCTTCAGTAAAATCTTCAAAACATTTCAATTTATTTTAGATGTTAACACTTTTTTCATTTTCAGAAATGGTTTTCGTTCTATTACCATTCTGCAGTTTATATGCTCTCTTCTGTGGTGATGATGTTTGGTTTGTGGGGCGCTCAACTGCGCGGCCATCAGCCCCCGTACGAAGTACCAATTTTTACACAGTCCAATTTTTTTTCGCAGTCCAGTGTAGCCACTGTCACGAATGGTGATGATGATGATGATGAAAATAATGAGGACAACACAACGACCCAGTCCCCGGACAGAGAAAATCCCAAGCCCGTCAGAGAATCGAACCGGAGACCCCATGATCGAGATGAAGCAACGCTAGCCACTAGACCACGAGCCCTGTCTACTGTGGCCACTACCGGCCCAAATTGGAAAACTTTCAGTTTCTCTTTTCCTATTCTATTTCCTTCATCATCGCCTGATTTAATTCGGCTACAATCCTTTACCTTTCATTTACTTTCGTTGATATTCATATTATAAGCTCTTTTTCGTCACACTGTCCATTAAGTTCAACTGCTCTTCCAAATCCTAGGCCGTTTCTGACAGAATTTACGTTGTCACTGAAGAAACTTTAAAGTTTTTATTTCCTGTTCCTGAACTATTTTTCCCAATTTGTACTTTGTTTCCTTTACTGCTTACTCTAAGTTCAAATTACATAATGTTGTGGATAGACTGCAGCTTTGTCTCACTCCATCGTCAGCCACTGCTTCACTTTCATATCCTTCGACTCTTGTAACTGCAACCTAATTTCTCTATGCACTGTATATAACTTTTCGACTCCGAATTTGATCTTTTCTACCGCTTGATTTTCAAACTGTCTATCTTACTTAATGTTCATCTACATCTACATCATACTGCACAAGCCACCTAATGGTGTGTGGAGAAGGGTACTTTCGGTACCATTATCTGATCCCTCCAACGCTGTTCACATGGTCCAAATGGCTCTAATCACTACGGGACTTAACACCTGAGGTCATCAGTCTCTTAGATCTTAGAACTACTTAAACCTAACTAACCTAAGGACATCACGCACATCGATGTCCGAGGTAGGATTCGAACCTGCGACAGTAGCGGTCGCGCGGTTCCAGACTGAAGCGCCTAGAACCGCTCGGCTACCGCGGCCGGCCATCCCTGTTCCACTCGCGAATAGTGCGTGGGAAGAATGATTGTTGGTAAGCCTCTGTACTGGCTCTAATTTCTCGAATTTTCTCCTCTTGGTGAATACGCGAGATGTATGTGTGTGTGGGGGGGGGGGGGACTAATATGTTGTCTGACTCCTCCTGAAAAGAGCTGTCCCAAAATTTCAGTAAGAACTCTCTGCGTGACGCTCAACGCCTCTCTTGTAACGTCTGCCAGTGGAGTTCGTTTAGCATCTCCGTAACGCTCTCTCGCCAGATAAACGAACCCGTGACGAAACGCGCCGCTCTTCGTTGTATCTTCTCTATCTCCTCTGTTAGTCCTACCTGATAGGGATCCCAGATAGATGAACAATACCCAGGAATCGGGCGAACAAGCGCCTTATAAGCCACTTCTTTCGTGGATGAGTTACATTTCCTTAAGATTCTTGCGATGAATCTGAGTCTGATGTCTGATTTTCCACTATCTGTTTTAAATGGTCATGCCATTTAAGGTCGCTCTGGATATTTACACCTACATATTTTAGGGCAGACGCTGTCTCCAACTGTTTGTCATCAATTGTGTAGCTGTACAGTAGTGGATTTCTTTTCCTATGTATGCGCAATATGTTACATTTATTTACGTTCAGAGGCAACTGCCAGAGTTTCCACCATTCATTAATTCTCTGCAGGTCGATCTGCAAATTCTTACTAATTTCTGCCGTTGCTATTTTGGTATAAACAACCGCATCATCTGCGAATAGCCTTGAAGAGCATCCGACGCTTATTACTAGATAATTTATATACATTGTGAATAGCAACGGTCCTATCACACTTTCCTTTGGCACTCCGGATATTACCTTTACATCTGCCGAGCGGGATTAGCCGAGTGGTGTAGGGCGCTGCAGCCATGGACTGTGCGGTTGGTCCCGCCGGAGGTTCGAGTCCTCCCTCGGGAATGGATGTGTGTGTTTGTCCTTAGGATAATTTAGGTTAAGTAGTGTGTAAGCTTAGGGACTGATGACCTTAGCAGTCCTACAAGAATTCACACACATTTGAACATTTTGAATCTTTACATCTGTCAATTTAGTTCCGTTAAGAGCGACGTGTTGAGTTCTATCTGCAAGAAAGTCTTGAATCCAATCGCAGGTCTGCTTCGATACTCCGTATTTTTTTTCAATAAACGGCAAAGCGAGACGGTGTCAAATGCCTCACTGAAATCAAGGAACACGTCATCAGACTGAGCGACGTTGACATTTTTTCGAAATTTGTGGTAAGTTCTTATGGGACCAAACTGCTAAGGTCATCGGTCCCTAGGCTTACACATTACTTAATCTAGCTTAAACTAACGTACGGTAAGGACAACACACAGACCCATGCCCGAGGGAGTTTCGCACCTCCGTCACTTTTTGAAATCAATCTTTTAAGGTAAACTCCTCTCAGGAACCTGATATTTAGCAGCCACGACTTACCAAACCGACTGTTTGGTAATATTCCCATCTGTCAGCACCTGCCTTCTTTCGCACTGGGATTGTTACTTCCTCCTTGAAATCTGTGGGTCATTTGCTTGTCTCATATATCTTGCAAACCAGATGGATCTTTTTTGTCCGTGATGTGTTTTCACAAAGATTTCAGTAATTATGAAAGAATATCAGATGGGTTCAAATGGATCTGAGCACTAGGCGACGTAACTTCTGAGGTCATCAGTCGCCTAGAACTTAGAACTAATTAAACCTAACTAACCAAAGGACACCACACACATCCATGCCCGAGGCAGGATTCGAACCAGCGACCGTAGCGGTCGCACGGCTCCAGGCTGTAGCGCCTAAAACCGCACGGCCACTCTGGCCGGCTAAAAGAATATCATCGTCTCCAGATTTCTCATTTCGTCTTAGGTCTTTCTGTGCTTTCTCAAACTCTTGTCACAGTATCAAATTTAAAGTTTTACAATAGCGACAGTGGATTTCCTGATCTATATATTTACTGGATTGTCCCACGACATATTTGCCAGTACACGATATGTAGGTGACAACCTTCTCACAGCGTTATGAAGAGAATAACTTTCCTAAATTCTTTCTTGTCAAGCTGGTGCAGAATTTATTCTGTCTTTTGTATCTATATATTGCGATAATTTCAGTCTCTTCTGTAAAGTTACCTTCCACTGTGTACGTTTAACTCAGCATTACATGCCGTTGTTACAACAAAGCAGGTGACACCCTGCGTGCTTTAGAAAAGACAGGAAAAATTGAAGAACACTTTGACACCTGCTTGTGCACATAAGGTACATTGATGAGGCAGCACATTAGGACAACTGTCAACCGTGAGGTACAAGGTCACCAGGCACAACGCGCGGCGAGGAAAGTGTACAGTTCTGCCATAAATAATCTGAAAAGCTTGTAATGCTGTTGCAGAGGAGGTTGCTAAGAAAAAATTCGGTGCGCTGCGCCGTTTCCAAGTTATTTAACATTGAAGGTAACAAATCAGTTGGCCGCCCGGAGTGGTCGTGTGGTTCTAGGCGCTACAGTCTCTAACCGCGTGACCACTACGGTCGCGGGTTCGAATCCTGCCTCGGGCATGGGTGTGTGTGATGTCCTTAGGTTAGTTAGGTTTAAGTAGTTCTAAGTTCTAGTGGACTGATGACCACAGATTTTAAGTCCCATAGTGCTCAGAGCCATTTGAACCATTTTGAACAAATCAGGTCGTTGGGCGCAAATTCAACCACCTGTTTTTCAGCATGTTTCTGATCACTCAGTACAATCGAAGCAGAGACGAATGGGCCATCATTCTAGTGACGATACGGGCCGCAAATGGAAGTTTTGGTACTAACACAGAAACTGACCTACTTTGGGTACATCTACATCCATACTCCGCAGGCCACCTGACGGTGTGTGGCGGAGGGTATTTTGAGTGCCTCTATCGGGTCTCCCTTCTATTCCAGTCTCGTATTGTTCGTGGAAAGAAAGATTGTCGGTATGCCTCTGTGTGGGCTCTAATATCTCTGATTTTATCCTCATGGTCTCTTCGCGAGATATACCTACCAGGGACCAATATACTGCTTGACTCCTCGGTGAAGGCATGTTCTCGAAACTACAACAAAAGCCCGTACCGGGCTACTGAGCGTCTCTGCTGCAGTCAGTCTTCCACTGGAGTTTATCTATCATCTCGGTAACGCTTTCTCGATTACTAAATGGTCCTGGATTGAAGTGCGCTGCTCTCCGTTGGATCTTCTCTATCTCTTTTATTAACCCTATCTGGTACGGATCCCACACTGGTGAACAATATTGAAGCAGTGGGGGACCAAGTGCACTGTAACCTACTTCCTTTGTTTTCGGATTGCATTTCCTTAGGATTCTTCCAATGAATCTCAGTTTGGCATCTGCATTACCGACGATCAATTTTATATGATCATTCCATTTTAAATCACTCCTAATGCCTACTCCCAGATAATTTATGGAATTAACTGCTTCCAGTTGCTTACCTGCTATATTGTAGCTAAATGATAGAAGATCTTTCTATCTATGTATTCGTAGCACATTACACTTGTCTACATTGAGATTCAATTGCCATTCCCTGCACCATGCGTCAATTCGTTGCAGATCCTCCTGCATTTCAATACAATTTTATATTATTACAACCTCTCGATATACCACAGCATCATCCGCAAAAAGCCTCAGTGAACTTCCGATATTATCCACAAGGTCATTTATGTATATTGTGAATAGCAACGGTCCTACGACACTCCCCTGCGGCACACCCGAAATCACACTTACTTCGCAAGACCTCTCTCCATTGAGAATGACGTCCTACTTTCTGTTATCTAGTAACTCTTCAATCCAATCACACAATTGGTCTGATAGTCCATATGCTCTTACTTTGTTCATTAAACGACTGTGGGGAACTCTATCGAACGCCTTGCGGAAGTCAAGAAACACGGCATCTATCTGGGAAGCTGTGTCTATGGTCCTCTGAGTCTCGTGGACGAATAGCGCGAGCTGGGTTTCACACGATCGTCTTTTTCGAAACCCATGCTGATTCCTACATAGGAGATTTCTAGTCTCCATAAAAGTCATCATACTCGAACATAATACGTGTTCCAAAATTCTACAACTGATCGACGTTAGAGATATAGGTCTATAGTTCTGCACATCTGTTCGACGTCCCTTCTTGAAAACGGGGATGACCTGTGCCCTTTTCCAATCCTTTGGAACGCTACGCTCTTCTAGAGGCCTACGGTACACCGCTGCAAGAAAGGGGCAAGTTCCTTCGCGTACTCTGTGTAAAATCGAACTGGTATCCCATCAGGTCCAGCGGCCTTTCCTCTTTTGAGCGATTTTAATTATTTCTCCGTCCCTCTGTCGTCTATTTCGATATCTACCATTTTGTCATCTGTGCGACAATCTAGAGAAGGAACTACAGTGCAGTCTTCCTCTGTGAAGCCGGCCGGAGTGGCCGAGTGGTTCTAGGCGCTACAGTCTGGAGCCGAGCGACCGCTACGGTCGCAGGTTTGAATCCTGCCTCGGGCATCGATTTGTGTGGTGTCCTTAGGTTAGTTAGGTTTAAGTAGTTCTAAGTTCTGGGCGACTAATGACCTCAGAAGTTAAGTCGCATAGTGCTCAGAGCCATTTGAACCATCTGAACCTCTGTGAAACAGCTTTGGAAAAAGACATTTAGTATTTCGGCCTTTAGTCTGTCATTCCCTGTTTCAGTACTATTTTGGTCACAGAGTGTCTGGACATTTCGTTTTGATCCACCTACCGCTTTGACATAAGACCAAAATACATGAGAAGTGATTCACTGGAAAATACCTTAAAGAAGTTAGAACAAGAAGAGGATGGCAAAGATTGAGGTGGACTGATAGCATCATAGAAGTAACGGATCCCAACCTAGATAGTCTTCTGGAGATAGTGCACGACAGAAGAAACTGGCTTGATTTAGTTCACGCAGAAACGGACAATCGGAATCGACTAAGCTTCTAAAGTAGGACAGAGTGAGAAAGAGAGAGGGAGAGAGAGAGAGAGAGAGAGAGAGAGAGAGAGAGGTAGAGAGAGGTAGAGAGAGAAGCGATTTTCAGCGAAGGCAAATGGTTGCAGCTGGTCCCCAGGGAACGAGAAGGTCGTAAACGGCGAAACTGTTCGGGTGTTCGCGTATTACTGCCCCGAGCCTGTATGGAAAGTGGTTGGAGGGCGCTAAAAACCACGAGGAGACGACAAGACGTTCCACGTCCACACTTCACAACAGGTCGGAAGCTCGGCCGCTCTGTAAAAAAAGAGGAAGGCATCTGACGATCTGTCGCAGATTTGGCGATAGCGTATAATGCCGGTGCAGACACAGGTGTTTCTAAGCACGTCATTCGGCTCACATTATTGAAGATGGAGCTCAGTAGCAGACGTCGAGACGGCGTAAAATGCACCCTGGCAGCTCGCATTGCATTTGCCAGCTTTCAGCTGCGAGCAGCTAACAGTTGCAAGCGAAAGCAGTTACCCTCAGAACTGTGACAACACTGAGGCGTCGCTATAGACAGGTTTACAAACTAGGGTTCCGTTATTGGTTGAGGGAGGCGCGCGATGCTGCGGAACGCAGCCTACTGAAACTGTCGGGCACCAGCTTTCGGCGACTCAGCTGTAAGGGCCCGCGCAACAACCTCGTCAGTTACGACTGCAGTGGGTATTGTGACGGTACAAACCCCCGCTACTAGATGAATATTTCTACTATGCAAGGATTGCTTTGTGGAGAGCGAGCGCGCTACATGGTGCGCGATTCGCGGAATCGTGTGGCGCTCCCGCACGAGATTTTGCAACGGTCGGTGGTACACCTCCGTGTCCGGGCGGCCACGTTGTAACCTCCCCACAAAATATATAAAATTAAATAAATATTTTTTGGTTAATGATTCTAATTTTTGTGTAACCTCACAACAAAACTGGTTCCCATTTAATGTACCCACAAAATTCTTTTCTCATTTAATATAAGCTCGAAACAAAAAAAATTCCTAAACCTCGTAATAAAAAATAAATTCAGTAACCTGGTAAAATTTGGACGACAATAGTGCTGCGTCGTGGCCCTGTAAGATCATTCTGAATAAAAAGCAAAAATTCTTACCTCAATAAAAACGGCGAATATATCTGCTCTTACTTAACATTTTTCCGGCACAGCTCCGTGCAATGCTGGCCTATACATTTGTGATTTGTGAAAGGAAGCAACTGATTTTTTTGAAATGAATGCTTTTTTTTAAAAAATTACTTTATATTACAAAAATTATTATTAGGACATTTTTTTTAAAACATTTGGATGACAGTTCAGATATATTACTAGATATGCGCGAGGCTGCTTTTTACCTTATACAATAATACTCAGGCTCCGGACTCCCGACCAGAGCAGACTCCAGACAAGCGCAGACAACCTCAGACTAGCGACTAGCAACTTACTGCTACAGCTACACAGTTCCTACTCAGTCAACACTGCTCTCTGGTCAGCGATTCTCTTATACCTTGCATATCGCAGGCAGCGCATACCTCTTACAACGTAGCCTGCATCTTGGGGCATTGTTTTGTTTTTCGAGCATTACGCGTAAACTGTGTAACTCTTACGGTGAAGAGCTATGCGGCAGTGGATTGTCGTCAGCAGTGTGCTCCTTCTGAAAGATCGATCTTTATTTCTAGTCACGAGACGCAAAAGTTATAGTAACCTCAAAATCGGTTAAGATTATGAATATTGCAAGATTAATAAAAATAGTAAATAACAACTTACAGGGATGAGCGAGCACTCGTTAAAAACGTTTCGTCATAGCGGATTAGGTGACTTAGTCATATGTTAAAATTCATAAACAATTAAGCCCGTAATGAGCAATGAACAAAGTTTGAGGGAAAATTGTTTATAAAATTCAATAGAAAATTCAGGACGTAAAGAATGGCACTATATAATAGTTTGAGTGGCATCACACGTATTTTAAACTACTTAAGTTATACTATACACTTAATTTTCAATAGTTTTCATTGTTTGCAAATTATTATTAACTCTTATCGCCCATAATTAATGAATTATTATGGATCTGAAGGTTTTGAGAAGCGCAATGTGTAGATCGCTATAAATTACGTCTAGAAACGGTGCTATATGCAGCTCTATGGTAAAACTTTGCAGCAGAGATATAAACAAAGAAATTTGCGCTAAGTGGAGAAATTTTGCAACAGCTAAAAACATGATGTACGGGCGATAGAATAATCCTAGAAATTAATGTAAAATGTACTTTTTAGCGCGGTTCCGACGGTGCAGTTATTTCTGTCGAGGGATGTATGTATCACAATTTGTAACCTTAACTGGTGAGACTGGTACTTGCATTACGAGGGGGTAGATGTCGGAGCCTATATTAGCGAGCGGCCATCTTGGCCAGGGGTCAGTCGTTGGTCAGTCGTTTTGGAGGGTGGGTGGCGACCAAGCCCCACTTGAGGGTGGCCCATGTGCTCGTTTGAGAATTCTTTTTCGCGCCGATTTATTTCTACAGAGAGTATTGTTTAACAGTGCAAGTGTGCAAGCATATATTTGGTGAACTGGAAGTGCTACGATTATTTGTGGGAGTACGATTTACGAGGTATACATCGTCGTAAGTGAACATGTGGCGATCTGTAATTTCGCACCAAAACTGTTAGAAAAAAAAGAGGACAGTGGGACTTGTGGTTCTGTTCAAATTGATTGAATAACTTTCGATTATAGCAGCCTACATTACTGCTATTGGGAGCTCGGAGTCAAATTATTATTAAAGTAAAACTGTAAACAATCTCACCAGTTCTAATTTCATTGTGTGAAAGAAAAGGACAGCGATAATAAATAGTGATTGAACTGTGTCGTGAAAAACTGATTTTAGTATAATAGTCGCCTAATTCTCGTTCCCTAGCATAAACTGTAATTATGTCTGAGTGAATAATTACTTCAAAAACTATAACAAATGCGCGGGTGTGGAAGTGTACTAATGCTCCAAGTGTAGAAATGATCCCCTGAGACTTACGTGAGAGCCAAAATTTGCAATAACATATTTTAACCAACATTTGTATATGCACATTTCTGTGAACTCTGTGCAACTGCACTTCCTTCTTTTTTATTTACCGCCCCGTCGCAGTATGTATCACCGAGAATAAACTGTGGATCTATGGAAATGTATTGTCTGGTCAGATGAGTCACGTACCTCGCTACAACATGGGGAAAGTCGTGTCTGGAAACGCCGTCAGACACGAGGACGGCTGCTCAAAACATGCACACAATTAAAGGATCACTTTCTTCGGAACCCTGCAGTTGTCTTCCATTGCAACACATAAATTTGAAATTTGGCTCATGGCTGCCTACGAAGTTCCTCTGTAACGGTGCAATCGCGTGCAACCCTGTTACGTCACCCCGGCTCGGCGGAGCTTCAGACAGCAAGGTGTCGACACATACGAAAAAAACGCAGGGGTCAGGAATTCATGCGAGATGTAAGGTGAGTTAATGTTGTCACATTGGCTCCAAATTTCACCACAGCTCTGCCCAATGGCGCTGCGGATGTTTTAGGCGTCGGGGAGGTCGTCACACCCCCTCTTGACCTCGTTTCACACCTTTTATTGGCGCCTCTGAGATAGAATTCAGAACCGCGACGTCCAGAGTTGAAATCACGCAGGTTTCATATGGGCGACCGAGGAAAGCATTTCAGACACACCGCCCCCCAGGAACGACACGAATAGGACTCAGAAAGGGCGCCAATGAAATCACCTCTCTCCTTGGGGCGTTGATTCCCACACAGTTCGCAGTCCGATGAGAAACAGGACGACGTTCTTGATTACGTTCGACACTTCTGACACCCACCGCGACGACTCAACCCTTCTGCAGTGCTATCACAAGCCTGCAATGTTGTGTCCAAGAATCACAAGAGGAGGAGATATACTTGGTAAAGACCTGGAGACATGGGATTATTCCGGTTCCATTACTTAATGTTCATACAGACATTCCGAACTGTAACGCGTAGAGCAGATACAGACTCAGATCACAATTTAGTAATGAAGCGTAGAATCAAGTTAAGAGAACAGTCACGAAGAATCAATGCACGGAGAAGTGGGATACGGGAGTATTAAGGAATGAAGAGATACGCTTAAAGTTATCTAAGGCTATGCGATAATGAACTGTTGAGTAGGATATTGCCATAATGAATAGATGACGAAGAAGATGTTCGGGTTCTGGGGCACTCTACTGCGTGGTTATCAGCGCCCGTACGAAGTCCCAACCTTTGCTCAGTCCAATCTCGCGACTTTCATGAATGATGATGAAATGATAACAACACAAACACCCAGTCGTCTCGAGGCAGGTGAAAATCCCTGACCCCGCTGGGAATCGAACCCGTGCGTGGGAAGTGAGAAAGCGACCGCGAGCCCACACGATCATGAATAGCCCTGTAGGCACTTCAGTTGAAGAGGAATGGAAGTCTTTGAAAAGGGCCGTCACATAAGTTGGAAGGGAAAACGCAGGTACGAAGAAGGTAACTAAAAAGATCGACGAAAGAAGGAAGTACAAAAACGTTCAGGGAAATTCAGGAATACAGAAATGAAAGTCACTTCAGAATGAAATGAACAGGAAGAGCAGGAAACGTAAGGCGAGATGATTGAATGAAAAATTTGAAGAAATCTAAAAAGAAATGATTGTCGGACGGACTGAGTCAGCAAACAGATAAGTCAAAACAAACTTTGGTAAAATAAAAAGTAAAGGCGGTAACATTAAGAGTGCAGCGGGAAGACCACTATCAAATGCAGAGGAGAGATGTAAAGCGTACATTGAAGGCCTCTATGAGGGGGAGAACGTGTGTGATGACATGATGGAACGAGAAACAACAGTCGCTAGGGAAGAGATAGGGGATCCAGTGTAAGAACCAGAATTTGACAGAGCTTTGGACGACTTAAGATCATATAAGGCACAAGTGGTACACAAAATTCCATCGGAATTATTAAAACCATTGTGTGGGAGTGGCAGCAAAACGACTGTTCACGCTGCCGTGTACAACGTATGAGACTGGTGATATACGATCAGACTCTCGGAAAAACATCACCCACACAATTCCGAAGACTGCAAGGCCCGACAAGTGCGAGAACTGTCACGCAATCACTTTAAGAGCTCATGCATCCAAGTTGTTAAAGAGAATCATATACAGAAGAAAGGAAAAGAGAATTGGAAGTATCTTCGAAATTATGAGAAGAATAGGGGTAAGCTGTAGCGAAAGACGAGTAATACACAATGTGTATAAGAACCAAGAGGAAA
The DNA here is from genome assembly GCF_021461395.2 of Schistocerca americana. Lineage (NCBI taxonomy): Eukaryota > Metazoa > Arthropoda > Insecta > Orthoptera > Acrididae > Schistocerca > Schistocerca americana. Next base: position 1,262,505,279 of record NC_060119.1, read on the forward strand.
CAATAAGAATGAATACCAAAAACGAAGTATTCGCATTTAAAAGGGCGCAAGACAGAGAATGTAGTCTTTAGCCACTACTGTTCAGTCCATGCGGCAAAGTAGCAATGACGGAAATGAGAAAAGTTTCTGGAATTGAAACTCAAGGTGAAAGGATGTCAGTGATAAGATTCACTGATGACACTCCCATCCTCAATGAAAGTGAAGAATAACTGCAGGAACTGTTGAATGGAATCAACAATCTAATGAGTACAGAATGCGGACTGAGAGTAAACTGAAGAAAGACGGAAGTAATAAGAATTAGCAGACACGAGAACAGCGAGAAAATAACAGAACTAGAAATCAGGAAGTAAACGGAGTTGAGGCATTGTCTTACCTTGGCAGGAAAATAACCCACGACAGACGGAGACAGGAGGACATAAAAGGCAGACTAGCACTAGCAAAAAGGCCATTTCAGGCGAAGAGATGTCTACTAGTATCTAACAAGGGCTTTACTTGACGAAGGAATTCTGAGAATGTACGTTTAGACCACAGCGTTGTACGGCAGTGAGACACGGATTGTGGGAGAACTGGAACAGAATAGAATCGAGGTATTTGAGATGTGGTGCTAGTGGGGAATGTTGTAAATTAGGTGGGCAGATGAGGTAAGGAATAAGGAGGTTCTTCGCAGAATGGAAGACGAAATTAGTAAATGAAAAACGCTGACAAGGAGAAGGGACGGGATGATGGGACATCAGGGGATTACTTCAGTGGCACTAGAGGGAACTTGAGAGGGTAAAAGCTTGAGAAAAACAGAGATTGGAATACATCAAGTAAATAATTGAGGCCACAGGTTGCAAGTGCTTCTCCGAAACGAAAATGGTTGGCACAGGCTACTAATTCGTGGCCGGTCGCCCCTTCGAACGTGATCTGAAGCCTTTGAAGTGTAGCGTGACAGCAATTGTTGCTCTGGTATACAGAATAGAAGCGCTAGGGAGCGCTCAAAACCATTCGACGAGATTTTCGCGTGATCCATAGCAGTATCAAAGTGGGATTATACTTTTTTTCAACCCCTCCTATTTCGCGCCCTCCTGTGGCATGATCACGGGGAGGGATACGACATGAAAGGTGGTGAAATTTGGTGTCAGTGTGTCCGTATAACCCACCTTACACCTCCCGTGATCCTTCGAGGTCTGGCCTTTACTTCGCATGTGTTAACACTTCGCAATTTGAAGCGCCGCCGAATCCGAGGTCACGTCACAGAGCGCCACGCTTTTTTATCATTGCAGAGGAAAGCTGTAGGCTCCTTTGAATCAAATTTCAAACACATGCGTCGCAGTGGGAGACAGTCACGTGATTTAGAAGAAGTGATCCTTTACTTGTGTTGAGCAGTGCACTTTTGGGACGTTCACCCCTGTGCTGGTAATCGAAGGTACCATGACAGCCAACGGCTACGAGGCTGTAATCGAGCTACAGTGATCTGAGTAGCACGTTAGTTGGTGTCTTGCGCACCAAATTCGCCTAAAGGTGCGTAAAAACTAGGCTAACGAAGGCCAACGAACGATAGACAATGAATTCAGCCACTCATTGGTTTCTCATCCACACTAAACGAAGGGCTAGGGGCCAAGGGATCATGGCACGTGGAATCACTGTTAGCTCTGATAACTTTCCGACGTTGCTCCCATTTTGTTATCGTTATAAAGTGACGTTTTAATAGTATTTTCACCGGCCGCCATTATGGGGGAAGAAGAGGTCTAGCATTCGTCGCATGTGCAGCACTATTCTTTACTGAAACATGCTGATCGTCAGGAAAAGAAGAAGAAGAAGACACTGGTGGTCGAACTCTCTTTTAGAAAGTAGGCAGCAGTGTAGTGGGACAAAATTAGTGCCTACCTTAAAGCTTAATTGGAATATAGGCTACTTCAAACTTTTTTCCGAATGAAAGCAACGGATTTAGAATTGTTATTGAACTGTGTATGCCCTAAAACTTCCAAGGACGACACTTCTTTTAGGAGAGATGTACCTGCACCAGAAAGATGAGTGGTCACTCCTAATTTTGTTTCTCTTTGCCGTTCACGGCTAAAATATGTCAATAAAGAATCCATTTTCTTTTTCAAATCCTTCACATTTCTTTCTAACGATAGACTTATTTCCGTTCAAGCGTCTAACCTGTCCAGTTTGTTTTTATAAACGCAGTTCGTAGGGGGCCATAATCGTGTCCACTCACGATAAAACTCAATTCAGTTATAATGCTTTCCACCTTCCACTCTATATTACAGTATTTTTAAGCACAATAAATACGCACCCTCTACGAGAGAAGGTATTGCCTGCGGGAAAATAGCACCTTTTTTTTAATTTTTTTTTTTATAGAGAATAACCGGAGGTCGAACTCAGTTGGTTTTATTGACTGGTTTCGCTTATAACACTCCTGTCTGCTACTGCTGTACCATAACCTTAAAGCTGGAAACAGGTTGTGAAATAAAGCTATCTTGTTAAAGCAATTATGGTATAAAGCAACAGAGCAGTGTTACCCTCTGAGAGGAATTTTGTTATGTTGACCGTGTTGTTCCTAACGGAGGTGGCTGATTGGAAATGAAAGTCAGAATTACGTAAATATTTGAACAGTAACAAACAAAATTTTGCTTATCTGCACTGTTTAACGGATAACGAAAACGGTCGCCAGCCTAACTAGGCAAGAGAATGATAAACATTCTCGTTCAAGAAAATAGTTATTAGTAACTTTAATGGATAAACACACCCTATACTTTGTCACACTCGAGTGCAGTGAACTCTGACACATACATATGTTTACGGTAAGATTGAAACTAACAGTTAGAGCAGCACAAACTATTTGCAAAATTATAACAGGTACAGAAAAACACTATCACTTTCAGGGCTTATACAAACTGAATGGTCTTTATAACGTTATTATTACTATTCACTGCAGAATCATTAATTGGATATAGGTTAAGTCTCTCTCGGTTAAATACTTTACTATTTAAAATGAAAGTTAATTGGAATTCACTAACAGGTTGCTTCTCACTATCATTTGAATAAAGAAATTATAGTTTTCATAATTAGTCGTCTTCCCATTAATTATTACCCAGCATTAACACAATAGACAAACTATGGATCCTGTTATATTATTAATATGCACTTCCAATACACAAGAGAGACAAACACTTAGCAAACATGAGTATATAACTTTTCACAACTGCAGTTTTCCACTTTTACTACATTGAGAGACAAAATTAACATATGTGTAAGATACTGACTCACCTTCTGCGATTTACAACAGGCAGTAATGTGATCATTCACCAAGCAAAACTTTATAAGCCTCAATCTTAAGAACTTTTAATTTTGAAGTTGGCATCAGCACATTAATAAGCAGTTTTACTAGGAAAATTATTTTCAGCAAGCTACATTAACTTTAACTTTCTTTTTACTATGTTCAAGAGGCATCGATTAGCAAACCACTGGGATTTATTGTTATTTCAATAGGGACACTCGGTAATCACTTTAGTTCAAACGGAGAGGAACCTGAGAGGTGTTATGATGAGGAGAAAAATCAAGGTAGGTACACAAATTCAGATATAAATTACCTTATATTTGAGCACAATAACACATCCATTTAGCTGATCCTTCACTGTACATCATTATAGCATTCCGATGCAATGATTGCGCAATGTGGTGGCAACTGCAAGTTGGTAGGTGGAATTGCAGGCAGAATTGCTGGACTCTGTCATTTCTTGGTGGCGATGATAGATACAAATTCCAGAATAGTTCCAGCTATTTATCCATCCATCCGAGGCATTGGAAAGTAGCAGAAAAAGCCTCTCTCGGAACCAGCACTATGCAACTTTTGCAGTTTGGAAGTTAGTCGCCGACTCCTAGCTCGTCCCCGACTGACTATCAGTTCCACCTTCTCTACATAGGCCAGCCACAATTTGCGTGCGCTACTCAGTTCCGTTCCCGAGGGGAACCACTACACCTTTTACATACAAAATAACTAAGAACCCTAAGTGAGGATCAGCAGTTTACATAACAGCAACCAAACACATTAAACAAAACAAAACATTTGCACATATCGACATTTCTACCAAAAATTATTCACACAAAATTACAATTATATACAGTAAGTTTTGTTCCCTCCAAATGGGACAAAGAATTTAAATGACAGATACACTACATTGCATAGAACCAAACCATGACATCAAAGTTTGTATAAAGAAAGCAGTATACAATTTTGTGTTGTCTATTCAATCAAACACATTTACAGAAGCTCAACGATGTTATTAAACCAAAGCAAAAAAAAGCAAAACAAATCAATAGAGTATTAGAGCTATGGTGTTACACGCTCTTTAATTTTACAGCGAAAACTGCACTTTAAACAGTAAATTCCAGAGCTTGTGATGATGCTCTTGTAAAAGTAAAGAGCGAAACCGGTCAATAAAACGTGCTATGTGTGCCTTGCGGCTCTCCTGCAAAGCCGGCCGCGGTGGTCTCGCGGTTCTAGGCGCGCAGTCCGGAACCGTGCGACTGCTACGGTCGCAGGTTCGAATCCTGCCTCGGGCATGGATGTGTGTGACGTCCTTAGGTTAGTTAGGTTTAAGTAGTTCTAAGTTCTAGGGGACTGATGACCACAGCAATTGAGTCCCATAGTGCTCAGAGCCATTTTTTTTTCCTGCAAAACATAAATGCGCACCCATTTTAGAGATACAGCAAATCACTACTGAACCAATGAACGTTCGACCTGACGTCGATAATAGGAGAGGGGTTCCTTGACCAGCCAACAGCCATCGCTTTGAAGCTGCCGCCAGCAGACCGAACCGCAACTAAGATCAACCGCTTCACTGACTCCGATTTGCCGCCTGTACACCTAAGCAAATATCGGCCAACGAAGCGGTTGGTCGTCGTTCGTTTGTCTTCGTTGGTCTAGTGGAAGATATCTCGGTCGCTATGGGAAGCGTAGTAGCGGTTACTGAGGCTCACTGTTCCATTAGATGAGAACGCCGCATTCCGAATTCTAGACTTAGCCGGGCTTAACACACGTACTGTGCTGTAAATTTGTGGGCCTCCCACTGCGAAACTAATGAATCGACTTGGCGCTGACATAACTCCACCCTCCAAACAACGGGGCTGCAATCTGTTCCCCGCAACTTCTGATCGGCCCGCGAGACCGAAGAACGCTTCATTGAGACTAACTTGGGGCGGGGTAATAAAGAAACTCGCGTAACAAACGGCCCCATAAAGGGAGCACCCGCCAACTTTAGCCGCGCGCTCGTAAACCAGGAGTAGTGTAGTGTTCCCCCCACACGGTCGATACCCAAACTGTCGGCTGCACCGCAGACTCTCTCAGGCTAACCACGACAACGAACTGTGCGTTTTTACAGCTGGAGTCACCTAGTGACTGCTCACGAGAATTGCTTAATTTACTCACCATTTCAGAGTAGCACGAGAGAGCAAATTCAGTTCCACTACTAAAAGGAACCCATCGTCTGCCTAAATAGATGCATCACGTCTTCGATATACTGTTTGATAAACTGTTCTGACTGTCTTTCCATCCATACAGCATTAGCTATGTGCAACATCTTCAGTGACTGTGCTTGCCTTTAGACCTGCAAAGATTCTATACTATAAATCTATATATGTAAATAAAAATATAAATGTTCGTTTGTTCAAAATAAAATAACTTCGACAGTTCTTTTCCGGTTGCTTCGAAATTTTGACCAACATGCGTGTTTTTATATACCTACTTCACCGATCGAACATTCGCTTGAGATATATATCAAGTGTTCGAATATAATGTTGTGCCGAAATTTCAGATGAATCGCTGAAGAACTTTCGGAGATTTAAAATTTTGAACACACAGACATTTACACCTATATAAATAAAAACGTAAATGTTCGTTTCTTCAATGTGTTGTACGAGTATCTCCGAAAGTTCTTCACCAACAGCTTTTATATTCTGACACAGTCTTACATTCGAATACTCTCGTGTTTTCTTATATACATTGTAGGACGCCCAGTATAATAGATAAAAATATATGTAATAGTTACAGGGCAATCAATGTAAAAATGTAAATTTTCGTTTGTGAATTTCTTCAGATATTGCTTCTTAATTTTGACAAAGTGTTACGTTCGAAATTTTATATACCTTTACTAATTTATCACCAACACTGTTCAATATATACCTGGAGGAAATTATTAGTGAAAATTTTGATGGATGGAGAGGAGTTTGTATAGGGTGTCGGAGAGTAGAGTGTATAAGATTTGCAGACGACATGGTTGTGATGGCAGAGAGTGCAACACAGATGAAACAAATGTTAGATAAAACACAAAATTAGAAGAATATGCAATGAACATTAACAAGAAGAAAACGGAAAGCATGGTAATTGGAGGAAAGGGGAGAAAATGCCGTATGAAAATAGGGGGAAAGAAAATAGAGCAAGTGAATAACTTCAACTACTTGGGAAGTGTAATAATGGATGATATGTATTGCTAACAGAAATTAGGAAAATAATTGTAATGGCAAAAGAAGGATTTAGGAGGAAACAGAAATTACATTGTGGATCACTAAACAAAGATCTGAGGAAAAGACTTGCCAAATGTTACATCTAGAGCGTTGCACAGTATGGTGTGGAGACCTGGACATTGAAGAAGGAAGATGAAAGAAGATTGGAGGCACCAGAGATGTGGATATGGAGAAGAATGGAAAAAGTGAAATGGGATGAGCGAGTAAGTATGAAGAAGAGTTGGAGAAGAAAGAAACATGATGAAAGTCATCAGAAAGAGAAAACGTAACTGGACTGGACATTGTTTGAGGAGGGACTGTTTATAGAAGGAAGGAATAGAAGGAATGGTGGAGGGAAAAAGGGGAAGAGGAAAAAGAGGATATCAAATGCTGGACAATATCAAAGGAGGCAAATATTCAGAAATGAAAAGACTACCTATGGACAGACAAAAGTGGAAGAGGCTTAACCCATGACAAGACCTGCCGTACTACTGCTACTACTAATATATAAATTACATAGATAAATATGTAATATATAAACGGTAAACGTTATTACCAAAAATTTCTGGAAGTTCTTGACCGATTTACTTCAAATTTTTGCACGGAACTCTGATGAACACACCGGTGGACATAGCGAAATGCTGTTCGCAAACAGAAAAGTTGTATTTATGGCCCATCGGCGTATGGTTAGACTACTGCAGAATGTGAATTTGAAATAACAATAAACATGGCTCAGGTTCAGGAGGGAGTAGGAGATGGGCAGAAAGGTGAGAGGAAATGGACGTACAATGCAGAAAGGAGGACGGATAGAGACATGGAGCAAGAGGAGATGGAGAGAGACGGATGAGGAGAAGACTGAGAAAGGGGGGGGGGGGAGGTGATGGATAGTGAGAGAGGAAGAGAGGGGTCAGGAGGAGAAGGAGAGAGGAGGGGTGGAGAAGATAAACAAAGAATTGGGGGCAGGAGATGGTGGACAGGGAGAGGAAGAAGGTGGAAGAAATGGACAGAGGGAGGTAGTAGGAGGAAGAGATGTAGAAAGAGAGGGGGGCAGGAGGTTGTAAACAGAGGCAGGGGGGAGGAGGAGACTGGGACGTGTCTCCAATTCCCGTACACATGTCATTGCATTTATCAAGACAACCACAGCAACAGTTGTCCACACACACTTACAGGTGCCTTCACACACAAGGCGGAAGATACGCTGTTGCTCAAGTATACGGCGATGTGTGGAAGTACGAAGGACGCAGTCTATTCAAAGACGTCACAGTGACGTGTGGCTCCAGAATAGCTCCTGAGCAACCAGCAAGTCATGGCAGGTCTGCGTCCGGAGAGTGAAGCTTCTGCACCTGAAAGAGTGCTGCGTGAGGAATCGTAAATCAGCGAGAGGTGCCTGCTTTTAAACGCAGAGAGACGTAGAAAACAACTCAGCTGGTAGCAGGTGCTGAGTGTCCGCTTACATCTTCGTGCAGCTGTTGCCTGGCGGCCACTTCTAGGATTCAAGGCTAGTGACGGTTATCAAATATAGAAAATACTGCAAAATGAAGGGTATTTTAACATCACTAAAGGCGAAAGAATAATAATAAATAAAACACCACTGAACTAGGAAAAGAGACAGTACATTTATCTAGGAACCGTACGATACTTGATCCTAACAGTAAAATTTTTATGCATGTAATGTTGAGGATATTCAGCCCAGTTGTCAGTCGCGTGATTATTGCCACAACGGGTTTTGGGACATTATCCTATTTTCAGGTGATAAAAGCAAGAAAACCAGAGAAAATAAACCTTCTTATACTGACAGACATGTAAGACTACATTCCCGAGTCATAATGTACGTTACAAAATGTTTTTTTAAAGGTAGGTTATAGCTCAGGACGTCTGTAACTTTTATGTCTGACAGTATAAGCAGAATTGTTTTATCTGATTTCGTCGTTTGTAGTACCTGAAAATGGGATAATGTTGTCCCAAAACATGTTGTGGCAATAATCATACGATTGGCAACTGGGTTGAACATCCCCACTATTCACTATTGCTTGAATAACAGCTGTATGAAGACTTCACATCAGTTATTTTTATGCATGTATTTATTTACTCAATGTTATACCTCATAACCTGCTATACTACAATACACTGTTTTTTCTGTCTGCATTCACTGTAGGTTAAATACGGGCGTATCTACGGTTGAAAATAAAGCAGAAAATTCTTTTAGTTTTATTATCACTTTTGTAAGTAGGCTGTTTATGTTTTTATGTTGGTAACGCCACGTAACGCTCTGTATGATAATCACAGACTGTGCTGTTTGCGGTCTGTGGCTGATTTGCATTGTTGGAATTTGCTGTTGTAGTGTTGGGCAGTTGGGTGTGAACAGCGCGTAGGGTTGCGCAGTTGGAGATGAGCCGCCAGCAGTGGTGGATGTGGGGAGAGAGATGGCGGAGTTTTGAGAGCGGACGATCTGGACGTGTGTCCATCAGAAGAAGGAAATTCGTTTAATTGGATGTCACAAAATTATATATATGACTTTTGAACGCTATTAAGGTAAATACATTGTTTGTTCTCTATCAAAATCTTTCATTTGCTAACTATGGCTATCAGTAGTTAGTGCCTTCACTAGTTAGAATCTTTTATTTAGCTGGCAGTAGTGGCGCTCGCTGTACTGCAGTAGTTCCAGTAACGAAGATTTTTGTGAGGTAAGTGATTCATGAAAGGTATAGGTTTTTGTTAGTCAGGGCCATTCTTTTGTAGGGATTATTGAAAGTCAGATTGCGTTGCGCTAAAAATATTGTGTGTCAGTTTATTGATTATCAGAATAAGAGAGAAATGTCTGAGCACGTTCAGTTTTGCTCAGCTGTTTGGAGATCAAATAACGTAAGAGGTTTACCAGCACAGTAATTTAAAATTCTCCAAAGAGGACGTTTCACTATTAATACATCTAGATCCATACTAAGCAAGGCACATTACGGTGTGTGGCAGAGAGTACTTCTGGTACCACTATCTGAATCCGCCTTCTGTGTTCCACTCGCGAATGGCCCATCGCAAGAATGGTTGTCATACAGTCTTGTGGGGCTTGCGTGGTGAGGAATGAGGAAAAGCGATATTAATTTTCAATATAACGTCCATCTGTCTAGATCGCGCGTTTATAAGATATACAGCTTTTGGTGGTTCAAAAATGGCTCTGAGCACTATGGGACTCAACTGCTGTGGTCATTAGTCCCCTAGAACTTAGAACTACTTAAACCTAACTAAGGACATCGCACACATCCATGCCCGAGGCAGGATTCGAACCTGCGACCGTAGCAGTCGCACGGTTCCGGACTGCGCGGTTTTTGGGGGTGCTAGCAATCATCTCCACATAGTGTACAATGAAGAACTGACTCATTAAAATCCAGTTTTAATGACTCAGTACTTGACTGTACAACATGTGACGTGGTACACTATGCACCACTATTTTGTGATCTGGAGATGTTTGCTAGCACAATCGAACCCGGCCATATCATTTTAAAATTCGCGATGTAGATAAAGGTCATGCAGAATGATTGTCAGAAGACAATATTAGCTCTAGGTGTTTGAAATTTTCTCTTTGTGGTCATGTCACGACACTATGTAGGAGGAAGTAGTATAATGGCCGTCTCTTCCCGGAAGGTACTCTCTCATCTACATCTACATCCATACTCCGCAAGCCACCTGACGGTGTGTGGCGGAGGGTACCTTGGCGAACCTCTCTTTCAGAAACAGCCAATCTCATGTAGCGTTTGACAGCGGAGTTTGTTGAGCAACTTCTCGCGATCTCATAACGAAACGTGAGAAAAAGACTAAAAACAAAACCCCCTAGATAAACTATTGGTTCTCCTGGCGCGACAACTGAATTTCGCGGCTGCCTTTTCAACTATATATTGATTCACGCTTAAAAATTTAAAGTAATTTCTCTTTTTTCGAATATTATTTACGTCTCTTTCTCTCTTTCTTCCAAGCATGAAATGTTTATTTCTTTTTGAATCCAAAGAATTCTGATACTGCGTCGAAATCCCATGACTTGCTCTTTATCTTTCGTTGTACCAATTCTTTCTTACTCTAGCGCCATTACCTTCAAGTACGTCAATTGCGTATTTGGAGTACAAATTTTGTAATTTTGATAGTTCGTTATAGTCTTTTCCGACTGCAGATTAGTTCCTTTCAGTTCTGCTACTTACTCTTGCTGTTCCTGCTCTTGATATAGGTCTTGATTTTGGATCGAGATTATACTTTGCGTCTCTGTTCCTCTGTTTCCGATTGCTTCTACTTGACACTACAATCTTGAACTTCTGTGCTTTTCTATACTCCTGTAGGACTGCACACAGACAATTGGTGTTTGCCACGAGAAGTCGCTTCCGATTTGGAAATTGCTATATCTTCAGGCTCGTTTTTGCCTTGATCACTACCGGATGTTGCGTGTTGTGGAGGATTCTTTGTTTACACCGTGCTGCTCTCTTTCAGTGCTACGCGCAAAACGTTTACTCTTTGACTTTTGCGTCAATAATAGTCCCGTCTTTTCTGAACCAGCAGACTCTGTTGTCTCTATCTGCGATTCTCCTGTTTCCGATGGTGAACTCGGAGATGCTTCCGCTGGACGTAGCATCGACCGCGTTTCCAGACCCGTCTTCGGAGCGTATGTTTGAGTTTTTTGTTGTTCGCCGTCCGACCACGAACGCAATATTATTTTGACGCTCGCGCTGTATACAGTTTGTAGTCTCGCCATTTCCAGCAGCACCTGCGCAGTCATCTGTAGCTATACTACTAGCCTGGACTAGAATGTTGGGTAATGGGTCAGTATTTGCAATTCCTAACTCGTCGTGACTCTCACCACGGACGCCGAAATGTGGAAATGCACGTTTGCTTCGAAAATTTCGCACATCAGAACCGTTTATAGACTCGGCATCATTAACAAACAGTAACGGAACTTGCGATGTTCTTGCTTTCGCGGTTATTTCTCTCTCCAAACGATATGCTCTGTAGTGAGCTGGTTGCGGCGCTCTGCAGGGGAGGGAGTACGGAGCGAGTCTGGAAGGAGCATCGTAGAGGATCAGTTGGCGCTTGGAGTGCTGCTGTGTCCCACTGGTGTTGTCAGTGCGGCCGAGCGGAACTGGAGTGTCGCTGCAGTGACCAGTAAACATAGACTCTGTTCAAGAGTCATTCCGCCTTTGCGCTGTTACGAGACCCCCGGAGTTTGGCACGGCTTTTGCATCTACTGCAGCTCCTTGTATTAATTTTTCAAATGGTGAGCTGGTGGATCGTTTTCAGACCATCACTGGTGCAAGTGGCCGCTCTGTTTGTCCGAGGGGTGGTCTTCTAAATCGCTTGAGTGCTGAGTTTCGATCACTGTTAATCGCGAGTGGAATTAGTTGGTTGGTTCAAATGGCTCTGAGCACTATGGGACTTAACTGCTGAGGTCATCAGTCGCCTACAACTTAGAACTAATTAAACCTAACTAACCTAAGGACATCACACACATCCGTGCTCGAGGCAGGATTCGAACCAGCGACAGTAGCAGCAGCGAGTTTCCGGACTGAAGCGCCTAGAACCGCTCGGTCACAGCGGACGGCTTGAGCGCTGTCAGGTGTGACCGATATTCGGTGACTTTGTGTCTTATCTCAGTGAATTGCTGCTTTCACGATTTGTCCGTGAATTCCTCATCTGTGTACTAAAGGTTGATTTCCAGCTTAAGTTGGATTTTGCTGTGCCACTTTCTGCTTGTGAGCGGTTGTAACTTGTTGAAAGCCTTGTGCCGTCAAAGGATGACATTCTTAGTAGTTATAACTGTGAGCAAGTTTTCGTTACTTACAGAGTCCTGAGTGCCTCTACAGATTACCTTTTACGAATGTTAATTTGATTCAAGCTATCTTAACGACAGAATTAACAACAACTACAGCTGCAATTTATTGCGCTGTACCGACTTTAAGAAACTTTGAGTTGAATTTTGTCTCCATTTGTCCTTGATGACCCTTTATTTTACCGTTGTGGTGATTTAAGTGAATTATATATTAGTGTTGGTTTTGCGTGTGTCATAGAAGCTGTTGTCAGTGTACTGCCCATCCGCCGCGAGGGATTAGCCGAACGGTCTGAGGCGCTGCAGTCATAGCCTGTGCGGCTGGTCCCGGCGGAGATTCGAGTCCTCCCTAGGGTATAGGTGTGTGTGTTTGTTCTTACGCTAATTTAGGTTAAGTAGTGTGTATGCTTAGGGACTGATGACCTTAGCAGTTAAGTCCCATAAGATTTCACACACATTTGAACAGCCCATCTTGGTTGTTGTTTCCGGTTGTGTCTCACGCACGAAATTGAGACGCGCGGCTGCCGCTGAACGCCAACCGGAAGTAGTGTACTAATTTGTGTTTAGTCTTTCCAGGCTACTGCATCATGTAATGATCACCCGATATTTTTTGTGCTTTTCTCTGCAAGCTGCAGACGCTTTGGTTATTAATCAGGTTGCTCAATTGTGTTAGAGACTTTTGCTCTTAAGACAATTTACATTTGAACAGTTTGAAACCCTATATCTTGCTATAAACTGTGTTACCGTACTGACAGTCGTAGGAGACTGTCATGTTGCTTAGATGAGAATTCGTTCATTCAACTTACATTAGTAGCTGAGCTTTTTAAAATTTTAATTGTGAAATTAATTCTATGTAGCAGTAACACTGTTTTTATTGAAGTTTCAGGCTGTAAAGCTGTTTCTCTTGGACATCTTCAAGAATGATTTGCTTACATGGGAGGTAATTTTTTAAAATTTTGTTTTAATTAATTCTGTAACCATGAGTAAACCACCAGTTGCTTATGATGGTATTATTCTGTATTCCGCCGGCCGGAGTGGCCGAGGGGTTCTAGGCGCTACAGTCTGGAGTAGAGCGACCGCTGCGGTCGCAGGTTCGAATCCTGCCTCGGTCACGGATGTGTGTGATGTCCTTAGATTGGTTACGTTTAATTAGTTCCAAGTTCTAGACGACTGATAACCTCAGAAGTTAAGTCGCATGTTGGTCAGAGCCATTTGAACCATTTTATTTTGTATTCTGGATCTTGGGGTTGTCAAAATGGTTCAAATGGCTCTGAGCACTATGGGACTTAACATCTATGGTCATCAGCCCCCTAGAACTTAGAACTACTTAAACCTAACTAACCTAAGGACAGCACACAACACCCAGTCATCACGAGGCAGAGAAAATCCCTGACCCCGCCGGGAATCTAAACCGGGAACCCGGGCGTGGGAAGCGAGAACGCTACCGCACGACCACGGGCTGCGGACCGGTTTTGTCAAATAAATCTCTTTTTTCAGTGTGTCGTCAAATAGTGCAGCGTTGTGCCCTGCTCCCTACTCTATCAGAATTACTTTCAGCTGACGTAGCGCCGTTTGCTACCGGTTCTCCACTTACTCCTGGTACAAAGTCAGAAAAGATAGATTTGCGTTACGTTAAGACGAAGTTTTTGCCTGGGGCAGTCCTGCTTAATACGGTCATTACACGGTTTCATTGCATATAAAACATGCTGCTCTACGCACGTAATCTACGCTTGATACCCCGATTACGGACGGGATCGGTTTTTAACTTCAGTATTTGTGGATGCCATGCTATTAGAGACGGGGAACAGATAAAAAGACCTTTTTCCGACTCTCATGAACGTTTCAGTAATGTGACTTTTATTGCCTCATTTGAAACTTCTATGGGAACGTTAAAAACACGCACATCTGTCAAGTTGCCTTCACTGGACTAACAGTAAACTTCGAGACAACTTGTTGTTAATGTTAACTAGAGCAATGTTTGGAATAGTAGACTGACTCGACAGCATTAAGTTGCACATCTCCTACTTGGCCTCTTGTTAGTTTCATGTGGGTAGTTTCCCAATTCTCAATTTCGAGAGCTATTGGCTGCTCGCTGTCGGTGCCGAATTGCTGTATCACAGTATTTTTCAAGGCCTATGTCTTCGTTGTTTGCACTTTTTCAGATACTGACGAAAGTGTAAAGACTTTATTCATTTTCACGGAACGCAACTGTGTTACAAACGCTGCGCGAGACGGTTCGAGTAACATGTAACCTGTAGACGCAGTACGGCTCACATATGTAAAACATCCGGGTGACGACCGCTACGACCACCGAGGAAGAAGTGACATCTATCCTAGCATGACTCGCTATCCGCCATCACAGCACAACATTCGCCAGAATCTCTTCTCCTACGTTCCAGACTGACGGAAGTGGAGCTGTGACAGAAGAAAGCGAATCGTTCTTGGATGTAGTGAACAATGTTATCAATATGAATGATAAACTACATTCAGTTGGTCTGAGTGAGACAGGTAAGTTTATAAATACGTACCCTTGACGACGCACTACATCATCGTTTTACTTGCACAGCATATCTGGTGGTACGTAAGGTATTCAATAAACGGGAAGCTTTTTTTTTAAAAAAAAACTGATCGTAGAGAAATTACCATCAACAACCTAATCTTCGCCGAGGAGTACTTCTTTCATACACAAAAGAGTAACGTCGTTTTGTGGTTCGTGGAAGTTATAGTCACTATGTAATATATAAAATAGCGATCGATCAACTGCAGGATTACACAGCTCATGAAGAAGAAGAAGAACATTTTAAAATATGTAAAAACAAAGAATTACAGAAATACGTTAAACATTTTAATTTATTATAAAAAGATCTGAAGGTGTAATGAAGACCTCCCTAAAATAGGGGATTGCTGCTGAGGGCGAAGTACGATGGAGACTTCGAGACCCCGAGGCCGATACAGTAGCCGTGAAGACGTCAGCAGAACCCTGGAGAAAGCAGCCTCAAGAAGAATCACATGGACCCTAAAGCCATATATCCAGTGCTGGAAGGGGGTAAATAAAAAGTAACAGAATAGACAATAATTTTACTTGTATCATATTATGTACATTTAATCTCAATTTAATAGTAATTTAACTGCAAGGAATTAAAATCGTTTCTTTTTACAAAAAGATTATTATTTTTGACTATCGTTTACATTCATTGAACAGAAAAAGGCAATGTATTAAAAATTTTTATTCAAAATTTTATCTAGTTGACAATGGTCAAGTGATAAAACTGAATTGTTAGGGAAATAGACAATTTCGATGAATTGCCATTACAAACAGTCAAAAAACTAGATAATTTTGTTCACTTGACATTAAAAAAAACTAAAGCTAAGAAGCTAGCTGAAGAGTGCAAGAAGAGGACAACGAATTTGTGGGCTGTGAGGTGGGAGACATGCCAAACAAATAATAATTTAATCTGCGTGGAATTTTCAAATAACCGCACCCTCCTCTGCAGAGTGAAAATTCATTCTGAAGTTCAACAGATACTGCTGGAGAAGGCTCTCCAATGACATGACATTTTTTACACTTAAATTTATGCATGTCGTAAATACACTCCTGGAAATGGAAAAAAGAACACATTGACACCGGTGTGTCAGACCCACCATACTTGCTCCGGACACTGCGAGAGGGCTGTACAAGCAATGATCACACGCACGGCACAGCGGACACACCAGGAACAGCGGTGTTGGCCGTCGAATGGCGCTAGCTGCGCAGCATTTGTGCACCGCCGCCGTCAGTGTCAGCCAGTTTGCCGTGGCATACGGAGCTCCATCGCAGTCTTTAACACTGGTAGCATGCCGCGACAGCGTGGACGTGAACCGTATGTGCAGTTGACGGACTTTGAGCGAGGGCGTATAGTGGGCATGCGGGAGGCCGGGTGGACGTACCGCCGAATTGCTCAACACGTGGGGCGTGAGGTCTCCACAGTACATCGATGTTGTCGCCAGTGGTCGGCGGAAGGTGCACGTGCCCGTCGACCTGGGACTGGACCGCAGCGACGCACGGATGCGCGCCAAGACCGTAGGATCCTACGCAGTGCCGTAGGGGACCGCACCGCCACTTCCCAGCAAATTAGGGACACTGTTGCTCCTGGGGTATCGGCGAGGACCATTCGCAACCGTCTCCATGAAGCTGGGCTACGGTCCCGCACACCGTTAGGCCGTCTTCCGCTCACGCCCCAACATCGTGCAGCCCGCCTCCAGTGGTGTCGCGACAGGCGTGAATAGAGGGACGAATGGAGACGTGTCGTCTTCAGCGATGAGAGTCGCTTCTGCCTTGGTGCCAATGATGGTCGTATGCGTGTTTGGCGCCGTGCAGGTGAGCGCCACAATCAGGACTGCATACGACCGAGGCACACAGGGCCAACACCCGGCATCATGGTGTGGGGAGCGATCTCCTACACTGGCCGTACACCACTGGTGATCGTCGAGGGGACACTGAATAGTGCACGGTACATCCAAACCGTCATCGAACCCATCGTTCTACCATTCCTAGACCGGCAAGGGAACTTGGTGTTCCAACAGGACAATGCACGTCCGCATGTATCCCGTGCCACCCAACGTGCTCTAGAAGGTGTAAGTCAACTACCCTGGCCAGCAAGATCTCCGGATCTGTCCCCCATTGAGCATGTTTGGGACTGGATGAAGCGGCGTCTCACGCGGTCTGCACGTCCAGCACGAACGCTGGTCCAACTGAGGCGCCAGGTGGAAATGGCATGGCAAGCCGTTCCACAGGACTACATCCAGCATCTCTACGATCGTCTCCATGGGAGAATAGCAGCCTGCATTGCTGCGAAAGGTGGATATACACTGTACTAGTGCCGACATTGTGCATGCTCTGTTGCCTGTGTCTATGTGCCTGTGGTTCTGTCAGTGTGATGATATGATGTATCTGACCGCAGGAATGTGTCAATAAAGTTTCCCCTTCCTGGGACAATGAATTCACGGTGTTCTTATTTCAATTTCCAGGAGTGTAATTTCTTGAAGTCAGCGACCGTGTTACAAAATTTACAAAACAATTTTCTCTTTGTGCTTTACTCATTTTTACCAAAAAATATTGTTAATAAGTGTCTGAGAGAGAAAAGTGTTACGTAAATGACATACTGCACAAAAATAGCTTTTTAGGTCATATGTAGATACGTAAGGATATCATACATATAAAAGATCATGTAACACATACGTGGAAATGAAGAGGAAGGCAGACAGAAGAGACGAATGGCGCTCTGCTGCAAACCAACCTCAGGGTTGAACAGTAGAATAAGAACGTAGAGACTGCTAGAGCGTAGGGGACCCTGATCAGGCGATATAGACGTATACAAAGAAGGACGTTGCCAATGGTGACAGGCCTGTTTGAGTGACAGGAAACAGTAACAAAAGCGTTGATAAATTTATGGTTCAAATGGCTCTGAGCACTATGAGACTTACCATCTGAGGTCATCAGTCCCCTATAACGTAGAACTACTTAAACCTAATTAACCTATGGACATCACACACATCCATGCCCGAGGCAGAATTCGAACCTGCGACCGTAGCGGTCGCGCGGTTCCAGACTGAAGCGCCTAGAACCGCTCTGGCACTCCGGCTGGCTGAGAAATTTATACAGGGAGAGACGCAAAGGACGATGCAGTACATTTCGCGAGACACTGCTTAGAAAGTATCGAAAACCGCCTTTCAGTGCCGAAACTGTGAATATTGTTTAGCTACTCTACGTATCTGTCCCGCAAAAATCGTGCAGCTAAAGTTACGCAAATAATAGCTGGCACACAGGGGCAGAAACAAGTACTCTTTCCTCGCTCAAGTTGAACTAATCTTCCTAGTGCTTCCAGAATGAGATTTTCACTCTGCAGCGGAGTGTGCGCTTATATGTAACTTCCTGGCAGATTACAACTGTGTGCCGGACCGAGACTCGAACTCGGGACATTTGCCTTTCGCGGGGAAGAGCTCTACCAACTGAGCTTGGGTAGCTCATTTGGTAGAGAACTTGCCCGCGAAAGGCAAATGTCCCGAGTTCGAGTCTCGGTCCGGCACACAGTTGTAATCTGCCAGGAAGCTTCCTAGTGGTCTTTCAGGATTAGAATGCCAGCGGCAGAGGTATTATTTCTTGACCCCGAAATTTAATTTCGTTTCCACTTTTCTCATTGGTTCCCTTATTGATTATTTGCGATGTATTAAGTGTGTAGGATCCTTCACGACATGTTTGTTACAAAAACTGCCTGCCGTGCGAGTGGTCCCAGTGCTGGCCACGCCCTCTCGCCAGAGTCTCGGAAACCGTGTAGGCACTGGTTGGTGAGGGTGGGGGGAGCTGGTTTTCCAGAGAGGTACCGCCGTAAGGCCAGCGGAGCGCGAGAAAGACGCGTGCCGCGCCGCAGCTGGCCGGGGTAAACATCGCGCAGCACTGAGTCAACAACACAGCCGGCCCGGGGCTGAGTGGGGTGGGGTGGGGTGCCGTGTGGCAGTCTGCACTCGCTGGAGTCCAGGGGTCTTCATCAGCAGTGACCGGCTTCGCTTCGAAGGACTCTTGCCGAATGGGCGAGTCCCAGGACACATTCTGTTCCAGTGTGCAATGTTAACAGCATATACAGGATGTCACAAAAAGGTACGGCCAAAATTTCAGGAAACATTCCTCACACACAAAGAAAGAAAATATGTTATGTGGACATGTGTTCAAAAATGGTTCAAATGGCTCTGAGCGCTATGGGACTTAACAACTGTAGTCATCAGTCCCCTACAACTTAAAACTACTTGAACCTAACTAACCTAGGGACATCACACACATCCATGCCCGAGGCAGGATTCGAACCTGCGACCGTAGCAGTCGCGCGGTTCCGGACTGCGCGCCTAGAACAGCGAGACCACCGCGGCCGGCGTGGACATGTGTCCGGAAACGCTTACTTTCCATGTTAGAGCTCATTTTATTATTTCTCTTCAAATCACATTAATCATGGAATGGAAACACACAGAAACAGAACGTACCAGCGTGACTTCAACCACTTTGTTACAGGAAATGTTCAAAATGTCCTCCGTTAGCGAGGATACCTGCATCCACCCTCCGTCGCATGGAATCCCTGATGCGCTGATGCAGCCCTGGAAAATGGCGTATTGTATCACAGCCGTCCACAATACGAGCACGAAGAGTCTCTACATTTGATACCGGGGTTGCGTAGACAAGAGCTTTCAAATGCCCCCATAAAGGAAAGTCAAGAGGGTTGAAATCAGGAGAGCGTGGAGGCCATGGAATAGGTCCGCCTCTACCAATCCATCGGTCACCGAATCTGTTGTTGAGAAGCGTACGAACACTTCGACTGAAATGTGCGGGAGCTCCATCGTGCATGAACCACATGTTGTGTCGTACTTGTAAAGGCACATGTTCTAGCAGCACAGGGAGAGTATCCCGTATGAAATCATGATAACGTGCTCCATTGAGCGTAGGTGGAAGAACATGGGGCCCAATCAAGACATCACCGACAATGCCTGAACAAACGTTCACAGAAAATCTGTGTTGATGACGTGATTGCACAATTGCGTGCGGATTCTCGTCAGCCCACACGTGTTGATTGTGAAAATTTACAATTTGATCACGTTGGAATGAAGCCTCATCCGTAAAGAGAACATCTGCACTGAAATGAGGATTGACACATTATTGGATGAACCATTCGCAGAAGTGCACCCGTGGAAGCCAATCAGCTGCTGATAGTGCCTGCACACGCTGTACATGGTACGGAAACAACTGGTTCTCCCGTAGCACTCTCCATACAGTGACGTGATCAACGTTACCTTGTACAGCAGCAACTTCTCTGACGCTGACATTAGGGTTATGGTCAACTGCACGAAGAATTGCTTCGTCGTTATAGCTCTTCCACAGTCGCGAGTCATAGGCTGGAATGTTCCGTGCTCCCTAAGACGCCGATCAATTGCTTCGAACGTCTTCCTGTCGGGACACCTTCGTTCTGGAAATCAGTCTCGATACAAACGTACCGCGCCACGGCTATTACCCCGTGCTAATCCTTACAGCAAATGGGCATCTGCCGACTCCGCATTTGTAAACATTGCACTGACTGCAAAACCACGTTCGTGATGAACACTAACCTGTTGATGCTACGTACTGATGCGCTTGATGCTAGTACTGTAGAGCAATGAGTCGGATGTTAACACAAGCACCGAAGGCAACATTACCTTCCTTCAATTGGGCCAACTGGCGGTGAATCGAGGAAGTACAGTACATACTGACGAAACTAAAATGAGCTCTAACATGGAAATTAAGCGGTTCCGGACACATGTCCACCTAACATCTTTTCTTTATTTGTGTGTGAGAAATGTTTTCTGAAAGTTTGGCCGTACCTTTTTGTAACAGCCTGTACATCAGAGATTAAACATAATCGTTATAAGACAAATGTTGATGGTGTTAAGACAGCAACCAGCCACAAATTTGTTTTAAGTTCCTTTATTCATAAAATAAATTTGTGGCTGGTTGCGCCGGCCGAGGTGGCCGAGCGGTTCTAGGCGCTACAGTCTGGAACCGCGCGACCGCTACGGTCGCAGGTTCGAATCCTGCCTCGGGCATGGATGTGTCTGATGTCCTTAGGTTAGTTAGGTTTAAGTAGTTCTAAGTTCTAGGGGACTGATGACCTCAGAAGTTAAGTCCCATAGTGCTCAGAGCCATTTGAAACATTTTTTTTGTTACTGTATATTTACAATTTTTGTTTATCGACCTTCTGACAGCAACTGAATAGAACACAATTTTAGTGCCATACGCGACAATTTCCTACAAATTACGCTCTTATTGCATTTTTGGTGCTGTTCTTCTTCTTATGAATGCCAATTTGCGTTTTTTTACTACATTCCACAGCACTATGAACTGAACGGTTGTTTCAATGCAATGTTTTGGTTTCTGTTGTCGACTGTCAAAATGCCTCGCAGAAAATAATGGCGAAACGCATATGGCACTAAAATTCTGTTTCATTCAATTGCTGTCAGACGGTCCATAACTAAAAATTATCAATATACCGTAATATCAGTCGGCAACAGAAACCAAAACATTCCATTGAAACAAGCGTTCAGTTCACAGTGCTGTGGAATGTGGGAAAAAACCGCAAACTGGCATTCATAAGAAGAAGAACAACACCAAAAATGCAACAAGAGCGAAATATGTAAGAAATTCTCCACTCAACCTGCCACTGATGATGCCTTGCAGAAAATAAAGGCGAAACGCTTATGGCACTAAAATTGTGTTTTATTCAGTTGCTGTCAGACGGTCCATAAGTAAAAATTATCAATATACCGTAATATTACACGCAGCTGAGGAAGACAGGACTACAAAAGTCGAAGATGTCATTTTTTTGTGGCTGGTTGCTGTCTCAACACCATCAACATTTGTCTTCAAATAACAGCCACGGTCTCCAACCATGTCATCATATGACAAAATTGCAGTAATCGTTATAGGTCCTGAGTGATGGGAAATTTTAATTACCAGATGCCATTTCTTCTCATTCACACAGTGAAGACGTCTACAGGTGTCAGCGAAATCCACAAAACAGACTTAGAGCGGGCAACACGCGCAGTGCAAGTGTCAATAAGAGAGAATGTGTGGGTGATGTATCACATGCATCTAGAGTGAAACAAGTAAAGACAAACTGAACCATTTATTACGCCATTAACGAGTAAAGATTCCCATGGTTATACTGAAATTTCAAGTAGGTATTATGCAGTTGAATACTACTTCAATTAGGTCTACACTCAGACAATTGTGCCAGACACTTGTGCCGGCCCGGGTGGCCGAGCGGTTCTAGGCGCTACAGTCTGGAACCACGCTACCGCTACGGTCGCAGGTTCGAATCCTGCCTCGGGCATGGATGTGTGTGATGTCCTTAGGTTAGTTAGGTTTAAGTAGTTCTAAGTTCTAGGGGACTGATGACCATACATGTTAAGTCCTATAGTGCTCAGAGGCATCAGACATTTGTGCAATGTGTCTTTCTGGTATGATCAGTTTCCTGGCAAGCTAAAACACTCGTCAGTGAAACTATTTTACGAAGATGTTGAAAAGATAGCGTAGACAGCCACAGGTCAACTTCTTCGCTGTCAGTTTCTTCAAACGTTTTCGAGAAAGCAGTGTATAGCCACATCTCAGTACACATAATTTGCTGTCATACTCTCAGTTTCGCTTCTGGAAGGGAGTCTCCACAGAAAATGGAGAATATTCTTTGTTTGTAAGGCAGTATAAGCACTAAACGGTAGACTGAGGACAGTAGGTACTTTCTTTGATTTAACAAAAGTGTATGTTTCAGTGGGCCATCCAAACTTTTCCGTAAATTGAAACATTATGGGATTAGGACAAAATATCAACATTGGATCACTTCATATCCGGAAAGTATGAAGCAGAAGGTTGTTCTCCAAAAACAGTACAGAAACTGAAATGTCACAAAACGCAATGCTCATGGTTTCTGCCAAGGAACTCACGTAAAACGATATTTTATTGTCCGAAGGTGGACAAATGGTCAGTAAAGTCGACGATTTAAAATTCTCATGGTTGAGGGTGAATGGAAGCTTTTCTTGGAAGTATCACGTTGATCTTGTGCGGGAACGGAATGCTATTATCTCCACTAAGAAAAAAAAAAGAAGTGACTCCCACAATCTGTGACACTGAAACACCAACGCGTGTTTACTCTGTTTACTTTCAGTCTATTACTTCGTATGGTGTTACGTTTTGTGATCAGTCTGTGCGCTCGCGAAGAATATTCTTAACCCAGGCAGCCACAGTGAGGGGCTGCGGCCCGCGATACTAACAAGTCTGCACATCCCTGCTCTAACACTTGGAATATAACGTGGCTAAATTGAATTGCTTGAGAAGCTCTTAAAGCTTTCTCTATCTCTGTCTTTCTTTCCTTCTTTCTTTTTTCAAATTACATTCTCATCAATACCAACACCAAAAAACTGCCAATATAGTGCCTTAGTTCTCTTGTTCATGTTCTATTTCTAATATTCCGTTTAGACCCACACTGGACCACATTGTTCTTAATTCTGGCGAGTCGTCCTCTTAGCCTCCAGGTGCTATGGATATATTTCTGCTGCTGAGTGCGAGTCATTCCAGTTCCCAGATGCACTTTTACTGCTTTTAGTGGCTGGAGAAAAAAAGTCGTGTTCTGATAAAAATTCTGCTCTGATACCTGTCGTGAAAGTCATGGCCACTTTCTAGTTGCTTAAGGTTGCTCTGGTTGCTCGTAACCAGTCCCGTGCACTTGGTGTCAGTCTTTTTCCCTCTAGAGACAGTGCTGAAGATCTCTACAGTTGCCCATCCTGACTACGTAGATTAGCCTGTTCATTCTCATTGCTCTGTACATGTCGGCAAAGTTCTTTGTTGTGTTTGAACGTGTATATCGTCTTCTTTGACGGAACCTACAATTTTTCACAGAATTTTATTATCCGTTAGTTCTAGTTTCGTGAGTTGTCCACTCACGGACATTGTGAGGCGTTGTGGTGTTACAAAAGTTAAGGCCAAGGCAAAGGGATTTAGGTCTGTGAATGGTGTTACATAGATGGTAAGCTTTCTCCAGTTTGATGCACCTATTTTTCGTGCCCAGATCATCATTGATTTTCGGAGTTACCCGCTCTCTGAGGTACTTGATGAAGTTAGTCTTCCTTATCAATGTGTCGGCCGCCTGCTTAGCTGAATGGTTACGCGCTTGCCTCCCATGCAGTGGGCCCGGATTCGATTCCCGACCGAGTCAGAGATTTTCTCCGCTCGGGGACTGGGTGTTGTGTTGTCCTCGTGATCATTTCATCCTCATCATCGGCGGCCGCAAGTCGCCCAATGTGGCGCCGAATGAAAGAAGACTTGCACCTGGCGGCCTAACTCGTTGGGACATCCCCGCCAACAATGCCATACGATCAATTCATTTTCATCAATGTGTTACAGTAGGCCTATGCGATCGTTCCGAGTGCACCTTCAATGATTCTGACGAACTTTGTCCTGTGGATGGTAATCTTCAACGCAACTTAAGCTGTTGCGTTGTCGAGCGAGGACTGTACAACTAATGTTGTACAGTCTTCTGCGACGGATTGAATATGAGGGAGACCATATGGTGAAAACCAGTTAGTCAGCAATCCTTCAGTTTGGCGCAGTACCGAAAGACTTGTCAAAACAAAGCATCTAGAGTAGACTACGTAGCTCAGAATTACTGTGATCCTTGGGAGAACTGCAGAATATGCTGAAACTACTCAAACTGATATACGAGATATACACTGTTCAGCCAGAACATTATGACTACCTACGTAATAGCCGGTATGTCCACCTTTGGCACGGATACCAGTGGCGTGGAAGCAATGAGGCCTCTTGGTAGGCCGCTGGAGGGAATTGGCACCACATCTGCACACACAACTCACCTAATTCCCGCAAATCTGTGGGAGGGAGCCAACGAGCTCTGACGTCACATTCAGTCACATCATAGATCTGTTCGATTGGGTTCAGATGTGACGAGTTGGAGGGCCAGCATATCGACTGGAACTCGATACTGCGCTCCTCGAACCACTCCATCACCCTCCTGGCCTTGTGACATGGAACATTATCTTGTTGAAAAATGCACCTGTCGTCGGTAAATATGACAGTCATGAAGGGGTGTACGTTGTCTGCAACCGGTGTACGATTCTCCTTGGACGTCATGGTGCCTTGAACGAGCTCTATTGCACTCATGGATGCCCGCGTGAATGTTCCCCAGAGCGTAATGGAGCCGCCGCCAGCTTCTCTCCATTCCGCAGTACAGGTGTCAAGGAGCGGTTCCCCTGGAAGACGACGAATTCACGCCCTCCCATCGGCATGTTGAAGAAGGTATCAGGAGTCATCAGACTATGCAACGATCAGTCAGTGCGCCAAAGTCCGGTTCCGATGGTCACGCGCCCATTTCAGTCGTAGTTGCCGATGTCAGGGTGTTAACGTTCGCCGGCCGCGGTGGCCGTGCGGTTCTGGGCGCTTCGGTCCGGAACCGTGAGACTGCTACTGTCGCAGGTTCGAATCCTGCTTCGGGCATGGATGTGTCTGATGTGCTTAGGTTTAAGTAGTTCTAAGTTCCAGGGGACTGATGACCTCAGATGTTAAGTCCCATAGTGCTCAGAGCCATTTTGAACCATTTTTTGTTAACGTTCGCACATGCATGGGTCGTCGTCTGCGGAGGCCCATTGGCAGGAGCGTTCAGTGCAGTGTGTGTTCAGACACACATGTATTCTGCCCGGCATTAAAGTCTGATGCTAGATCCGCCATAGTTCGCTGCCTGTCACATTTTACCTGTCTGCCCAGCATACGAGGTTCGTCATCTGTAGTGGGGCGAGGGGGGGGGGGGGGGGGGGGTGGACACCCAACCCCACGTCGTCCGGAGGTGGTGTCACCTTGGTTTCGCCCCTTGTAGAAGACGAGCAGTCAAAATATGCCCTCGGTCAAACTCAAATAGATCATTGATTGGCGACTCCATGGAGTGCTGTGTGCACAACGACCATATATGTTAAATTAAAAGAAAGGTCAGCGTTGACCTTAATATTGATGTTTTATTGATAGCAGAATGGATTTTCGATCACATAGTGAACATTTTCGGTGCTGTACAAATTAAACAATAGTTATTGTGATCGCTTCTCAGTTTTGGTTATTGATAACTTGATACCAGTGTCTGAGTTTAATTTGTACAGCCGCGAAGATGATCACTATGTGATCGAAAATCGATTCTGCTATCAATAAAACATCAATATTACGGCCAAGGCTGACCTTCCTTTTAATTTAGTCAAATAGATCACTCAACTACTCACCTCCCCCATTCTACTCACGGACAGCACGGTCACTGATATTGAATCCACCGTGCGTGTGTCTGACTAGCAGTCATTCTTCACGAGGTGACGCTGCTATCGGCTGGACAGGTTTATATCGATAGTAGGTCGGTGGTCGTAATGTTCTGCCTGACCAACTGCACAACTTGAGTAAGACGAGGAGGCATCGTCAGGCATCAAGAAGTCGTCAGTTTGGTAAGGAGGAAAGTCGGGGTGAGAGACTATAACAAACAGATTGAAAAGGATGCAGGTTGCAGTAGCTATCCAGATGTGAAGAGACTAGCACAGGTTAGACGAGCGTGGAGAATTGCATCAAATCATACTTCGAACTGGAGGCCACAATAGCAGTCGGAGGTGGACGTACCAGTTACGCGTGTTCAGAGCGGAACGGCGTGCAGAATCAGAGGTAGCCAGGGAGCGGCTTATGGCGCGGTCTCTTACTCAGGTCTCAGCTGCCGCCCACAGCGGGGGCGGCCGTTACTGCCAACGGGACCGCTCGGTGCGTGCGTGAGTGGACTGCGGCAGTGCGTGCGCTGCGTGTAGGAACTCGCCGGCTGCACGTGCCACGCGCAGGGCTCGGCCCCCACGTGCAGAGTCCACTGGCTGCAAGTACTCGCCAGCTTACGACCACACAGCCACGTAATACACAGGCTGAGGCAGCTCAGACAGACCTCTGCGTGTGCACTGCCTGACAAAGTGAAGCAACCAGAGTACGTGGTCGGATACAAAGGTAACTTTGGATATCGGAAGGTATGTAAATGATCACAGATGCAGATCTCTGTGACAGGTTTCGCGCATGAAACAGCATTAGTGTTGTTCCTGTTTTAAGTTTTATTACCAGGCCTAGGAGGGTATACAGGGTGAAAAGTATTTAAACCGACAAACTCTGGGAGGTTGTAGGGGTCATGAAAACAAATATTTTTCCCTCATGTCATTTTCTCCTATGAAGAGTATTTAAACCTGTAGAGGAAGATTTACCTGGCGGCAAATTAATTAAACCAACAAACACTTTTCCATTTTTGTATGACCAAGAGACAACACATTAACACAACCCAATTTCAATTACAGTATTTTCAAAAATGCCTCCACTGACACGTAAACAAAGGTTACACCGTCGGATCATGTTCTGTCCGACACGGGTAAAAACCCCAGGAGTAACCTGAATTGTTCCTGCTGCTGCTGCTATCCGGGCAACCAGATCCTCTTCTGATGCAACAGGAGTTGCCTAAACAAGGTTGCGCATCTCTCCCCACACAAAAAAGTGCAGAGGGGACATATCTGGGGATCGAGCAGGCCATGGTACAGGACCACCTCTGCCAATCCACGTTTCTGGGAACCGTCTGTCCAGGAATCGACGCACACGACGACTAAAACGTGCCGGCGCCCCGTCATGTTGGAACCACATGTCTTGTAGGGAGCGGGACGTCTTCCAGCAACTTCCTCAAATTGCAGCGTTCTTGCTGTGCGACGGCGTCCCTGTCCAGGTAATCTGCTGAATGACCCGGTCTCACGCAGACGTTGGTACACAGCAGCAAAGGCCGTATGATGCGGGATACGGCGATTAGGATATTGTTGCTGATAAACCCGCTGTGCAGCTCGTCCGTTGTGGTGCGCTACGTAGTACGCACCAACCATATCAGTGTACTCACTCCAGGTGTATCGCTCCATTAGTAAACAGAGACAATGCACTACTACACTGGTGGACAGCAGTTGCCTAAAACTGAAGAGCGTAATACGCCCTCTAACAACTGAAGATCGTAATACGGCCTCTAACATCTGAAGAGCGTAATATGACCTCCACTGGTTTAAATAATCCTCATAGGAAAAAATGACATTAGAGAAAATTATTTTTTTTGATGTCCCCTACAAGCTCCCAGAGTTTGTCGGTTTAAATACTTTTCACCCTGTATAGGGGTCTTGAACAGCCTCAGATGTTGAGGGATTGCTGTGACTGGCACGGTGATTCTGCCTATTCGTGTGAGACGGCTGAGTCGCTTCTCTATATTCATTTAAGATCTCTGCATCCAGCCCGGTTGGCCGTGCGGTCTAACGCACGGCTTTCTGGGCGGGAAGGAGCGCCTGGTCCCCGGCACGAAGCCGGCCGGCGGGTTTGTGTCGAGGTCCGGTGAACCGGGCAGTCTGTGGATGGTTTGTAGGCGGTTTTCCATCTGCCTCGGCGAATGCGGGCTGGTGCCCCTTATTCCGCCTCAGTTACACTATGTCGACGATTGCTGCGCAAACAAGTTCTCCACGTACGCGTACGCCACCATTAAGCAACCACGCAAACGTAGGGGTTACACTCGTCTGGTGTGAGACGTTCCCTGGGGGGGGGGTCCACCGGGGGCCGAACCGCGCAATAACCCTGGGTTCGCTGTGGGGCGGCGGAGGGGTGAAGTGGACCGCGGTAGTCGTCGTGGGGTTGTGGACCACTGCGGCTGCGGCGGGGACGGAGCCTCTCCGTCGTTTCTAGGTACCCAGTTAACATACAATACAATATAATACAAGATCTCTGCGATCGACTCCGTTGTCGACTCTTTGCGCATGCTCTGCCTCTTTTTCGTGATGTGCGTAGTGAGGCTGCAGACGGAGACGTGCGTGCGGTCGGTGAGTGTGTGCTGCGTCCAGTGAGAGGGCGATGGTCTTGTCTGTGCTGCTAGAGAGGTGTGAACATGTGAAAGTGGCTTTGGAATGTATCAGCCTGCAACCGGATACGCAACAGAATCAAAATGTTCAAATGTGTGTGAAATCCTATGGGACTTAACTGCTAAGGTTACGAGTCCGTTAGCTTACACACTACTTAACCTAAATTATCCTAAGGACAAACACACACGCCCATGCCCGAGGGAGGACTCGAACCTCCGCCGGGACCAGACGGATCGGCTAATCCTGCGCGGCCAACAGAATCAAACCGTGGGAATTATTGAGGTTCCTAAAGTCCTGCTGTATATATGTGTATTGAATTTCGCGCTGTTTGCAGCTAACGAGTCTGCCAGTGTTTGGACGTCCGTGTTGCCTGTTTCATATTGACCACTGGTGGGCAACTTATTGAACAGTGATTACCTGTGTGAATGAGGTTTGCCTGTTTTTGGCGCACTTGAGAAACGGGCAAGGAGTGTATATCTAAGTGTGTGTCTGTGCAATCCGAAATAACTACAGGTTCGATTTTCTGGATATCTGCTAGTACTTGGGTAATATGTTTTGGCAATTTGTGGTAAGGTTCTGTGGGACCAAATTGCTGAGGTTATAGGTCCCTAGACTTACACACTACTTAATCTAACTTAAACTAACTTACGCTGAGGACAACACACACACCCATGCCCGAGGGAGGACTCGAACATCCGACGAGGGGAGCCGTGCGAACCTTGCAAGGTGCCTCAGACTGCGAGGCTACCTCGCGCGGCAGGTAATGTGTTCAGAGGTAAAGCAGAAGGGGCTTCATGATGAAAAATTTATTGTGCGGCGGAGTCCTGTCGTATAGTAATTATTGAGTGTGTGTTTATGGAATACATATGCTACAATTAATCGGCTCTGGGGTTATGTTATGAGTTACGTTACAAGGGCGTGATTTTGCGGAATGACCAGCTTCTTATATATTTGAGTATATTATCACTTCCTGCTCTGGTAGTAATAAGATGCTGTAGGCAGCTGATGTTTGAGTGAAAAAGTACTGAGCCATGATGAATTTAGCAAAGTTTCTAAAAACACTAATGAATTTCATCTTGGGTTGTCGGGTGTTCTGCCGGATATCCGGCAGAACACCCGACAACCCAAGATGTCATTAGATCGCCGGGAAAGCCTGAAGAGTTACTAATGAATTTATTTTTAAAAAGCAAAAACCCAAGAACAACATTAACAAATTGCCTCCAGAACTGAAAAGACTAAATTTCAGTAACACACCTGATAGCAAACACCTCAAAACGGCAACAACAACAAATCACTTCCTTTTTGGTAAAGAATATTAAAAGAAGTAAAAAATACATTTACATTACAAACAGCAAAACATATGATCGAATGAATATGTCACAAATATCAGCCATCGGCTATTAGCAGTAATTAACAAAACGCCATTGCCTTCGAAGGAGCCATCACGACTGACGACTGACAAATGATGTTCAAACAAATGGTTCAAATGGCTCTCAGCACTATGGGACTTAACTGCTGAGGTCATCACTCCCCTAGAACCTAGAACTACTTAAACCTAACATTACCTAAGGACATCACACACATCCATGCCCGAGGCAGGATTCGAACCTGCGACTGTAGCGGTTGCGCGGTTCCAGACTGTAGCGCCTAGAACCGCTCGGCCACTCCGGCCGGCCAAATGCTGTTCAAATTTATGATGATAGAGGCGGTGGCAGAGGCAACGCCAGTAGCAATAATTCCTCCTTCTCTACTAATACAGGGCGGCAGTTGTCGCTACCACATGACTAGAAACCTTAATTAAAAATTTCAGTCATGGTACACAGGCATCTTTAACTAGACGACAGTTTACAAGAGATACAATCACCTATCCTGTAACACAGAGGCAATTCGTTAATTATTTAGTAAAAATGAAACACACTACAAATGCAGAAAAGTACGCACTTCATGCAGGAGACTTTGACTTGACTACTGAGGCATAAATTTTTTTTTACTATTTTCGTTTTTTGTAGATGCAAACGATTTGGTAAACTGCTCGAGCTCGTGATACTAACCAACAGGTAACTACAGACATGCCTAAGAAATAAGGTAGCTAGATTAAGTAATTTTCACTGACTATAAAGTACAATTCGTAAATCAGAAAAATTACTTCTGCATTCTGTACCCTTAGATTCTAAAATCAGTTTGGAATAGTGACAACCACAAGCCCACGCACATTGACAGAACTGAACTCAAGTTGTTGTTGTTGTGGTCTTCAGTCCTGAGACTGGTTAGATGCAGCTCCCCATGCTACGCTATCCTGTGCAAGCTGCTTCATCACCCAGTACCTACTGCAGCCTACATCCTTCTGAATCTGTTTAGTGTATTCATCTCTTGGTCTCCCTCTACGATTTTTACCCTCCACGCTGCCCTCCAGTACCAAATTGGTGATCCCTTGATGCCTCAGAATATGTCCTACCAACCGATCCCTTCTTCTAGTGAAGTTGTGCCACAAATTACTCTTCTCTCCAATTCTATTCAGTACCTCCTCATTAGTTATGTGATCTACCCATCTAATCTTCAGCATTCTTCTGTAGCAGCACATTTCGAAAGCTTCTATTCTCTTCTTGTCAAACTATTTATCGTTCATGTTTCACTTCCACTTCACTAGCCTATCCGCACTCCTATTTTTTATTCATTATTAAACGAACTCCTGCATGACCCCTATTTGATTTTGTATTTATAACCCTGTATTCATCTGACTAGAAGTCTTGTTCCTCCTGCCACCAAACTTCACTAATTCCCACTAAATCTAACATTAACCTATCCATTCCCCTTTTTAAATTTTCTAACTTACCTGCCCGATTAAAGGATCTGACATTCCACGCTCCGATCCGTAGAACGCCAATTTTCTTTCTGCTGATAACAACGTCCTCCTAAGTAGTCCCCGGCCGGAGATCCGAATGGGGGACTATTTTACCTCCGGAATATTTTACCAAGAGGACGCCATCATCATTTATCCATACAGTAAAGCTGCATGCCCTCGGGAAAAATTACGGCCGTAGTCTCCCCTTCCTTTCAGCCGTTCGCGGTACCAGCACAGCAAAGCCGTTTTGGTTAATGTTACGAAGCCAGATCAGTCAATCATCCAGACTGTTGCCCCTGCAACTACTGAAAAGGCTGCTGCCCCTCTTCAGGAACCACACGTTTGTCTGGCCTCTCAACAGATACCCCTCCTTGTGGTTGCACCTACGGTACGGCTATCTGTATCGCTGAGGCACGCAAGCCTCCCCACCAACGGCGAAGTCCATGGTTCATGTGGGGAGGGAAACTCAAGTAGAACCACAGAAAACCTTAATAAATAACACATTTATATGCATAACAATGGGAAATCGTGATACGGAGTCAAAATAGCCACCATGCGACACCAAGCGACGTGCATACTAAACGGACGCTCAGCGTGATTTCTCGCAAAATCCAGCGCCCATTGACAAACGCGCCGGCCGCGGTGGCTGCGCGGTTGTAGGCGCTTCAGTCCGGAACCGCGCGACTGCTACGGTCGCAGGTTCGAATCCTGCCTCGGGCATGGATGTGTGTGATGTCCTTAGGTTAGTTAGGTCTAAGTAGTTCTAAGTTCTAGGGGACTGATGACCTCAGAAGTTAAGTCCCATAGTGCTCAGAGCCATTTGAACCATTATGAAATAAAAACACAATTAACAGTACACTTACATTATGTATTTACGAATGCAGTTTGGTTGCAACTCATGAATATATAAATAAAATAATGTAGTATTAATGGCGGTGCGCCTAAATACGTCCGATCTGGACAAGAGCTAGAAAACGAAAGGTGACTCTTCATCTTTCGCCAATAATATGACGATCAGAAGTCTTCCAAAGTTTCCAGTGGTTGCATACAATATTTACACAGCCGTGGACTATATCTATGGTTCAAATGTTTGTTTATTTCATTACTTATAACTACGTTTTTAATTTTGCTAATAAAAGCCCAGTATGCAAATGTGCTTTTAAACGCTTCATTCACCCTTATGACCACAAGGATTCCAAATCCGCGAGAATACGCGAAATTAAACGCGGACGTACGGCTCAGTAGGTATGTAACACATTATTGTGATGCTATAGGAGAATGTTTAAGATGTGGTGAACTGATAAGATAAGGAATGAGGAAGTCCTCAGAAAAGACGGCGAAGATAGGAACATATGGAAAACACTGTCAAGGAGAAGGGACAGGATGACAGGACATCATGGAATACGTTCCATGATACTAGAGATAGCTGTAGAGTGCAGTCAGAAGACAGATGACTCGAAAAGATGGATAGATACTTTTTTACGTTAACTGTCTGCATAAAAGTTCACCTATGTTTCTCATTCGTTATTTGTGAAACCATCTGCTGGCGTGTGCCGAAAATCCCTATAGATTCAGCTCTGTGACATGAATGAGCATACAAACCATCTGCGTACTTAATTTGTAGGGAAGGGAAACTAGTGCTTAATGTCCAATTAGGGACTGAGTATAATATCTGATTGAGGGAGGTTGTGGAAGGAAATTCACCGCGTTTTTTCAAAGGAATGATCCCGGCGTTCCTCACAACTGATTTGGGGAAACCATGGAAAACGTGAATGCGGAATGCTGGACGAGTATTTGAACTGCTGACATGCAGAAAGCGAGTGTAGCGTGCTAACCATTCTATGGTGTCACTCAGTGTCCCAGTAAAGGTACTGATGTGATTTATTTAATTAATTTGCTGGTGTCAATTACTAAGCATAATATTCTCTGTACTCCGTAGAGTAAATTCGCCTCTAGCGAGATTAATATAATCCCCCTGACTGTACACTGTCTACCACGCAAACAAAACACACGCACGCTCATCACTAGACCGGTAAGGCAGCTACCGCCTACGTCACAGGCAGGAACACGTCACTTTGAGTATTGGTGTTCCTCCCCCGCACGAAGCAGTTATAATGAACTATTAAGAGCTCCTACGTAATTGCCATGAAACATAAGCTGTGGGTTCTCTATAAGTTTACATTTTCACAAATACTGTCGCTAATAACTTTTCGAGAAGCTTGTAAAGAGGTGTGTTTAAATTACTTCCGAACCAGTTACAGGAAATTAGCTACGCTCAATTTCGTGCTGTTCACTGTGTCGCTCTTAGCCAGTCGACTGTGAGTATTTGCACTAGGAAATTACGGGAGAAACACCACTTCGTTACTAACACTGTCGGCAACAAGCTCTTATTGAAGTGTGTGACACAGTTTCACTAATATGCTGACTTTGACGTACAAAAGATCGCATGTATCTCTTTTCGAAAGAATTAACAACTTTCTAAAGGCTCTACGATTATTTAATGCAGCGTAAAGCAAGAACACATACTACAATGAAATGAATATCCATAGCTGCATACAGGCGTTGATATAAGTCAACGGGGACAGTTGAAAACGTGTGCCCCGACCGAGACTCGAACCTGGGATCTTCTGCTTAAATCTCAGACGCTCTGTCCATCTTTTTTATTTATTTTTGGTTCATCTCATTTTGTTCCGTATTATTCGTGGAATTTGTTCAGGGCGGACGTCCGATGGCACCCGTTTAGGTTCTTTGTTGATCCGTTCACTCAGTTTTTTATTACAGAGAGTAGCTAACCCCGCTGAGTTACCGTGCCCGCATCCACCTGAGCCACCGAGGACACAGCGGATGGTGCGACTGCAGGGACTTATCTCTGGCACGCCTCCCGTGAGATCCACATTCGCAACTTATTGTCCCGCACTATATTCATAGTGCCCCTGCCCATCATACTCATTACTCCCGGCTTTACCGCCGATTCCCATAAGAGTTCGGCCACTGTTTGTGCATCCGTAAAGAAGAAGATGGTCAAATGGCCAGTGAGCCTTAACTAAATATATATGAAGATGGTATATATGAAGATGATATATCTTCATATATATAAGAACATAGACTGCCAATGCGTTTAGGACAGTATTGTGTGGATCGTTCCCACATTCAAAACCATCTCTCACGCAATATCTTGCACGGAAACGCCCTATCAAGTTGTAGTTTTCAGAGACATGGTTCTGACAACTGCAACAGATTTCGGAAAACATTTCCGTCAAGATGTCTACGGTGCTAAATATGGAAACGATGAAATCAGCTGGAATGTAGTTGTAAGTAGGCTGTGTAGGTTTTTGTGTTGGTAACGCCACGTGGTGCTCTGTATGAAAATCGCTGACTGCGCTGTGTGCAGTCTCTGGCTGGTTGTGCTCATTGTTGGAGCATTCGCTTGTGTAGCGTTGGGCAGTTGGATGTAAACAGCACTTAGCATTGGGCAGTTGGAGGTGAGCCGCCAGCAGTGGAGGATGTGGGGAGAGAGATGGCAGAGTTTTGAGAGCGGACGATCTGGACATGTGTCCGTCAGAAAAAGGAAATTTGTTTAATTGGATGTCACAAAATTATATATATATATATATATATATATATATATATATATATATATATATGACTTTTGAACCCTTCCTTTGCTAACTACGGCTATCAGTAGTTAGTGCCTTCAGTAGTTAGAATCTTTTATTTAGCTGGCAGTAGTGGCGCTCTCTGTATCGCAGTAGTTCGAGTAACGAAGATTTTTGTGAGGCAAGTGATTCAGGAAAGGTATAGGTTACTGTCAGTCAGGGCCATTCTTTTGTAGGGATTATTGACAGTCAGATTGCGTTGCGCTAAAAATATTGTGTATCAGCTTAGTGATGATCAGAATAAGTAAAGAGAGGAATGTCTGAGTACGTTCAGTTTTGCTCAGCTGTTTGCAAATCAAATAACGTTGAAGTTTTCCAGCACTGTCATTCTTAATTTTCAAAGGGGATGTTTCATAGTATTCGCGGAACAATCCATTCACTGATTGCACTCACACATTCAAGCAGCCTCGTAATGACTTGTGGATTTGTGTTACCATTTTTTTAAGCTTTAAGGCCAAAAACGGCCGTTCGGAATAAAACCGCACTGCGGCTCAACGGTTTGGCAACATTCGCCATAAAAAAGACGTACCCACTTTTTCAGCTTTTTTTAGTACAGAATTTGGCGAATTATAGACCGCTTCGATACTAAGACAAAGGTACAGTCTTTTTCTTTCTTAATGGCCAGAACTTCTTCATACGCTGTCTGATTGCCTGCGTCTGTTCATTTGCCATCGCCCTCCCAGCTTGTGAATTTCGTTCTTGGACAGGAAATTTTGCACTATGGATGAGTAGCTTGAAACTTCCCCTGTGCAGCACGGTGTCTTCTGTGACATTACGTTTCCTCGTGTCTTCCAGTTTGGAAATGAAATTAAAAATGTTCCTCTTTAGCCTCTTGTCATTAATTCTGTAAATATGACCAAACAACTTTAATGTCCTCTTTCTTATTGAGCTTGTGATTGATTCTATGTCTCTATGTAGTTCTTGACTTCCCTTCCTCGTCCAGCTGTTACATTTGTTCTTTTGTGCCCCTAAAATTTTTTATAATATTTTCCTTTCTCTCTTTCCCAATCTATCTTGTTCACCTCTTTTATTCAATGTTAGGTATTGAGATCCGTTAAGTGCTTCCGGTTTAAGTACTGTTGTGTACTATAATGTTTTTTATTCTAGCCATTGATCACAATATCAATTCTTTTCACGATGACCGGTTTCAGTCAGTAATGACCATCCTCAGATCTTTTCTACACCATGTCCTGAAATGATGAGGCTGTAATGGCATCGTTACAAGATGTAAATATGCGCAGGCCAGCATCGTTACATGGATCTAAAATAAGGTGTAGAATAGGTCACAACGTCCACACAGTCATTTTTGCAACTCAAAGTGTTTAGTTTTTGCCTGGAATAGTACTGATCTTTTATTATACCGGTTTTGGGTGAGTTTGTATGCTAATTCCATTTTCGCCAATCTTTCTGTGCTTCTGGTGTTCTCTTACCAATTTTATTGCATCTATTGTCACAAATATTTAAAATTATCAGCTCTTTTTTATATTTCCATATTGTGTTTTTATAGAGTTTTCTATGTGGTGTTTATGCTCGACTTATTCTGTTTTCTAGTATGATATTAGTAATCCGATTTTAGCTGCAATTTCATGAAGTGTTTCTATAATTATCTTTGTAATGGTTTTGCTTTCGGAAATTACCGCAATATCGTCAGGAGACGATAGACACCTCAAATCTTCCTTGTCCTAGATGGATTCCTTCGATGTTTTTCTCTTGTAGCTCTTTATCCCACTCTCCCATGATCTTGTGTAAGACGAGATGGAAGAGAGCGCGTGAGAACCTATCGCCTTGTCCATCACCTGTGTTAATTCCGAAGGGTTCATAAACTTGTCCTAGAAATTTAACTTTTGATGTTGTGTCTGTTTGTGTCTGTTCAAGTAATTGGTGGGTTTCTCGACGCAGCTTTATACAATGTGAAAATCTTAATAGCTCCACGAGCAAGTTGTAAAACAGGCTTTAAGAGCACAGGTAAAAACACGAAATATACTTGAATTACTCGTTTGTTTACTTTGTGCACAGTAGGGCAAATGTTGGAATGCCTCTGCTCATCATTGCGGGACTGTGCTCTGCGACTGCGTTATCTGGGCACTGTGTGATGACGTTTCGTTGCCGCGCGGGGTTAGCCGAGCGGTCTCAGGCGCTGGAGTCGTGGACTGTGCGGCTGGTCCCGGCGGAGGTTCGAGTCCTCCCTCGGGCATGGGTGTGTGTATTTGTCCTTAGGATAATTTAGGATAATTTAGGTTAAGTAGTGTGTAAGCTTAGGGACTGATGATCTTAGCAGTTAAGTCCCATAAGATTTCAGACACATTTGAACATTTTTGACGTTTCGTTGATGCTATGTCGTTCAGACCTTTTTTAAAGGCTCTTACCAATAACGTAAGCTAAAGTTCCGCGTTCTGGGCCTAGACACACCAATCGGGCTCGACCGACCGCCGTCTCATCCTCTGCCATTGGCGCCATTGGTTGCGGTGTGGAAGAGCACGTTGTCAGCACACTGCTCCGTCGTTGTGGGGTTTCTTCGCCGTCGAGCCGCTACTATATCGATCGAGCAGCTCCTCAGTCATGAGGCTGGATTCACCACGTACAAGTCCTACCACAACGAAAATCTCTGGCAATGCCGGGAATCAAGCCAGGGCTCCCGCGCTGCAGTCAGCAACGCTCACCACCCAGCTACGGAGGCGGACGATCTTCCCAGTGCCACAGAAAAAAAAGTACATTCTGTGGTCTGTGGTTAATTGTCCACAGCACCCCAGATAACTTTCTGTCTAGAAGCTAACTAAAATAATGTATGAAGCAAATGTTGTTTAGTTTGTAGGACATCAGCCGGTATTACTGTCTTACTCATTATGAGGGTGTGAACAGCAGTACATCTTATTTGAATACCATATTACGTTTTTTTATTTGGTATTCCATTTCCTCTTCTGTTAAAAAACGTATCACGTATTCTCGTAAACACATTTAACTTAATAAGCAACAGAAACGGGAAACTTTCATACCAGTTTGTACTACTGTGATCTACGGCGGTAGCAAAAAGGAGCAGAACATTCAAAGGTACTGTAAGTGGTACCATGGACAGTGATACACTGGTCCACGTGTATATTTGCTCGGTACATTTTTTTTTCCTGGGCAAGAAGTTATTCGATGTAGTCTAGATAAATGATAAACTCCGTATTACAAGTCCATTAAAAATTTCTCATGTTTCGCTGGCTATAGAAGTTCAGACATACTCATGTGCGTTAGAGAACTGGGCACATTTTCCGCTGTAATTTAACGAAAAGAGCGAAAATTCGTTCCGAATGTACAACGACTGACAAAAAAGTAAGGTAGCCAGATGGAGAGGTAGAATCGAAACAATTTTATATCAGTGATTACATAATCGTGTCAATTTTACGAATAAGTTTTTAGTATGAGCCAACTTACCGTTACGAGATTGCACCCTCCTGGAAGCATGCAGTTATTGAGTTGCGAAGGGTGTCATAAACCTGCTGTACTCTCTTGTGGGCAAGCTGGTTCACAACTGTTGTAGCCGGCAGGGGTGGCCGAGCTGTTCTAGGCGCTACAGTCTGGAACTGCCCAACCGCAACGGTCGCAGGTTCCCATGCTGCCTCGGGCATGGATGTGTGTGCTGTCCTTAGGTTAGTTAGGTTTAAGTAGTTCTAAGTTGTAGGGGACTGATGACCTCAGATGTTAAGTTCCATAGTGCTCAGAGCCATTTGAACCATTTTTGAACAACTGTTGTAACTGCTCCTTGATATCGTCCATAATGGCAACAGGACTCAATTCAGGCCAGAGCTGCTCTTACGCATGTTCTATCGGGGACAGATCTGGCAATCTTCCTGTCGACGAGCGTGCCTCGAGAACTGGCATAGTTCATAGAGACACGTGCAAGAGCATTGTCCTGTTAGGGAGTGGCACCACGATCCTGTCAAACGAGAGGCAACACATGGTTCTTGACGTACCAGTTCTGTCAGTGTTCCTTGAGTCACTACTAGCCGTGACCTGAAGCCACACCCGACGGTTTATCATACCATCAGGCCAAGAGTACCACCGCTGTTCCTCTCCAAATCACTGGAAGAACGGGACGTCCGCCAAGGTCGCCGCTATACTCGCTGACGGTGTTCATGCAGAACCACGATTCATCGTTGAACGCAATGCGGCACCATTCATCGGCATTCCACGCTTCCCAGTGAAGGCACCTCTCCAAACGCAACTGTTTGTGTTGTGCTGTTAACGGCAGCCTACGCAAGAGGCGGTAATTCTCTAGCCCGTCTATTGCTAGTCTCCGATCACAGGTGCGGGATTACGCAGAGTCCTTAGAAAATGTAGTCCATCAACAAAGGAGGTGGCTTACAAAACACCCGTTCGACCTATACTTGAGCATTGCTCATCAGTATGGGATCCTTACCAGATCTGGTTGACGGAGGAGATAGACAAGATCCAAAAAAGAGCGGCGCGTTTCGTCACAGGGCTATTTGGTAAGCGTCATACCGTTACGGAGATGTTTAGCAATCTCAAGTGGCAGACTCTGCAAGACAGGCGCTCTGCATCGCGGTGTAGCTTGCTGTCCAGGTTTCGAGAGGGTGCGTTTCTGGATGAGGTATCGAATATATTACTTCCCCCCACTTATACCTCCCGAGGAGATCACGAATGTAAAATTAGAGAGATTCGAGCGCGCACGGAGGCTTTCCGTCAGTCGTTCTTCCCGCGAATCATACGCGACTAGAACAGAAAAGGGAGGTAATGACAGTGGCACGTAAAGTGCACTCCGCCACACACCAAAAAAATTGTTCAAATGGTTCTGAGCACTATGGGACTTAACATCTGTGGTCATCAGTCCCCTAGAACTTAGAACTACTTAATCCTAACTAACCTAAGGACATCACACACATCCATGCCCGAGGCAGGATTCGAACCTGCGACCGTAGCAGTCGCGCGATTCCGGACCGCGCGCCTAGAACCGCTAGACCACCGCGGCCGGCCGCCACACACCGTTTGGTGGCTTGTGGAGTATAAACGTAGATGTAGAATGTTCCAGGGAGTCCATCACTTGTTCTCGCGTGACAGGCGCAGATGTGAAGTGATTGCTACGTGTTTGGTGCACAATACTATGATCTTATGTTATGGTTTTTGAAATCGTGTGACAAGGTCCTCCCGTCGGGTAGACCGTTCGCCTGGTGCAAGTCTTTCGATTTGACGCCACTTCGGCGACTCGCGCGTCGATGGGGATGAAATGATGGTGATTAGGACAACACAACACCCAGTTCCTGAGCGGAGAAAATCACCGACCCAGCCGGGAATCGAACCCGGGCCCTTTGGATTGACAGTCTGTCGCGCTGACCACTCAGCTACCGGGGGCGGACTATGTTATGTTGGTCAGGTGTTGTCGACGTGAACCTTGACAAGGAATATGCCTGGCCTCACGTTCCCATGTAGGCCATCGCCTGTCTACAAGAGCAGCAACATGCACTGAAGTTGACGGTGGACTGTTCGAACATCTTATGTGGGGAAACGTACTCAATTAAACAAACCATCACATAACAGTATCTTAATTTACCGTCACCTGCACCTTTCCCGTTCCTAGTTCCTGTTTTCATTCGTTTACCCGGAGACGGTTAAGAAAAGGGCGTGTGTTTATTAGAAATTTTTTGTTCAGAATGACCAGTAGTATCACCCGTCAAAGCATGTACCTTTCCTCCTGGTTCACCCTGTGTTTTACTGCTGCGAGAAATTATCTCTGGTACGGATATTAAATATTTTTCTTCCTGATTGGAAATAAATTGAAAATTCTTTTAATTGTTAAATATTACTTCGTCAGGCTCAAGCCGAAGTCAATGCAAGCTTCTGCTACTGTGGTATTAGGTAAATATAAATTTTCAACAATCAAAGATAATGGCGATGTGTTAACTGAAAATCGGACTTCATAAATAACTTTAGAATCCAGGTTGTTTAGAATGTAGAGCGCGAGAAATGAAAGGAAACTAGCTACTTTCGGAATTAAATTAAAATACCACGCGAACTTCCATCCGTACAAAGAATTGGCCGCATTTACGTAAATGGTAAGGAGAGGAAAAGGTTTCCGTTTCAAAGCAGGAGTAAATTTTTAAAATTCAACATTGATAATTATTATCTAACGGCAACTTACGTGAACAGGCAGCAAGCCTCTATGCGTCGAACAGTACACAGAGCCACGACAACAAGACAAACTAGAACTAAGTAATAACTTCAAAAAGATTAGGGGTAAGAGAGAGGTAACATGGTACCTTTTCTTTACATAGTAATTCATGGAATCTTTATATACCACTGAGACATCTAAAGTTTCGATACAGTAATTGTGATAAATATTTTTTGTTAAGTTTGTCACTCTAATTACTTTCACCGCTGATTAGAGGCGTCTGCATTTTGTATCGTTTCTATTTCTGAAATCATCAATCGTCTCCTGCCCTGTTAGTACTTCTACTGCCTCATCATCTCAGCTTGAGCACTTAATGCTGCTACACTTCGACATTTTAGTAGCTCTTCCCCTCAGATTCCGTCCACTTTATGACACTACACTTCAACACTGCTTTACTCCTTTACTTCTTTTACAGACAATGTCCGACGCGCTCAATTGCTCTTCCAACTCTCTGAAAGAAATACAATGTCATCGGCAAACCTCAAAATTTTTATTTCTCCCGCCTGGTCTTTTATTTCCCTTTTCAGACTTCCCCTTACTTCACTGCTTTACTGTTCGAATAACAAGCGGAAGACATTCTCGGTTTACTTCTTGCGCCAAATTTGGGTAAAATCTCGCGCTTTCAGGGTAATTCTCCATATCTTCGACACGAGCTACGGACCGTCGTGGCTGTTTTTGTGGCGAGCATTTATAACCCTCAGACGCATTGTGATCGGTCAGTGTACCTCATCATTCAGTCTTGCTGCCAGAGACGGAGTCCATGCCTGCAGTGGTGTCTCAGCACTCTCGTTTCTATCTGTCAACCCAACTTCGTGATCTCGCTTCCATGCATCACTAGGCTTATATCCGATGTATCGGTTCAAGGTGTTTTCGCACATTCTAATTTCTACTTCTCCTTGATACCAGAATACCAGTGTGTAGAAGTTCTGGGTAATATTTTAGTTTCATCAAACATTATTCTGTGTTTGTTGGTGACCCTGCTTTAAGCCCGACTTAATGCTGACTAATCACAAGCATTGTCACTAGTAACCACAAAAGAAGTCTTGATAGTCATATGTTCCTGACGAAATCGATGATGGATTATTTCGAAAGCTAGGATTTCACCCAGATTTGACGCAACAAATAACCCGAGAACGTTTTCTACAAGAATGTTGTTCCCAGAATCTTCTACCACATAACATGAGGCATAGCCTATAGCCTTGTCTTACTCTCATCTCAAATAATGCCTGTTTACTCTTGTCCTCCAACTCTTACAAACCTGTGCAGAGGGTTCTTA
Organism: Schistocerca americana; assembly: GCF_021461395.2. Taxonomy (NCBI): domain Eukaryota; kingdom Metazoa; phylum Arthropoda; class Insecta; order Orthoptera; family Acrididae; genus Schistocerca; species Schistocerca americana. The sequence continues at coordinate 1,262,547,990 of NC_060119.1, forward strand.
ATTTGGTGCGCGGGGACAGTCGTTCATCAGTGCTTTCTCTGGCTCCTCCTGCAGCATTGGCACAGCACGGGGCCCACGCCTCTCCACCTCTTTTCCGCAGTCCAGCGGACAGAGGGCGTGGGCCATCTGCCCTTCTAGGGCGGCGCGTGACCCGAATAGACTACCGCGGCAGACGTGCTCGCACGCTGTGACGTCACGTACCGTAGCGTCGGCATTCCACTCGCACCGTCTACGCAGACAGCTGGGCGGAGTTGGCGGACGGTGTCCGGAGGTACGCCTCCCCGTCACCGCAGCACGTCTGCTTACCACACAAGCTCACCGAACAAAGTAATAGTCACTCGCTGAAAATTACCCGCACAGTGTGCAAAGTCTGACTTCCAAATTCCGATTACAGTTTACGACACAGAATCGGCGTAGCTACCCAACTTTTGAACATGAACTTGTTTGTGCGAATTACTTTTTATAAATGTGATTTTAATTAATATGAAATGCAACTGACTGTCTGTAAATTAGATTGCATAAAAGGACCATTCCCAACAATACTCAGAATGAATAACCGCAATTTGAGTGCCCAGTTACAAAAGACGCGTGTGTAGAATTTACATGAAATTCCAATAACTGAAAACAGTTCCTTATATCCTGTAAAAATAGTTCGTATTATCCCTACAACAAATTCTTACATGGCAAGGGACAACTTGACTCTGCTCTGGCTGCACTGCAAATGGTGATCAGAAATAAATCAGTGCTTGTCAGTTTGCCTTCTTATTATATAATTTCTAAAACTTCCCCGGCGATTTGTTGTCATCTCGTCGAATCGGTTGTACTGCCGGTGGTCCGCCTTCTAGTTGTTTTTTTCTTTTAAGTTGATATTTTTGTCAATCAGTATTTTGATTCTCTTTCCCGAAACGTCAGTCATTGTTCACGCAAAACTGCATGGCGTGACGGGCGCAGAGGAAGCCATAAGTGAGGGAAGGGCGGACAACCATCCGGTACAGCCGGAGCTTGGTGTCGAGTTTCAGTTCCTGGCGGAATGATATCGAGCAGCCCTATATTTCAGCCCACGAGATAGGCGATGCAAAGTAGGTCAGCATGGGTTTCGTCTTCTATAGCGCAGAGTGGTACTACAGTTTTAGCCGTACATCGTCTCGCCGCTGAACGCCTACTGAGCAGGCAACCCAAATGACAGTTATGCACCGCGTGGAGCCTCTGCACAGCGTAAGATACGACAACAGTAAGATATTACAAGCGTGCCTGGGCCTGTGGAGGTGAAAATAGGTGACATAAAAGAATAGCTCAATAACGCCAGTAGTAATCTGAACGATATTTGGTGGATGCGGCGATGGAAAATAGTGACATGTGAAAGTGTCCGAAAATTACCTTTTGTAGTTTCTTTCTTGAATTTAGTTTACACGGAATACTTTAAAATGTATGAAGCGCAATTTTCAAACCTAAAAAACTTGATCAATGTCCACGATATATGTGCACTTCTTATCTATGCAGAACTACAAATTTCCGTATGATTAAGATGAATCTGCAAGGCGAAATTCGCTGCAGATACAAACAATGTCTTACTTATATCTGTGGATTACGTTGAATATATGAAGAGACGACGGAAAAAACGGGTTATGTCCTATTTTGCACATTTCTCAGAAGAAGAGATTTAAACTTTAAAGATTACAAAAAAATATAAAACACTTCAAACGAGTGCACCAGTCTATCCGACTTCCACACGGAGCACGTCCATATCTCACGACTGACTTCTAGTATTAGCCGCACGCAGTTGACGTCAACAAGTGTATGGGCCTGAAGATGCCGTTGTTACAACGTTGAAACTAGTTGCCAAAATAAAATCGACACCTTAAATACAGCTGGAGGAATTTCTTCATTTTTAATATAACTACGATTCCAAATTGAATAACTGTGTAGGATGTATACAGGGTGGTCCATTGATAGTGACTGGGCCCAATATCTCACGAAATAAGCATCAAACGAAAAAACTACACAGAACGAAACTCCTCTAGCTTGAATAGGGAATCCAGATGGTGCTATGGTTGGCCCGCTAGATGGAGCTGCCATAGGTCAAACGGATATCAACTGCGTTTTTTAAAATAGGAACCGCCATTTTACTACATATTCGTGTAGTAAGTAAAGAAATATGAATGTTTTAGTTGGACCACTTTTTTCGCTTTGTCATAGATGGCGCTGTAATAGTCACAAACATATGGCGCACAATTTTAGACGAACAGTTGGTGATAGGTAGGTTTTTTAATTTAAAATACAGAACGTAGGTACGTTTGAACATTTTATTTCCGTTGTTCCAATGTAATACATGTACCTTTGTGAACTTGTCATTTCTGACAACGCATCCTCTTACAGCGTGTCTGTTTATAGGTCGTTTTAGAGCTTGATTTGTTGTGTGGTAAACTAGAATAGGTATTTCCTACGCCTTGACCGCAAAACTGTTTAAGGTCTTCAAAGTCCGCATATTTTTCATAAGGCATTGGTAGAAGCTCTGCAGATGTATTCCCAGTATTAGTTTTTGCAAAACAATCGCGATTTAACTTTCAAAAGGTTTCATATTACAAAACATTTACCATTATTATATCGATGAAGCCGTAAGAATTTGTCAGATTTCTGCGATTGATACTCAGGCTCGACGTCTATGTGCACCAACAGAATGTTCCAAACGCACTGGTGTTCAAGGTCCATTGTAAGTAATCCTGTGTCTGAACAGTTTGTCTTCCTCCACAGCCCGAGCGTCTCTGAGCGGTCGGGTCTTGAAAGAACACTTCGGTTTGTAACATGTCTTTAAAAAGCTCGTTCAATCTGGTATACTTTTTTGTTGAACAGGAATGACTTTGTAATGCCTTGGATTCACTCTTTCAGTTTCCAAATCATTAATCCCGATCTTTTGGTAACTCCGCAATAACGTTCTTTTCTGTGAAGTGAAATTTTTATCGCAGTCCATATATGAATGTCCTCTTATTGGAAATACTATTTTGGCAATATCTAATCTGTTAATGGTATTAACGAGACAGTGATCATATATGAACAGTGCATAGTTCTTATACTGTCCTGAGCACGAATCATGGAATATTACAAGAACCCTTAGTTTTGCATAAAGGATTTAAATCACATTATAGTGCAAAAAACTCCATTCGCTCCTATATTTTCTAAATCTTCAGTGTAAGTATAAAATATTACATCGCTGTTGCGTATTTGATGAATGTTGAAACAGTACATCGATAATTCCATGGAAAGCAATGCAGACCTTTTGGCAAACAGGAATTTGACTCGTGGTGTCATTTCGTTTGATTCTTACAATGTATAGTGAAGTGCAATCACTCGCATTGCAGTCTTCATGCCTAGAACTTCTACGAGCAATTAATGTCACAGAAATTATCCTGGTTAAACAGGAAGATTTGTCATTCCATTCACCCTCTTTCGCATGGTTGAGCTGTTAGAAACACTCAAACAACGTGCGTTTTGCAGTGACTGCCTAACTCACGAGAGATTGCCTTAAGGTCGCTACAGAGATTACTAATTATATCATGACTTTTTCTCTTTTTAGCTTATCATCTTCATCTTGTGATGATCTACACATTTTAAAGATCCTAAGAGGACCACACTACTATCACACTTCAAACTAAACAATATTACTACAGTGAAACAGAGTAAGAAACTCGACCGATTATGTTCGCAGGAGGAGCAATCCAGCCGACTGAACAGGTGTATTTCAACCAGTTGAAGCAAATCTTGGACCTGCCTCGTTCTTTCCGTTAGAAGATCGACTTACAACCACTAAAAGTAAAAATTTTTGTATCTCGGTGCCTTGCTACGTTCCATGAAAGTCATTTTAATTGCCTTGTAACACCGACGGCAGGCCACCGGAATTTACCAGAAACACATTTTCTACTTGAATAGACTTAACCGATTTTTTCCGTGGGGTTTTCATATGTGAAATCTGCATATACGCTAAACGTGTGATACATCCTTACGAGAGGGAAGACGTGGTCAGAAAATTAGTTAGTTGATGATCCTGTTACCTACACAAATTAGAATAGTGTTGGGTGATGCAGCAATAAAATTTTATAGGGTAATTCTGTGTACCTAACTGCTTTTACGGGTGACTGTTAGCTCGATTTATTCCCTGAAACGTGCTGGCGAACCAAAGCAATAGGACCCAATATGGCCGACTTTACGGCACTTTTCGTGCGGAGGATGTGTACGTGGGGAGGCATTTGGATGACGCAATAAAGAGGTACCGACGATTCTAGAACAACAGGGCGTTGACTCTTCTGATGAAATCTTTTTATTTATGTTTTCTGCATCTACATGTGTACTCCGTAAGCCACCTTACGGTGTGTAGTGGAGGGTAGCTTGTGATGGAAGTAGTATTTAGCTCAACTCTTCATCGAACATATGCTCACGGTATTTCAGTAATAAATTGTCAATGATACATAACGCCCCTCTTGTAGCGACTGCCTCTGCAATTTTTTAATCATGTCCGTAAACGCTCTCTAGCTCACGAAACGTGCCCGTGGCGGAAAGTGTCGCTCTTCGTTGTATACCCCCTATGACTTTTGTTAATGCTGCTTGGTAAACGTGCCAGGCTGATGAACAGTATTCAAGAATCAGTCTTTTTTCAGAACAAGTGTCTTGTGCGTTGCTCCTTTCATGGTTGAATTAAATTTCCTGAAGATTCCTCCCGTGAGTCTCAGCCCGGCATCTGCTTGTCCTGTGGTTTATTTTGTGTCTTCATTCCACTTTTGGTCACACCGAATGATTCCTACTACGTATTTTACGGCTGTTATTATTTCTTCCTGTTGTCTAGGGATAGGATTTGGGTTAGAGCCTCATTAGTGTTTAAATTTCGATTAAAACAGTTTCACCAGTGGTGGTCAAAGACTTCCGTCACTCTGCCAATGGCCTCGTCAAAGAGGGCGAAGAACTGGACAGAGATTCAGGGCACTCACTTGCCCTTCGGCTAGGTAACTAAGCCTAATAGCCGGAAGCATCAGCATTTATCAACTGCATGAGGATGCAAAAGGCATGGAAACCACTGCACTAAAGAAGCATAATGTGTACCTGCAGTACACGTGGCCTACACTTGGGGAATGCGTGATTACGGTCTCTCCATTGACAAAGATTCCGGAATAGGTCCCCATTCAGATCTCCAGGAAGGAACTGCCAATGAATAGGTGACCATGAGAAAAAGATTGAATAACAAATAAAAGGATACCGTTTTGCGAGTCGAGGCTAGAAAATCTAAACAGGGAAACGAGAAGTCTCCGTCTAGTTACAGTGGGTATCGCTGGTCAGACGCGTATGGGGTAACATCAACAGCACCAGAAATTGGTGTAACGGGAGTAGGATTCGTTATGAATAGGAAGGCAGGGCAGAGAGTCGGTTACTGTGAACAGTTCAGTGATACGATAGTTCTCATCAGAATCGACAGCATACAAATACAAACAACATCAGTTTAGGTGCACATGCTGACGTCGCAAGCAGAACGTGAAGAGGCAGAGAAAGTACAAGAGGATATTGAACCGGTAATTTAACACGTAAAGGGAGATGGGAATCTAACAGTCATGGGGGAGTGGAATGCTGTTGTGAGGGGAGGTGCAGAAGAAAGGGTTGCGGGAGAATGTGGGCTTGGTAGTAGGAATGAGAGAGGAGAAAGGCAAAGTGATTATTGCAATAAACTGCAGCTAGTCATATCGAATACTCAATTCAGGAATCACAAGACTCAATTCAGGAATCACAAGACTTGGAGGTATACTTGAAGAAGGGTGGGAGATGAGGGGAGATTCCATTTAGATTACATCATGGCAGAGATTCAGATGTTAGATATTGGGTTGTAAGACATGCCTACGAGCGAATATAGACACAGAACACGATTTAGTAATGATGGAGAATGGGCTGAAGTTTGAGAGACTAGTGAGGAAGAATCAGTGCGCAAAGAGATGGGATACGGAAGTACTAAGAAGTGAACAGACGCACTTGAAGTACCCTGAGGCTAAAGGTACTGCCGTAATGAATGGTTCAGTAGGCAAGGCACTTGAAGAGGAAGGAACATCTCTAGACAGGGTCGCAATCGCAACAGAATCCGGAAAGAAAAACGTAGGTACAAGGAAGCTAACTGCGAGAAAACTATGTATAACAGAAGAAATTCTTCAGTTTATCAACAAAAGCAGTAAGTTCAAAAATGTTTAGTGAAATTCAGGAATATTGAAATACAGGTCACTTACGAACGAAGTAAATAGGAAGTACAGGGAAGGTAAGGCGAATTGGCTGCATGAAAAATGCGATGAAATCGAAGAAGAAATGCTTGCGGAATCGTACAGAAAAGTCAAAACAGCCTCCGGTGAAATCAAAAGCAAGGACGGTAACGTCAAGAATGCAATGTAGAGGAGAGAGCAAATAGGTGGAAGGGGTACATCGAGGGCCTCTTTGAGGGGCAGAACTTGTATGATAAGGCAACAGAAGAGGAAACAGGAGTCGACAGGGAAGAAATATAGGATCCAATATTATAATCAGAATTGAAAGAGTTTTGTAAGAAAGGCAAAAGGAATAGGTAACAAACCATCGGAATCTCTAAAATCATTGAGGAAAGAGGCTGGTTGTGGCGTAACAGGCGCTGTACTATTTGAGAGATACAAAGGCGAGCGAGTGTGCCGGGACTTACTTCTACTAGCGCCACGTCATCATAACGCCCCTGTGCGTAGCACACAAAGTATTGCGCCATAGCCCAAGAATGAAATTAAAAAATTAATGTAGCTTTTCCATACTTTGTCAACATAGACTTCAATACATTAATGTTAAAAATTTTTAAATCTCAGAGTGATGAGATGAATACATTTTCCTAAATACATAGTTCTAAATTTAAAAAAATAGATGGCGCTAAATAAAAAAGCTAGAAAGTCAAAAAATGTTCAGAATGTGCATATACGTATGAGTCAACTTTACAAGTCACCACTTCATAGAAGCAATATTTTCGTCAAAATCAGTGTTTTTACGAAAAATTGATGGCCCTAAGTATTAGACTCAGAAAGATGAAAATTTGTATGAAGTTTCAGTTTGATATAAAAACATTAACTATGTGTCTCCATTAAGCTACCTCTAATAGATTTCAAGTAATTTACTAAAAACTAAATCTGGAGCAAACACTTCCTTATTTATAATAGATTAAATATCATTTATATTAATGGTAGAAAGTTCTGATTACAGCACTTGATTACAGCCATGAAATAATAAAGCTACTATAACAAGTTTCAAGACTTCGGTGTAAATACCAATAAATGCAAGGTCTCTTACAGAAATAGTTCAGAGGTCATGATCTACTGCTGGTTCTAGTCGGCAAAGTTTAAATGCAGTCGAGCGAAAATTTTTCTATAATTAAAACCAGCTTAACTCCATTCATATAAAAATTACGAAGATGCTAAATTGATTCATGACCTAGTTATTAAATAATTGGTGTCCGAATAAGCGGCTAATTAGATGCTGCTACCTGGGCACAGAGCGGGTGACGGCAGGTGTTCAGTTCAGCCGTCCGCTGCGCCCATGTATAAATACGGCCAGACAGGCAGTAGGCAGACACCTCGCACTCAGCTATCAAAGGTCCGCGTTCAGTCAAACGCCGACTTACGCGCTGCCTCGGATGACGTCACAGCCAGGCTGCAACTAAGCGCAAGTTTTCTGTGCAAATAGGAAGTGAACTCGCGAGGACTGTACACTGTCCTGGATCGCTTATATTTCACGGAAGAGAAAGCATTATTATTATTATTATTATCAGGAATATTACTATATTTGTGTGTGTGAACTTTTACTGAACCAGCCAGAGCTCAAAACTTCTATGAATAATCATAGTTCCTGATCCCTCTGAATAAATAGAGAATAGAAACAGTTCTTTCAGTGAGCACAAGAAGAATGTGAACTTCCAGACTGGAAGGTATGGTCAATATGTTTCCATCGCTTTCTGGCTGAACGCAAAAATATGCTTCAGGCTCTTGTAAACGACTACCAATATTACTATATTCAGCTCGCCGCCCCACATGGTGTGCGTGTGTATCAGCTACACAGCTCATGTATCCAAATCAAATGGTTCAAATGGCTCTGAGCACTATGGGACTCAACTGCTGAGGTCATCAGTCCCCTAGAACTTAGAACTAGTTAAACCTAACTAACCTAAGGACATCACAAACATCCATGCCCGAGGCAGGATTCGAACCTGTGACCGTAGCGGTCATGCGGTTGCAGACTGCAGCGCCTTTAACCGCACGGCCACTTCGGCCGGCTCAGGCACCCAAGTCGCTTACAAGAATAACATACAGAAGAATGGAAAATAAAATTGAGGATGCGCTAGATGACCATCAGTTTAGCTTTAGGAAAGGTAAAGGCACGAGAGAGGCAATTCTGACGTTGCGTTTGATAATGAAGCAAGACTAAAGAAAAATCAAGACACGTTTATAGGATTTGTCGATCTGGGAAAAGCGTTCGACAATGTAAAATGGTGCAAGTTGTTCGAAATTCTGGAAAAAGTGCGGGTCAGCTATAGGGAGGGACGGGTCGTATATGAGGGCCGTTTTTTTTTTTTTTTTTTTTTTTTTCAACGTCCGATCGATTACAAGGGAACCTTCAAATCGCACCCCCCTCAGATTTTGTTATAAGTTGGCACAGTTGATAGGCCTTGAAAAACTGAATACAGATCAATCGAGAAAACAGGAAGAAGTTGTGTGGAACTATGAAAAAAATTAGCAAAATATACAAACTGCCATGCGCAAGATAGGCAACATCAAGGAGCGTCCGCGCTCAGGAGCGCCGTGGTCCCGTGGTTAGCGTGAATAACTGCGGAGCTAGAGGTACTTGGTGTAAGTCCTCCCTCGAGTGAAAATTTTACTTTCTTTATTTCCGCAAAGTTTTGATCTGTCCGTTCGTTCATTGACGTCTCTGTTCACTGTAATAAGTTTAGTGTCTGTGTTTTGCGATCGCACCGCAAAACCGTGCGATTAGTAGGCGAAAGGACGTGCCTCTCCAATGGTAACCGAAAACATTTGATCGCACTGTCATAGGTCAACCGATTCCTCCACAGGAAAACACGTCTGATACGACACTGGTGACGGCATGTGCGTCACATGACAGGAATATGTTGTCGACCCACCTGATTGTAGACTTAGCGAATGGGGGAAAAGAGTCTTCTACCTTGCCCGATTTAGGTTTTCTTGTGGATGTGATAATCACTCCCAAAAAATGATGAAAACATAAGAGTTTGTCACATAAACTGAAAATAAAAAAATTAAACTTTTCACTCGAGGGAAAACTTGAACATACGACCTCTCGTTCCACAGCTGCTCTCGCTAACCAGGGGACCACGGCGCTCCTGAGCTCACATTCTCCTTGATGTTGGCTATCTTCGCATGGACTACTCAGTTTGTATATTTTACTTATTTTTTCATATTTCCACACAACTTCTTCCTGTTTTCTCGACTAATCTGTGTTCAGTTTTTCAAGGCCTATCCAGTGTGCCAACTTATAACTAAATCTGAGGGGGGTGCGTTGGGGAGGTTCCCTTGTTAGCATAGAAGCTGCGTGAGCGGCAGGAGGTGGACATGCGCTGTTGCCTACTGCGCAACTCTCACACTACGCACTCCGCCATTGCCGACCTCAAGGAATCAGCCTGCGTTGCACTACAGCCACGTAAACATGGCTGCCATCATTGTTGCTCTCGCCAAGTGTCAATTACGAAGTGTACTTCGATTTCCTCAAGCAAAAGGCAATAGTGCAACAGAAATTCATAGGAGAGTGGGCAAGTGCACAGTGATAACTTCATGACTGATGGTGTTATGCCTGAATGGAGCGAAAGTTTAAAGACAGCCGAAATGACATGCATCATGAAGGGGCCAAGGACGCAAGTCCGTCGTTACAACCGACCCTGTTGAACGAGTTGACAGAACGGTTAGAGAAAATCGTAGGTTCACCATAACTGCCTTGTCTATGGAAATTCCGGAAGTTTCAAGATCTGTCGTACACTCTATCGTTACTGAACATTTAGGCTACAAAAAAACATAGTCAATGCTCATTTGAAATCATTGGAGGCAACATTTTTTGAAGAGGGTATTGCAAAGCTTGTTCACAGCTACAATGAATGTCTCAATCGTTTCGGTGATTATATTGGAAAGTAACCATAAGTGTACAAAACTTCTGGTAATAAAATAATTGTTTTCTATGAACTTATCTTTTATTTATAGCCTACCGGAGATTGAAAAAAAACGGTCCTCGAACAATATGTACAACAACCAAGAGGGAATAATAAGAGTGGACGACCAAGAACGAAGTGCTCGTATTAAGAAGGATGTAAGACAAGGATGCAGCCTTTCACCCCTACATTTCAATCTGTACATCGAAGAAGCAATTATGGAAATAAAATAAAGGTTCAGGCGTGGAATTAAATTTCAAGGTGATATGATATCAATGATACGATTCGCTGATGACATTGCTACCCTGAGTGAAAGTGAAGAAGAATTACATGATCTGCTGAATGGAATGAACAGTCTAATGAGTTCACAGTATGGATTGAGAGGAAATCGAAGAAAGAGAAAAATAATGAGAAGTAGTGGAAATGAGAACAGCGAGAAACTTGACATCAGGATTGATGGTCACGAAGTAGATAAAGGAATTTTGCTGCCAAGGCAGTAAAATAACCAATGAGGGTCGGAGCAAGGAGGACGTAAAATGCACTGGTAAAAAGGGCGCTCCTGGCCAACAGAATTCTGGTAGTGTCATACATAGGCCTTAATTTGAGGAAGAGATTTCTGAGAATGTGTTTCAACCTTCCTGTAAGCTACAGTATCCTCTGCAGAAATCTTGAAAGAGCTTCCGACGAAATCCAATAGATCACTGATACAGTGTGTATACTAGCTGAGTACCCTTTTGCGTTACCCGGGTATGTATGTATTTCAGCTGTATTAGTCCATCTCCTACTTGCCCCCTCTCTCTGTTCGTATCACTTCCCTCTTTTCATCATTTCTTGTGGGTTGTTAGCGAGAAAAAGTTTCGTAGCAGTTTGAAATTACGTGTAAAGTTTGTTGCAAGTCACTAAGTGCTCCCATTGTCAAATACTGGACGAATAAATCATGGATATTCGCTCGTCGTAGACTACAATCCCCCTGCAACTTCCACTCTCACCCCAACTCTTTTGATAGACAAGTGGTTCTTAGCGCCACAAGAATTCTTTCCAGACAATAAGTGATATGTGTACCAATTTTGATTAAAATTGGCCCAATGGCCGATACAGTTTTATAATAAGCATGGACATTGTAAATTGTAACGTTCCCGTAACACGCCCTTGAGGTAATCTAGAAATTACATCTCCGTCTGTTGATTTCATCACGTTGAGAATAACGTGTTGTGTTCCACCTCTTAGAAAATACTAAATCCAGTCATAAATCTGGTCCAGTACTCTAAAAACTCGTATTTTGTTTACTAAACGACAGTCTGAAAGCCGCGCGGAGTGGCCGCGCGGTTTAGGGTGCCTTGCACGGATTGCGCGGTCCCTCTCGTCGGAAGTTCGAGTCCTCCCTCTTAGCATAAGTTAGTTTAAATAGGCTGTAAGTCTAGGGACCGATGACGTCAGCAGTTTGGTCCCATAGGAATTCACACGCATTCGAACATTCTGACAGTCTGAAGCTGCATCGAATGCATTCTGGAAATTAAGGACCACTGGATCAACGAGGGCGGCTTCGTTTACAGCGCCTAGGAGATCCAACAGTGTTACGCAAGATCTCTGTTTATTGAATCCATGTTGATTTTTGTAGAGGATATTTTCGTTGTCCAGAAGCGTCATGATGCCTGAGCACATGTTCTACAATGCTAAAACACATTTTGACGTTACCAATTGTATGTCTATAATTGCGTGCATCAGTTCTCGATCCTTCTTGAAAATGGGAATGAATTGGGGTACAGAAATGAGACTGCCCAGTTATCCGAACGGAGAGAAGGTGCAAAATAGTCCACAAGATTTTTATACTTTTTTGGGGCTCTCTTTGGCGCTGGAGAACAGGAAGTGTAGGAAGGAGTCTGAACAAACTTATTTAAGATAGAGGGGATTTCGTGGATAAGCATTTATTCGTAAGCGTGGTTGACGAACATTCAACATGAGCAGTCGACAGAAGCCTCTACGTCGGAGTGTTCAGCAGGAAAATGACGTCGCTGATGGTCGAGAATATTCTAGAGCTTATACTACCAAGAGCTCCAGAGAAATTGCACTAAAATCGTATTTTTTACGAAGTTTAATACCCCATGAGTGTTCCAGCGTAGTTGAAGAAATCCGGCAGCTGATGTAACGCATACATTGGTGGCGAAGATGGCAGCGCAGTGCAGCGCAGTGCAGCGTACTGCCAACGTTCTAGCGCTTCGTGTCTGTTGGCTTGACGATAGTACGTAGATGAACTACGTGAAGCACACAGAGGAGGAGAAGGAAACGAAACGAAAAATGACGTGTTAAAATGGCTGTGAGCACTATGGGACTTAACATCTGAGGTCATCAGTCACCTTGAACTTAGAACTACTTAAACCTAACTAACCTAAGGACAGCACACACACCCATGCCCGAGGCAGGATTCGAACCTGCGACCGTAGCAGTCGCGCGGTTCCACACTGAAGCGCCTAGAACCGCTCAGCCACAACGGCCGGCGATGACGTGTTGAAAGGCTATGTACTGTTATCTCGGTGACTGCAAAATTGACTCAAATTTGCAGATAACTCGGTAGCACGCGCCCAGTTATCAGTATTACATTCCACACCCTCTGGCCTGAACGGTTGCCAGTCGAAATATTCTGGCAAGACATCGACATTATCCAGCTGCAATCCCGAAATATCATAGAGTACCCTCTGATTCGGTAGATGAGGGTGTCGTGAACCCATTGTATCCTCTCCTGAGATTATCTGGGCCCCAACTGTTGTAACTGGTCCTTGGTACCTTCGACACTGGCAATAGGACGGAGTTCAGACCAAGATGGTCCTACACAAGTTCTGTCGGGGACAGATCTGGTGATCTTGCTGGCCGCAGGAGTACATGAACAACACGCAGGCAGTTCGTGAAGACACGTGCTATATGTGTACGAGCAGAGTCCTTTTGAAAAATGGTATCACGACACTGTCACATGAGAGGTAACGTATGAGGACGCATCATCCGTAACGTACCAGTGCTGTCATAGTTCCCTCTATCACTACCAGCGAAGACGTAAGGTCATATCCTTTGGCTGCCTATACTATTACGCCAGGAATAACACTACTGTGCGTCACCAAAACGCTGGAAGAGTGGGATATCTCCCCAGGTCGCCACTATACTCGCTGACGACGGTCATCCGCGGTGGTGCAGAACCGCGATTCATCGCTGAACACATTTCGATGCCATTTATCAGCGGTTCACGCTTCCCGTTCAGTCCACCACTCTAGACGTATCCCTCTGTGGTGTAGTGTCAACACCGGTCTGCGCAGGGTCAGTAATTCTCCAATCCGGGTGCTGCTGCTGTACTTCGACCGATTGTGCGGGATGACACGGAACGCTGAAGGGAATCTGTTACTTGTTTTCGGATGGCAGAAGTAGATGCGAAGGGGGTTACGACGTGTCTGGTGCACAGTAGGACGTTCGTCTCTTGTGGTGGTCAGGCACTGTCGATTGGAACATTGATGACGCGTATGCCTGCCCCTGAAGTCCAACATCGGGCCACTGTCACGTTCGAATGGCCCACAGATCAGGATATTGCACGATTCGATTAGCTAGACAGAATGAGACCCCACAATGAGGACGTTTTCACTCTTTGTCAGATGTTGATAGGGCTTCTATAACGACTGTGCTGCATCCCAGTGTCCTTCAGTGATCACTCAACATCTGATGCTGTTCACCCCTCTTAAATACCTACTAGGTAAGGTAACAAAACTAAACACGAACAAAACTAATGTATTCTGGTGGCCGTCCTACCTGTCAGAGAGACCTGCAACTGTCATGTACGCGCACGATGTTAAAATTGACACCCGACTGTGGCCTAGCGGTTCTAGGCGCTTCAGTCTGGAACCGCGCGACCGCTACGGTCGCATGTTAGAATCCTGCCTCGGGTATGGATGTGTGTGATGTCCTTAGTTTAGTTAGGTTTAAGTAGTTCTAAGTTCTAGGGGACTGATGACCTCACATGTTAAGTCCCATAGTGCTCAGAGCCATGTGAACCATTTGAACCCCCGACTTTGTGTTCTGGGCGCTTGGCTTGTTTTGTCAGGTAGTGTATATAAATCGCCGATAGCGTCATGATCGGAGCTGGTATCATTTCCCTGTAATACTTCGATTTTTTGGTGAGATTTAGCCAATACTGAATGGCAGCGGTATGTAACGCAGAAAGGCTGTTTGTTTCAATGAACGAGGGTTATTTTTCTTCAGCCTCCGAAGATGTCTGTACCAGTAACGAAGGTGGTGGTGATGATGTTTGGTTTGTGGGTCGCTCAACTGCGCGGTTACAAAATCACAACCTTTGCTCAGTCCAGTCTCGCCACCTTCATGAATGAGTATGAAATGATGTGGACAACAGAAACACACAGTCATCTCAAGGCAGGTGAAAATCCCTGACCCCACCGGGAATCGAACCCGGGACCCCGTGCTCGGGAAGCGAGAACGCGACCGCGGGACCATGAGCTACGGACCAGTACCGAAGGGTTCCTAATACGCATTAGGTTTGATTAGATCACATTAGTCAACGCCGCGGCGAAGTTAAATCGAATGTCATGCATGTTATTCTGAAAGTAAGGTCCGATCGGGCGTGAAATTAAAACCACAGTAAAAATCCGATGAGGCGTTGCACAGTGCATCTAGTATGCCCGTACTTTGAGTCAGGTAGGATTTTTCAGTTCTGAGCGCACACTCAGCATGGAAAGATGCTTAGAAAAATAGTGTCTCCCCATGCGTGAAGTACCTACTAAGGGGTTCACGATGACTTTATGCAGCCCACGTGACGTAATTGTCAAGTGTTTCCCTCTTTATTACAATGCTCGGCCGCGCAATGCAGGCGCAATAACAACAATATTGTAGTGTTTTCAATGGGGAGTGTTTGATCATCACCCGGGCTACAGCCCGGATTAGCTTCTTCTGATTTTCATGTATTCGCTCACAAGAACCACTGGCTATCAAGAGAGCGTTTTAGCACAGACAACGAGCTGCAGAACAGCATAAGGAAAGAGTGGAAAGCACTGGCGGTTGTCTTCTATGACGAAGGTACTGGAAACTTCGTACCTAACTAAGGCAAATATTAAATTTTGACGGTTTCTGTGTAGAGGAGTAGCTCGAAAGTGCAGTTAAATGTTGCAAATACACTGAAGAAACTGGTAACCGTGCCTACTATCGTGTAGGGCACTGCGATCACCCAGAAGTGCCGCAACACGACATGGCACGGAGTCGACTGATATTTGAAGTAGTGCTGGACGGAATTGACACCATGAATCGTGCAGGGCTGTCCATAAATCGGTAAGAGTACAACGGGGTGGAGAGCTCTTCTGAACAGCAAGTTACAAAACATCCCAGATACGATCAATAATGTTCATATCTGAGGAGTGTGGTGGCCAGCGGAAGTGTTTAAACTCAGAAGAGTGTTCCTGGAGCCACTCTGTAGCAATTATGGTCGTGTGGGGTGTCGCATTGTCCTGATGGAATTGCCCAAAAGCGTCTGGGTGCACAATGGACGTGAATGGACGCAGGTGATTAGACAGGATGCTGACGTATGTGTCACCTGTCGTATCTGGACGAATCAGGGGCCACATATCACTCCAACTGCACACGCCCCACACCATTACAGAGCCTCCACCAGCTTGAACAGTCCCTTGCTGACATGCAGTGTCCATGGATTCATGAGATTGTCTCCATACCTGTACACGTGCGTCCGCTCGATACAATTTGAAACGAGACTCTTCCGACCAGGCGACATGTTTCCAGTCATCAACAGTCCAGTGTCGGTGTTGACGGGTCCAGGCGAGGTGTAAAGCTTTGTGTCGTGCAGTCATCAAGTGTACACGAGTGGGCCTTCGGCTCCGAAAGCCCATATCGATGATGTTTCGTTGAATGGTTCGCACGCTGACACTTGTCGATGGCCAAGCACTGAAATCTGCCGCAATTTGCAGAAGGGTAGCACTTCTGTCACGCTGAACGATTCTCTTCAGTCGTCGTTGGTCCCGTTCTTGCAGGATCTTTTTCCGGCCGGTTCAATGCCGGAAATTTGATATTTTACAGGATTACTGATACTTACGGTACACTCGTGAAAGGGTCGTACAGGTAAATCTTCACTTCATCGTTCATGTACCGACTGTAACAACAAGTTCAAACTCACTTAAATCTTGATAACCTGCCACTGTAGCAGCAGTAACCGATCTGACAACTGCGCCAGGCACCTGTCGTCTTATACTGGCGTTGCCGAGCGCAGCCCAGTTTTCTGACTTTTTACATATCTCTGTATTCGAATACGCATGCCTATACCAGTGTTTTTAGGTCTTCAGTGTGAAACATTTTTGATTTTTCACTGTGGTTTCCATTTCGCGACCGATTGCAAACTGGAAAAAAAATCTCTATTAATCTGTACGATTCGCATGTGAGCAGTACCTTTGTTTTATCCGTCGTTAGTCATGTGTACAAAGTCTTAAGCTAGCGTACTAGTGCTAAAAAAAGTGGGTCGGGGAACGTCATCCTCGGCATTGTTAATATCGACTTCGCTCCCTCTTGTTTGGTGCGAGGCGCAAGTATATTCGTAGAAGTGCTTCTAGGGGCATTCAGTTCTTTTCAAATGGTAATTTTAAATGACCTACTGCAAGAATTCCTTTTCCAATATTATTCAACATCCCTCGATCACATGTGTCAAGCGCCAAGTGCGAATTTAACAATGATCCTGAAGCAGATGGTTGTTGCAGTGCTTCGTTCAGCGGAACAATACTGCGTGTATGCGTGGATGAGGGACTGCGAGTTTACAAGCCTAGTTCTTGTCCTGGGCTTGGATGCTAGCGCAGCGGCGGGATGGAGCTTCGCAAGATTGGCTACAGCAGAGCGCTGAGTATAAAGGCAGGCGGCCGTTGGTAGGAGCGGCCGCTGCAATTGCCTAAAAGAGATCTGATGTTTGGGGCAGCAACTGCCAAAAGAGTCACTCTGCAGGTACGTAGCGCTACTCACCAGTTTTACAAGGAATAATACTGAACATGAAAGACACTGATCTAGATTACCAGCACAATATATGACTTAACAAAACTGTGCTTCTACGTCACGAGGTCAGTACAGGATCAAGTTAATGTTTCGTAAACAATGATTGCAAAAATCTCTTTAAATTATACTACCGGTGAAGTGGCAGTGCTGTAGTCATAAACGATACGTCGGACTGGGGCTGAACTGAAGAGCGCACGCGTATTTACATACAAGGTGCGTCCAATAAGTAATGCAACCCATTTCTTCTCGGCCACTTTCGTTGAAAAAAAAAGTGGAAGTTGTTGTGGGACTTGGTGGAATATCCCGTCTCCAGCCCCTGTAGTTTCATGAGGTTCCGATACGTGGCGGCGCTACAGGTAGCCTTCAATATGGCGTGTGCAACGGAGGTGCATTCCAAGCAGAGAGCTGCCGTTTGGTTTCTTTTGAAGGAAAAGCAGAGCACCGTAGATATTCGTAGGCGCTAGCAGATTGTCTGCGGACACGTGGCAGTGAACAAAAACACTGTGCGCTGTTGAGCGATGCGTCTGCCATCGTCGTTGCAAGGTCGCGCAGACGTGTCCCACCTGCCGCGTGCCGGCCGGACACTCACAGCTGTGGCTCCTGCCTGTCGGAACGTGCGGACACTCTCACTCCAGGTGCTCGACGGATCCCAGTCACACGGCTCGCTGCTCACCCGAACACCTCTGTTGGTAGTGCTGGCGCTCTCGTTCAAGAGTCAGGGTGCACCCACTGTGTTCCTTGCCGCGTAATACAGGCCGTGGAGAACAACGAAGGATCGCAAATAATCCTGATCTAATAGAGAGCGTCATGACGGATACAGGAATTAGTGAACACAAGGTCTTTGTAGCGAGGCTCAAAACCATATCAACCACAACCACTAAAAATGAACGCAAAATATATATATATTTAAAACAGCAGATAAAAATTCGCTTGATGCCTTCCTAACAGAGAGTCTCCATTCCTTCCAAGCTGATTATGTAAGTGTAGACCAGATATGGTTCAAACTCAAAGATACAGTATCGACAGCAATATATAGGTTCATACCACATAAGTTAATAAGAGACGGGACTGATCCGCCATGGTACACAAAACACGCCAGAACACTGTCGCAGAAGCAACGAAAAAAGCATGCCAAATTCAGAAGAACGCAAAATCCCCAAGACTGGATAAGTTTCACGGAAGGTCGAAATTTAGTGCGGACGTCAATGCGAGATGCTTTTAATAGTTTGCACTACGAAATATTGTCTCAAAATATGGTAGAAAACCCAAAGAGATTCTGCTCGTATGTAAAGTACACCAGTGGCAAAAAACAGTGAATACTGTCACTGCACGATAGCGATGGAAATGTTACCAATGATGGTGCCATTAAAGCGAAGTTACTAAATACAGTTTCCCGTAATTCCTTCACGAAAGAACACGAAGTAAATATTCCAGAATTCGAAACCAGAACAGCTGTTAGCATGAATGACATAAAAGTAGATATCTTAGGTGTTGCGAAACAACTCAAATCACTTAAGAAAGGCAAGTCTTCCGGTCCAGATGGTATGCCAATCAGGTTCCTCTCAGAGTATGCAGACACAATAGCGCCTTTCTTAGCAATCATATACAAGCGCTCACTTGACGAAAGGTCTGTTCCTAAATACTGCAAAGTAGCACAGGTCACACCAATATTCAATAAAGGAAATAGGAGTAACCCATTGAAATACACACCCATATCACTGACATCAATTTTCAGTAGGATTTTGGAGCATACACTGTACCCGAACATTATGAATCACCTTGAAGAAAATCACTTATTGATACATAGCCAACACGGATTCAGAAAATATCGTTCTTGAGCAACACAGCTAGTAGCTATTTATTCCCATGAAGTAATGAGTGCTGTCGACAAGGGATCTCAGATCGATTCCATATCCCTACATTTCCAGAAGGCTTTTCATACCGTACCTCAAAAGCGACTGTTAATCAGACTGTGTGACTGGATTCGGGATTTCCTCTCAGAGTGGTCACAGTTCGTTGTGGTAGACGGTAAATCATCGAGTAGAACAGAAGTGATATCTGGCGTTCCGCGAGGTAGTGTCATAGGCCCTCTGTTGTTCCTGATTTACATAAATGATCTAGGTGATGATCTGAGCAGCCCCCTTAGATTGTTTGCAGATGACGCTGTAATTTACCTTCTAGTAAAATCATCAGACGATCAATTCCAATCACAAAATGATCTAGAGAGAATTTCTGTATGGTGTAAAAAGTGGCAATTGGCACTAAACAAAGAAAAGTGCGAGGTCATCCACATGGGTACTAAAAGAAATCCGATAAATTTAGGGTATACGATAAATCGCACAAATCTAAGGGCTGTCAATTCGACTAAATACCTAAGAATTACAATTACCAGCAACTTAAATTGGAAAGACTACATAGATAATATTGTAGGGAAGGCGAAACAAAGACTGCGCTTTGTTGACAGAACACTTAGAAGATGCGACAAACCCACTAAAGAGCAGCCTACATTACAATTGTCCATCCTCTGCTGGAATATTGCTGCGCGGTATGGGATCCTTACCAGGTAGGATTGACGGGGGACATCGAAAAAGTGCAAAGAAGGGCAGCTCGTTTCGTGTTATCGCCCGACAGGGGTGAGAATGTCACTTATATGATATGCGAGTTGGGATGGCCCTCATTGAAACAAAGGCGGTTTTCTTTGCGGCTAGATCTACTTACGAAATTTCAATCACCAACTTTCTCTTCCGAATGCGAAAATATTTTGTTGACACCCACCTACGTAGGATGAAATGATCATCATAATAAAATAAAAGAAATCAGAGCTCGATTTAAGTGTTCGTTTTTCCCTTGCACCATTTGAGAGTGGAATGGTAGAGAAGTAGTATGAAAATGATTCGATGAACCTTCTGCCAGGCACTTAAGTGGGAATTGCAGAGTAACCATGTAGACGTAGATCTAGATCTGTGCGGAGATGCTTTCGCATTACGAGGGTCACCGCAACCACTTTTTTTTGTCTTCGTCACTTCGAACCGGAAAGAAAACGGCAAACCATGGAGTGGAACTAGACCAGCTCTCCTTCGATGAAAAAGTTCAAAGCCGCTCTCTCAGCCGGTAAAAAATCTCAAATTATAGCACCTTCAGCAGTCTAAAGCTCCAGTGGTTATTTAAGGAACCACTTTCAGCGCTACATGAAGCCATCTTCAGGAAGGAAGGATGATTGAGTTTAACATCCCGTCGGTCATTAGAGACGAGGCACTAGCTAGAAAGGTTAAAGGATGGGGAAGGAAATCTGTCGTTCCGTTTCAAAGGAACGGGGCGATTTATGAAAATCACGGAAAAACCTAAATCTGGATGGCCGGACGCGGGTTTGAACCGTCGTTCTCCCAAACAGCCCCCCTCCTCCTCCCCCCCCCCCCCCCCCCCCCCCCCGACCGACGTGTACGAAGAATTTCCCACATCTGGTCCAGTTGTAAATCGACATTTTATACTGAACAGGCGAGGTGCCGTATCCGTCTGTATAAAGATGGTCTTACAGAGGCTGAACCGGTAGTCATGGCGGTGACTTCTATGCGTTTGGCCCATTGACGGATGCACTCTGCGGGAAACAGCACGTGGGTCATGGGGTGGCTACTCATGTAGAAAGATGTTGGTTCCGGCGTCGACCAGTAGCCGGATATCATGTCTGGTATGATTTTTTTTTTTTTTTTTTAGTAATTTAATTGAAAGCTTTGTTGCTTTGGTAAAAATAAAATTGGTTCTTTTTGTCGTGACAGAATAAATTACTATTAATCACACCAGATTTGTCGGAGAACAGCAGCAACATGTGTAATTGATCCAGCTTTAAGAAATTCTATTACCTTTTAGCGGAAAATTCGTGCGGTACTCTCCGACGTTAGAAAAGTCGTGGTGTTCCGTTCGGAGCAGGAGGCGGCTGTCTTTTCTCATTCGCGATATCGAAAATTACTAAAAAATGAACAGAAATTTTTTTTTTTTCGGAGGAAGATCGCGCGGAGAAAACAGACAGAAGTTACATGAAAGAAACCTAAGGGACCAACTAATTGGATTTGTACGAACATATAAACGGAACTGAAAGAACTTGGAATAAATACGAGGGCAGTTCAATAAGTAATGCAACACATTTTTTTTCTGAAACAGGGGTTGTTATATTCAGCATTGAAATACACCAGGTTATTTCCCAATCTTTTAGCTACACAACACTATTTTTCAACGTAATCTCCATTCAATGCTACGGCCTTACGCCACCTTGAAATGAGGGCCTGTATGCCTGCACGGTACCATTCCACTGGTCGATGTCGGAGCCAACGTCGTACTGCATCAATAACTTCTTCATCATCCGCGTAGTGCCTCCCACGGATTGCGTCCTTCATTGGGCCAAACATATGGAAATCCGACGGTGCGAGATCGGGGCTGTAGGGTGCATGAGGAAGAACAGTCCACTGAAGTTTTGTGAGCTCCTCTCGGGTGCGAAGACTTGTGTGAGGTCTTGCGTTGTCATGAAGAAGGAGAAGTTCGTTCAGATTTTTGTGCCTACAAACACGCTGACGTCGTTTCTTCAATTTCTGAAGAGTAGCACAATACACTTCAGAGTTGATCGTTTGACCATGGGGAAGGCCATCGAACAGAATAACCCCTTCAGCGTCCCAGAAGACTGTAACCATGACTTTACCGGCTGAGGGTATGGCTTTAAACTTTTTCTTGGTAGGGGAGTGGGTGTGGCGCCACTCCATTGATTGCCGTTTTGTTTCAGGTTCGAAGTGATGAACCCATGTTTCATCGCCTGTAACAATCTTTGACAAGAAATTGTCACCTTCAGCCACATGACGAGCAAGCAATTCCGCACAGATGGTTCTCCTTTGCTCTTTATGGTGTTCGGTTAGACAACGAGGGACCCAGCGGGAACAAACCTTTGAATATCCCAACTGGTGAACAATTGTGACAGCACTACCAACAGAGATGTCAAGTTGAGCACTGAGTTGTTTGATGGTGATCCGTCGATCATCTCGAACGAGTGTGTTCGCACGCTCCGCCATTGCAGGAGTCACAGCTGTGCACGGCCGGCCCGCACGCGGGAGATCAGACAGTCTTGCTTGACCTTGCGGCGATGATGACACACGCTTTGCCCAACGACTCACCGTGCTTTTGTCAACTGCCAGATCACCGTAGACATTCTGCAAGCGCCTATGAATATCTGAGATGCCCTGGTTTTCCGCCAAAAGAAACTCGATCACTGCCCGTTGTTTGCAACGCACATCCGTTACAGACGCCACTTTAACAGCTCCGTACAGCGCTGCCACCTGTCGGAAGTCAATGAAACTATACGAGACGAAGCGGGAATGTTTGAAAATATTCCACAAGAAATTTTCGGTTTTTTCAACCAAAATTGGCCGAGAAAAAAAATGTGTTGCATTACTTATTGAACTACCCTCGTACTATAACGATGTCGTCACGACAGCCTCCTGTTCCGACAGAACACACGCTGGATCATAAGCTGCATAAATCTTTTAAACAGGAAAGATTATCACAAGTATAATTAATGAAAATAAGGTTGAGAGATTTTCTTTGAAATTAAATAAACTTCAAGGCTTCAAGTATTATATTATGAAACGGAAACTTACATTAACATGGCCACCCATTGTGGCGGTGGAGGGAATTTTCATGATACACATTCTCGCTTGTTTGTGGCTACATATATTTTTAATCACTTAAACTCTTAAATTCACAATAAAATGATTATATCAGTATGGAGCACAATACTTTTGCGTCCGACTCGCAACACATTCACAGAAGAACAGCTAGAGAGCGGCGCGGCTCCCTGCAGAAGTAAAAATTGGCAATTGTTATTTTTGAAACATAGGTGCATCGTTTTTTTTTTTTTTTTTACTGATCGATAGCAGCGTATAACAGTTTATAGCTATCGTGATATTCTGCGCTTTTCAGGAGCGCGGCAAAGATATCTGGTTACAACATTCATTGGTATATGTTAAAAGTTCGCACATACTGACGCGAATACAGAAAAAAAAACTTTTACATGTTAAAAATCGCAGTGATAAAGGCTGTAATGTCACACATGCAGGCATACTTACGCTACTTACTTCCAATAAGTAGCGTAAGACCGTCGCATTAAACGGAGTTTATACCGAAAAAAGGGGTTTTGCAGCCGGAAGTGTGGGTCGTAATATGGTGTATTAGAATCCTGAATAAAGCTCAGAAAACTGTGTGTTGGATTACTTATTTTATGTGGGACATGTCTGTATTCAGAGCAATGACAATTTTGATTAAACCACTGAGTTAAACCGACCAGAACTAAATGTACTTCACAATAACACGCATCACTGCGTCAGCAAGTGGGAACCTATACCTTTACCCTTTCATAAACGTCTTTGTGTTTAGATTTATAAGGCAAAAAATGGTTCAAATGGCTCTGAGCACTATGGGACTTAACGGCTATGGTCATCAGTCCCCTAGAACTTAGAACTACTTAAACCTAACTGACCTAAGGACAGCACACAACACCCAGCCATCACGAGGCAGAGAAAATCCCTGACCCCGCCGGGAATCGAACCCGGGAACCCGGGCGTGAGAAGCGAGAACGCTACCGCACGACCACAAGATGCGGGCATTTATAAGGCAGGGAGTTACATATTCGCCCATACTGTTCAATCTATAAATCGAAGAAGCAATCGCGGAAATAAAAGATAAGTGCCGCGTTGGAATTAAAATTTAGGATGAAACGATATCAGCGGTAAGATTCGCTGATGGCTTTGCTATTCTCCGTGAATTCGATGAATTATTACACCACGTACTGAAGGCAATGAAAAGTCTGCTGAGCACAGAATACGGATTGACAGTGAACCGAAGAAAGATAAAATATTGAGGAGTAGCAGAAATGAGATTAGAGATAAAATTAACATCAGACCTGGGGACCACTGCATAGGCAAAATGAAGGATTCTGCAACTTTTGAAGTAAATTAATATTTGACGAACGAAGCTATGAGGACATAAAAACCAGACTAGCACACTCAAAGAGGACCTACCTGGCCAAAAGAAGTCTACTAATATCAAACAATAGCGTCACCTTAATACAGTAATTGCTGTGAGTGTACGTTTGGAGCACATAATTGCACGGTAGTGAATAATGGTATGTGTTAATAGCCGAATAGAAGAAAATCGAACCGTTTGAGATGTGGTCCTATACAAAGATGTAGAAAATTATTTCACTAATAACGTAAAGAATGAAGTGATTTCCGCAGAACTGGCAAAAAAGGGAACATACGGAAAACACTGATTGACAGAACATACGCTAATAAATCAGGGAATACCAGACCTGTAGTGTATAAAAAGTATAGAGGAAGACTGATACCTGCATACATCCAACAGATAGCTGAGAACCCAGGGTACAATCGGCACTATGAAATGGCGAAGTGGGCACAAGAGAGGATTTCGAAGCGGGCTCCATAAAACCAGTCAGAAGAGTGATGGCTCAAAACGGAAATAAGGTGTTTACCTAACAAACTGAGTATCATGCAGTGTGATTGAGACAGGCCACCACTTAAAGCAGTCTAATTGTATTTTGGTGTTTCCTACTGAATAACCAAAGGCCTCTCGTAAATAAGCACGAAACTGAGTTCGGTTCTGACGAGGCACACTTGTGCGTACATAAATATTTACTTGTATTTTCTTATTTTGAAAATTCCGCGTGATAGCACCGTATTATTTTTTCATTAACAGTTAATGTAATATGTATGTTAGAATGTGTGTAATGATGTAAAGTGAGCAATGTGGGGACACCCTCACTTCAATATGTTTAGTTTTACGAAGAACAATATACTTCCAAAAAGGGCCATGTTGTCGACTTATTTTATAAGAAGTTTTGCACATGACAAGTGTGGTTCAGTGTACCGAGATTTTAGGTACGTGGCGACCCTGTGCCTTATGGTATTTTGCTGCCTATCGGTTTTGGGAGCCAGCTCTGTGGGTGTGTTGAGTCCGCGTTGCTGAACTTAGTTTCTGGGTGGCAGTCCAGTTGCTCCGTTTCAACACTTTGAAATTTTACGGGTGATAGAAGTTTGAGCAGCTCGTGGGGACTTAGACATTTTCACGGTGCTTTCGACTGTTGTATATTTTAGTGACTGGTGGACTTTAACTTTGCTCAAGTGTTAGTCTGTTTCGTGATGAACTTCAGCGGACTGTGAAGCAGCATCTCTGATGAACTTTAATATTATCGTACAGTCGAGCCTTTGGTTTTGCTTTCAGAATAACAGAGTCATCCGTGGAATCTGCGAAATCTTATTCACTATTCACGTAACCCTAATGGCGCTTAGCAAAAATATTAATTCATTAAGGTACATGAACTTCATGATTTTGTGAAAGCTCAGCTCATATCTTTTTGTATGAACTGGAAGAATAATATATAGTATATAGCGTTGACTAGAGTGATGTAATCAAACCTAATGCAAATTAGGAACCCTTAAGTACCAGTAGAGACCACTTAGTTTATAATAATATACAGGGTGATTCAAAAAGAATACCACAACTTTAGGAATTTAAAACTCTGCAACGACAAAAGGCAGAGCTAAGCACTATCTGTCGGCGAATTAAGGGAGCTATAAAGTTTCATTTAGTTGTACATTTGTTCGCTTGAGGCGCTGTTGACTAGGTGTCAGCGTCAGTTGATGCTAAGATGGCGACTGCTCAACAGAAAGCTTTTTGTGTTATTGAGTACGGCAGAAGTGAATCGACGACAGTTGTTCAGCGTGCATTTCGAACGAAGTATGGTGTTAAACCTCCTGATAGGTGGTGTATTAAACGTTGGTATAAACAGTTTACAGAGAATGGGTGTTTGTGCAAAGGGAAAAGTTCTGGACGGCCGAGAGCGAGTGATGAAAATGTAGCACGCATCCAGCAAGCATTTGTTCGCAGCCCAGGAAAATCGACTCGCAGAGCTAGCAGAGAGCTGCAAATTCCACAATCAACTGTATGGAGAGTCCTTATCCGTCCGTAACTACCTGAACGTCAACTACCCGAGGCGATGGATCGGCCGCCAGGCAGCCCGTGAAGGAGCACTTCATCACTGGCCTCCAAGAAGCCTTAATCTTACCCCCTGCGATTTTTTCTTATGGGGGTATGTTAAGGATATGGTGTTTCGGCCACCTCTCCCAGCCACCATTGATGATTTGAAACGAGAAATAACAGCAGCTATCCAAACTGTTACGCCTGATATGCTACAGAGAGTGTGGAACGAGTTGGAGTATCGGGTTGATATTGCTCGAGTGTCTGGAGGGGGCCATATTGAACATCTCTGAACTTGTTTTTGAGTGAAAAAAGACCTTTTTAAATACTCTTTGTAATGATGTATAACAGAAGGTTATATTATGTTTCTTTCATTAAATACACATTTTTAAAGTTGTAGTATTCTTTTTGAATCACCCTGTACTACGTATAAAGCGATTTCTATGTAAACAATATATTTCTTTTATTCGATATGAAAAGAATAATTTGGACTTAATTATCAAATATGACTATATAAATTATATGAAGTTATTATCACCATGTTTTCACTAAAATTCGTTACACTTAACGTAAAAATTATCTGGATAGTCCATTTAAATAATTCCGTTGCCGGCAGTGTAAATGATTGGAGTCTTTGCCTACAATGTTATCTCTCTGATCTCTTTCACTTAAAAGGATGAGACAATGTAAAGTCAGACATTAGTATAGTCGTAGCGAGCCGTTGGAATTGCGCAGTTCATGTGACCAGGTGTAAACTGTATTAGTATGGATGAATCGTTAGTGTGAACCAGTTGTCTGAGAGTTCAAAAATTCGGAAGCTGAAATGAATGAACTTCTATTATTCAGTAGTTAAAGTTAAACTGTAAGCTAGATTTCTTTACACAGAAAAAGCTCAAGATAACAATCACTCCTCGAAGAAGACTACGAAGGCAATATACAACCAGCTGACACGTTTAAGTACTATGCCTGTAACTTATCGATGTGGGCAGAGACGAACATCTATGAAGTTGGTACTTCACTGAAATACAGGGGCTCTATAAATGATTCGTACGTATACAGAGCACCAATTTTCCAAAGTAATACTTGAAGATATACGAACGTTGCTTGAATAGAACTGTAAAGCCTTTAAGTTTTCATTCTGTACTCTACTAATATTCTACGAATGCCCCTCCAGTCACACGATACAAAGCGGTTCTCAGGTTCGTTCTATACCTTATTTATCCACATCATGTCAGCGGTCATCGCCGGATGATTGATGTGTTCTCTGAGCTGTTTCAGTATTCTTCGCAACGGGGAAGTGTAAGGACAGTCATTAATGTACCACCAAAGGGAAAAGTCGCAAGGTGTCAGGTCAGGCGACCTGAGGGCCAAATCAGCAGAGCAACATCATCTTCTCAACTACGCCCGGTCCAGCGATGCGGAGGTTTGTCGGTTTGCTAGCGCCAAACATAGATGCTCCAAAAAGGGGATGCCCCGTCCCGTTGGAGGAAGAAATTCTCGAAATCAGCTGCCAGTTTTGGAAACAAACACGGCTAGTACATAAGTTTCGTCCGTGACATTACACTGCAATCATTAACCATTTTCGGCGAATCTCGTTCATGCGCCACAATTTCATGACAATGTTCACTGCCGCAAACTCTCACACTGAGGCGCTTAACCTTTCCAGGAAAATGGAAGGTTACGGAATATCGTATCTGAAAATTAACTTTGAAGCGAAATGTTCATTCCTCAACTGCACCCTACATTGTGACACAAAACTTTTAATTGTTGTGCAACAGCCGTGGATGTTACGGTCTCAAAGTTAACCGCCCTGGCCAAATCTTCCACACAGTTTGCAGTGGAACATTCGTTTCTTGGGAATGCGCACGAATCTTTCTTTCACCCTCTCCGCCGTTGCATCTGGCGCATTTAGTTGATTGGAACTTTACTGTTTACAGAGAGAACCAAACTGTCGACACCAACGCACAGCGCTTTGTTCACATGCTGGTTCGGTTCCGTAATTCCTTCCGAATGCACGCTGCACTGTTGTAACAGATAAAGATCTCGTATAGTTCAAAACCAAAAACTCTTTTCTTACTTCGTCGCCATTTTGTCAAGGCTCTGCACACGTTACGCCAACTGGTAGGCACAATGCAAACTCGGCGAGTGTACAGTTGTACTCATTCATCAGTCATATTTGCACACGTAATACTTTGGAAAGTATAAAACTTTGTAGACGAATGCCTCATATACACTGGAGCACCAAAGAATCTGGTATAGGCATGCATATTCAAATACACAGATATATGTAAACAGGCACAATACGGCACTGCGGTCGGCAACGCCTATATGAGACAAGTGCAGTTGTCAAATCGGTTACTGCTGCTACAACGGTAGGTTATCAAGATTTAAGTGAGTTTGAACCTGGTGTTGTAGTCGGCGCACGAGCGATGCAACGCAGCACCTGCGAGGTAGCGATGAAGTGGGGATTTTCCCGAACGACCATTTCACGAGTGTACCGTGAAATCTCCGACATCGCTGCGGTTGGATCAAGATCCTATAAGAGCGAAACCAACTGAAGAGAATCATCGTTCAGCGTGACAGAAGTGCAACCCTCCCGTGCATTGCTGCAGATTTCAGTGCTGGGCCATCAGCGTGCACAGGCAGGGTGACGACTCCAGCGAGCGACAAATGGTGTAAATTGCCCTGAAGATGACACCATCGCAGGTTGGAACCGGTTGGCGGCAAAATAAATAATGCGATTGTGACTGTCATTTCGAATAATTGATCCCCTGGTAGTGCTGTCTGCTATGGGTTCAACATCCGTGGGCAACATTCTTTGATATGCCACATTAGCATTTTGTATACTGATCGCATTTCGCTAGTACACACCATGGTAGCCGAGAGCGCTAATGCGCTGTTTCCTGGACTCGGGTAGGCGCGCCGGCCCCGGATCGAATCCGCCCAGCGGATTAACGACGAGGGCCGGTATCTCATCCAGTCTGGATGCTGTTTTTAGGCGGTTTTCCACATCCCACTAGGTGAATACCGGGCTACAGTCTGCTTTCGGCTGCGGTGGGGCGAGGACGTCCGCTGCGCCTCGCCGTGCGCGACCGTGAGCGCTTGCTTGTGTTTACCTTCTCGCGGCGCGAGTTGTATTTGTTCCAAGTTCAGTGCGATTATGGCACACACATGGCGCCACGATACGATCAGAATTACTTTCCAACCAGATCACGCACGTCCTCGAGCCTATGAAATAGAACAGTTCATACGCGACGATCTACGTTTAGATCCGGCGACTGTCGTCGGAATACATTTTTCTATAACGGCGAGCGTGGTTTATGTTAAAATGACCAGTGCAGAGGTCTGCGCGACAGTGGTTTCTAAATACTCGAACTCTCTCCGATTCAAACATGCTGACGGGCATATCGGTGCAGTGACGGTGGATCATGCAGGCATGGGCCTAAGGACTGTAAGAGTTTTTGAGCTCCCCTTCGAGGTCCCAGAGGAAGTTGTCAAGGACGCCTTCCGACCATATGGCAATGTTATCAGCCACGTTGCAGAAAAGTGGCAAACTTTCTCGACGTATAAGGTCTACAATGGTGTGCGCCAAATTAAACTTGAGCTCAAGAAACATGTGCCGTCCTATTTGAACATCGGTGGCTGCCGTGCAATCATCATGTACGACGGTCAACCGCGTACCTGTTCCGGATGTGGGCAGGAAGGCCATGTTCGATCGAGCTGCTTACAACGTAGAATTACGCAGATACCAGTGGGAGACTCCGTTTCCCCGACGGGGACGACAATCCTGCCCCTCACGTACGCTCAGACGACGATGCGCACCATAGTTGAGGACGAAACGGGCGATCAGACACATCCATCGACGCCGGAAGTACCACGGGAGGAAGAGGAAGGACCCTCGGTGCCAACCCATATGTCGCCCCCTCCACAGCAACAACAGCAGCAACAGTCCCACGGACTCCAGACGCAACATAACATTCAGAACGCGATGGACGTGGACGCGAACATTGTCCCGACCGCGGCTTTCCTAGCGGAAGGTGATACGACGCTGGATTGCCTCCCACATTCGGATACGGATGTCCACGTTCGAAAGCAACGTTCGCCTCGACGACGCAAGCGACGTCGGCGGACCCCTTCTGACGATTGCCTCCTACACACGGCCGGTCAAGAAGGTGACATCTCATCAGACAGCATGGATGCTGCGCCTGCTGAGGACCTAAGTGGTGTAGACGGTTCACTTGCCCATACTACGAGTGCCCAGTTACTTCTTGCACCACAAACGCGGCAGGTCGCGTCGATGGATGGCGATCCGTCTACCTCTAGCAAAGACGACGTACGTGAGAGAGATTTAGGTGCCGATCAGCCACACAGCATCGTGTTGCACCCACTGTGGTCGGACGATGTTGAGGAACTTCCTGACGAGGGCACGGGTGACAGGGGAGGGGGCGGCATTGGGGATGCCACTACTAGCGTGAAAGACTCATAATTTGTAACGGGTTTGGTGGGTCCGGCATCTCTTGCGGTTAGCTTTTATTGCCATGGCGTCTACCCTAGGTGAAGAGGCTAGGCAGCACACCTTTCGCCTTGCCACAATCAATATCAACGCGATAAGGGCACCACACAAACTGACAATGCTACATCGCATGCTTGATGCGGCGGACATCGACGTGGCCCTCTTACAGGAAGTATGTGTCGCTAGTTTCCCTGACTTCTACGGATATACCGCCCACATCTCCCACGCCTCTTCTACCGATTGTGGTGTGGCTGTTCTGCTACGGGACGGTTTGGCGGCTACGGACGTACTGTACCTACCGAGTGCAAGAGCCATGGCAGTAACTGTCAACGGTGTACGACTCATCAATGTATATGCCCCTTCAGGATCAGGGAGACGGAGAGATCGGGCCCGCTTTTTTTCGGAAGATATTACGCGTCTATTTATGGGCCACATAGACGATATGGTGATCGGAGGAGATTTTAACTGTACATTATCTCCATCTGATCAGCAGCCACATCACGTCCCGTGTGCGGAATTGGAAATGCTAGTGCGTGACCTCCACCTGATTGACACGTGGCGCCACATCCATGGCCCAGCTCCTGGTTACACCCATTATACAAGCCATTCATCAAGTCGGTTGGACAGGATTTACGTCACAAGCACCCTTTCGACGGCGACGAGAGGAGCAGAGCTCTGGCCCGCTGCATTCACCGACCACACAGCCTATATTTGCACCATTGCCCTCAAACCTGCACGTGTGTGGCGCAGTAGGCCTCCCTGGAAACTGAACGTCGCCCATCTGGACGAGCCGGCATGTAAAGGTGCTGTCGAAGAGTCGTGGAACGCGTCCTTACGGCGTCGTGGTCGATACCGATCGACCCTCAGTTGGTGGATTGAGTGTGCGTAGCCTGCTCTTAGACGCACCTTCATGGCTTACGGCCGGGAAGCAGCGGCATGGAGGAGGAGCACGGAAAACTTTTATTACACCGTCCTACGGGAATGTCTTGCTATGGAGCCCTCACCTGACAGGCAGATCACAGTCAATCGCGCGAAAGCGCAGCTCGTCTCCTTAGCACGCCATCATTTACAAGGCGCTGTTATACGGTCGCGTGCTCCAGACATGATACAATCAGAAAGGCCATCTATGCACCACGTGCTCATAGAACGCAGGAGGCGCCGTAGGGCACTGGTAACCGACATGATAACCGACGACGGTCGACATGTGGTAGAACAAGCAGATATAGCAGAAGCCTTCTATGGGCATTACGCTCAACTTTATTCAGCAGTGCTCCCTGATATGGCGACGGTAGACACCGTTTCAGCACATGTCCACGGTACAGTTCCACCAGACATGGTACCGACTTTACTGGGAGAAGTGACAGAAGAGGAAGTGCTCCACGCCATTGGTAAAGGTGCTCCCCATAAATCACCAGGAATCGATGGGTTACCATTAGAGTTCTATCGAGCCTTTAAACAACTGTTGCTACCGTGTTTGATTGAAATTTGCCAGGAATTGCTGTCCCCGGGTATAACATTGCCTGCACCATTCTTGGAAGGTCTGATTGTCCCCATCCATAAGCCGAAGGGACGGAATCATGTCCGCGACTATCGTCCCTTAACGTTATTGAACAGCGACTTCAAGATCTTTTCGAGGCTGCTATCAGAACGTATTCGCGGCACACTATTGCACGTCTTGTCCGGCGATCAGACGTCCTTGGGGGGACCCAACAACATCAGAACTGCATTATGTCGTTACAGAGATCTCATCTCCCTTGCACGGGTGAGACGTTTGCCGGCAGCCCTCGTGTCTATCGACTTTAGCCAGGCTTTTGACCGTGTGGGCCACACTTTCCTCACGGCCGTTCTACGGCGCATGGAATACCCCGACCCCTTTATCACAGTGTTGACACGCCTACTACATGGTGCAACTTCTCGAGTTCTTGTCAATGGAAGACTGACGGCACCCATGCCGATCCGCCGATCAGTACGACAGGGATGTCCATTATCAACATTGTTATTTGCATTGGCCTTAGAACCCTTGTTGTGTGGTCTCCGAGACAGGCTCACTGGGATACAGTTCGGCGGCTCCATCTATCGCTGCACCGCATATGCGGATGATTTGATGATCGTCATACGAGGAGCTGACGATATGGCCGCAGCTTTGGACTGGATTGGAACCTACGGTACAGCTTCTGGTAGCCAAATCAACGTTGACAAGTCCGTCGCCTTGAGCATCGGGATTGGGCTACCGCAGGAACACATTGCCCCCTTACGCTTCAGTGATACTGTACGCTGCTTGGGCTTAGATTTCATGAACGACATGCGACGCGCGACGACGCTCAATTATCGACGCCTTCTTAACCAAATTAGGGCCGGAATTGCAAATCAGCGGTTGCGATCCCTCAACATCGTTCAGCGGGCGTATTATGCCAATGTATACCTTGCGTCCCGCATACCGCATGTCGCCCAAACGCTACCCATTCCGAAGCCCTTGGCTCGTAGCATTATGGCAGCGCTGGGATACTTCGTCACCACTGGTATGTTACTGAAGATCAGATACGTATCTCTTACCCTCCCCAAGGACAAAGGTGGTCTCGGCCTAGTTAACGTCCATGATAGGGCCATTGCCCTCTATGTCAGCTCACATTTATGTCTGCTGCGCCGTTGTCCTACGAGCCTCACGAGTCTGCTTCTGACGGCGCTACGTCCTGCTTCACTAAGAGCGCCGGTGCCACTACAGGACATCCCGGCGCCCCTCTTTTATATAGGACGTTTCTATTTAGAACAAAGTTATTGCAGTGTAGCGCTCACGACACCACAAATGCCCACAACTCGACGCCTATATCATGACATGCTGCAACGCCGCCCCCTAAATGTGGTCGAGCTAAAATATCCTGACGTACGGTGGCGCGTGGTGTGGAAGACTGTACACGATGCCATGCTTGATTCCGATGTTGTTTCTCAATGGTACGTCGTCGTTAATGGGAAGCTCGTGACGCAAGAACGTCTCTACAATATCCACATGACAGAATCTCCCAATTGTGTGGGTTGTAATACAGTAGATTCTGACGAGCACCGCCTCAGCTGTGGAGAGGCGGAACCGGTTTGGCACCTAGTGCGGCAGATGCTGGCTTATCTCTTGCGAGTTAGGCCGGAGCATATATCTGCACGCACGTTATTGTTTCCGGATGAGACATTTTACCCCAAGACTCGAACCAACTCCGTCACCTGGATACGTGGACATGCCGTCCATTACCTCTGTCGTGACGGACACAAGGATTTCCTTGACTTCTGGCTCTATTTGCAAGAAAGACATCATGCTATTTCCGGGCATACCAGATATCGACAGTGCTTCGCAAACTACCTATGGAGTGCCTTTCACAGCCCGCCGTGTAGCTGGAATGTTCCAGGCAGTGGCAGATGAGGTCAGAACGACCTGCAAACGACCATATATTGAACAATCTTATCAGTGGGCGCAGTCGCTGGGAAGCCTCACTACGACGTGGTAGCTTTCTTTTCATGCTATTTATGTCTCATATCTTCGATGGCGTCTTCATTCTGTTTTAGTTTTCCAGGCTTGGTTAACTGTGACTGTTCGCACATTGTAAAAAAAAATAAAAAAAAAAAAAAAAAAACGTGGGTAGGAGACCTGCTTTCAAATCCAAATAAATACACAAGAACAAAATAAGAACCAAATTAACAACAAATAAAATTTAATAAAGTATTTTACCCTTTCCTTTCTTCTTTTATTTTTTTTTTTTTTATACAAAGTTCAGAGGCATATTTAATTTTTGTTCGTTGGCGGAACCTGAAGTGGCGGCGAACGGCCGTCCTAATTAGCTTCAGGATGAAAGTGGCGGTGGCACTAGCTTTGTTTTTGTTTTTAGGCTAGATAGGTTTTTGGGGGTAGTATGGGTGATAGGGGCCAACGCCTTAAAAAAAAAAAAAAAAAAAAAAAGTTGGTAGAGCACTTGCCCGCGAAAGGCAAAGGTCCCGAGTTCGAGTCTCGGTCGGGCACACAGTTTTAATAAAAAGAAAGAAAAAAAAAAAAAAAAAAAAAGAGCGCTAATGCGCTGTTTCCTGGACTCGGGTAGGCGCGCCGGCCCCGGATCGAATCCGCCCAGCGGATTAACGACGAGGGCCGGTATCTCATCCAGTCTGGATGCTGTTTTTAGGCGGTTTTCCACATCCCACTAGGTGAATACCGGGCTGATCCCCTCGTTCCGCCTCAGTTACACAACTCGCAGACATTTTAAAACGTTCGCACCATTACATGGCTTACACTAGACGCAGGCAGCTCCAGTACACAAATTCCGTCCCGGGGGGTTCGGGGTGGCGGCAGGAAGGGCATCCCGTCACCCTCTGCAACTGACACTGCCAAATCAGATAGTATCAAGGTCGACCCCGCATTGAAGTGAGACAAAGGATCCAAGAAGAAAGAATCGCATTTCCCTAGTATTCTACCAATGAACTGAGGTATGCCACACGCTTTACATATAACTGAGCTTACGTGGTCATACCATTTCAGATCACCACAAGTTGTTATTTCTAGGTATTTGTATGAGATGATGGATTCAGTAGGTGTTGATGTTGATATTTCAGTCATGTGACTTTAGTTTTTTTTTTTTTTTTTTTTTCACCTTGTGAAGTGCACAATTTTACATTTGCAACATACAAAATTTTAACAAGATTTAAATGAATTTATTTCAATACACAGAATCGTGATCGAATTAAAGATGTTTTTATTTTTGTTTTTGGATGACCAGTTACGATCTTCCAAGACATCATCTTCAGATCTAACATTCCTTGGCGACTGTAGGAATTGTTGGCGTGGAGCAGATCCCATAATGCAGGCGTGGAGGAGAGAGTTGTCGCATTAGCTCAGTGAGACGAGGCAGTGCTGTGGGGAACGGATATGCACAACCGCCGGTGTTAAGAGTCGCGGTTAGGGCAAACATTTACAGCAGCGTTCTCTACGTTTCATGCGGTCATCAAGGAATGTAAGATCTGAAAACGATATCTTAGAAGACCTAAGCCGGACATCTGAAAATAAAAATTAACAACTTGAATGCGACCACGATTGTCTGTGTTGAAATGAATTACAATATAATGAAAATAGCTGTTTTCAATATAATAATGTTACAAAAAATGTGAATGACTGTTTATGGAACTTTTTCCCGATAGTGCTCGACTATACAGCCTGCTTCCGTGATGATGTTACGAACTTGCAAGGGTCATGGAGAAGGGTAAATGTATCAATTCGAGATAAGGGAAAATGGTCCGGATTCTACCGACTCGAAAGTTATTAGTAGCAATCGTTCTAATACGTAAGAGAGTGGGCCTCTTCTACTGCAACCTCTTTACTTTCTACACTACTGGCCATTAAAATTGCTACACCAAGAAGCGGGTATTCATTGGCAAAATGTAAAATACTAGAACTGACATGTGATTACATTTTCACGCAGTTTGGGTGCATAGATCCTGAGAAATCAGTACCCAGAACAACCATATCTGGCCGTAATAACGGCTTTGATACGCTTGGGCATTGAGTCAAACAGAGCTTGGATGGCGTGTACAGGTACAGCTGCCCATGCAGCTTCAACACGATACCACAGTTCATTAAGAGTAGTGACTGGTGTATTGTGACGAGCCAGTTGCTGGGCCACCATTGACCAGACATTTTCAATTGGTGAGAGATCTGGAGTATGTGCTGGCCAGGGCAGCAGCCGAACATTTTCTGTATCCAGAAAGGCCTGTACAGGGCCTGCAACATGCGGTCGTGCATTACCCTGCTGAAATGTAGGGTTTCGCAGGGATCGAATAAAGGGTAGAGCCACGGGTCGTAACACATCTGAAATGTAACGTCCACTGTTCAAAGTGCCGTCAGTGCGAACAAGAGGTGACCGAGAAGTGTAACCGATGGAACCCCATACCATCATGCCAGGTGATACGCCAGTATGGCGATGACGAATACACGCTTCCAATGTGCGTTCACCGCGATGTCGCCAAACACGGATGCGACCATCATGACGCTGTAAACAGAACCTGGATTCGTCCGAAAAAATTACGTTTTGCCATTCGTGCACCCAGGTTCGTCGTTGAGTACACCATCGCAGTGCTCCTGTCTGTGATGCAGCGTCAAGGGTAACCGTAGCCATGGTCTCCGAGATGATTGTCTATGCTGCTGCAAATGTCGTCGAACTGTTCGTGCAGATGGTTGTTGTCTTGCAAACGTCCCCATCTGCTGACTCACGGATCGAGACGTGGCTGCACGATCCGTTACAGTCATGCGGATAAGATGCCTGTCATCTCGACTGCTAGTGATACGAGGCCGTTGGGATCCAGCACGGCGTTCCGTATTATCCTCCTGAACCCAGCGATTCCATATTCTGCTAACAGTCATTGGATCTCAAGCAACGCGAGCAGCAATGTCGCGATACGATAAACAGCAATCGTGATAGGCTACAATCCGACCTTTATCAAAGTCGGAAACGTGATGGTACGCATTTCTCCTCCTTACACGAGGCATCACAACAACTTTTCACCAGCCAACGCCGGTCATCTGCTGTTTGTGAATGAAAATATCGGTTGGAAAGTTTCCTCATGTCAGCACGTTAGGTGTCGCCATCGGCGCCAACCTTGTGTGAATGTCTGAAAAGCTAATCATTTGCATATCATAGCATCTTCTTCCTGTGGGTAGCACGTCATCTTCGTGGTGTAGCAATTTTAATGGCCAATAGTGTACATTTTGGGAGGAGGTAGAAAACAATAAAACAAGAAAAAATTGAGTTGTAAACACCTGCTCTAAAGCGCATATCTTCACAGGAATGAGCACTTGTTCATCTTTGTTACTGTGCAACATGTGTCATAGTACTTTAGAGCCCAAGCTTAGTAGACAGTTTTTTCTTGTTTTCTGTCCATACTACCTCCTTCCAAAATATAGAAAGCAAAGAGGTGCCAGTAGAACATGTCCACTATCAGAGGTATGAGAATGATTTTCTCTTATAGCTTTTGACTCGTTCGTTTCCGGACCAGGGCCCCTTACCTCAAATTGATACATTTACGCTTCTACATCATCCCTTAAGGTCTGTAACATCACCACAGAATCACCCTGTAGATATCTGATTAATATTTGAAGAGTCTCAAGTTACTATTAATATTCTCTGCAGGGTCGATAATATACAAAATGGGCAGGAATGGTTCTAACACATTTCTGTGGGTCACACTTGAAGTTACGTCTACAACTGTCGATGACTCTCCACAACAATCCAGACTGAATGAAGTCCTGGCTGCAGGACAGCAAAGACTGTCTTTGGTATCCGCAACAGCGATCAGAGAGAGCACACAGGTGCGAGCAGCAAATGATACGTTGCAGTTCTTCCAACACGTTTCTGTATTCCGAAAAAACTATCTCTTCTAGTTGAGCTTTCCGATAAGTAAATAGAAAGCCAAGGTGCGGCGAAATTTCGGAAATTCAACGCGTTGAAACACTACAGAAAACCGTAGTTGCGCACGTTCGTAGAAAATTAAAACCCGGCCTCAGGAGGGAAACTGAATAAAAACGCCCCTTTCTTTGTCGGAGAGTGCTGCTGAGGGCTCGAATTACGGTTTCCCTGGGGCGCTAATCACACCTGGTTAGCAGCAGTTCCTATGGGAACGCAGGGGAGAACGAAAGAGATAGTGCAGGCAGAAACTTGGGGGCGTTGCTTCCGGGGAGCCGGTGTAATTTACCGCGGGACCCTGGAGTGTTCCGGCGAACTCGGAGAGACCACAGGTGGCGCCTACCAGCAGAGGTGACCCGCGCAACCATCGTAAATCACTAACCACTGTTACCTAACGATCTGGTAGGGCGTAACGAAAACTACGCTCCCACGCTTCACGACATCGAATCGCGAGAACTGTTGCGCCCGTAAACGTAAATGTCAATAGCAGGAAGGCAAATGGATTATGGAAACTGCTTCGAAATATTTTATTAATCTTACGGCCACCACAGATATTCATCGGCCAGTTATTTACTGATGTTGTAATTTAGTCATATCACTAATTTCATATAAAGAAGAACTTTATGTTCACTTACTAGTACCTCGAAGACAACAAATATCATACAAATTTGACTTGAGAATAACTTTTTTGTTCGTCGATGTTCTGACTGGTTTGATGCAGACCGGCACGACTTC
This sequence comes from Schistocerca americana, assembly GCF_021461395.2. Lineage (NCBI taxonomy): Eukaryota > Metazoa > Arthropoda > Insecta > Orthoptera > Acrididae > Schistocerca > Schistocerca americana. The sequence goes on from NC_060119.1 coordinate 1,262,586,916, forward strand.
CTGTCCTGTGCCAACCTCTTCCTCTCAGAGTAGCAATTTCTCGCGTATTTCTCCCTTTTTCGACTCTGTGGACATTCTCACGTCTTGTTGTTGTTGTTGTGGTCTTCAGTCCTGAGACTGGTTTGATGCAGCTCTCCATGCTACTCTATCCTGTGCAAGCTTCTTCATCTCCCAGTAACTACTGCAACCTACATCCTTCTGAATCTGCTTAGTGTATTCAACTCTTGGTCTCCGTCTATGATTTTTACCCTCCACGCTGCCCTCCAATACTAAATTGGTGATCCCCTGATGCCTCAGAACATGTCCTACCAACCGATCCCGCCTTCTAGTCAAGTTGTGGCACAAACTTCTCTTCTCCTCAATTCTATTCAGTACTTCCTCATTAGTTATATGATCTACCCATCTAATCTTCAGCGTTCTCCTGTAGCATTCTCAGTTATTTTGCTCCCCAAATAGCAAAACTCCTTTACTACTTTAAGTGTCTCACTTCCTAATCTAATTCCCTCAGCATCACTCGACTTAATTCGACTACATTCCATTATCCTCGTTTTGCTTTTGTTGATGTTCATCTTATACCCTCCTTTCATGACACTGTCCATTCCGTTCAACTGCTCTTCCAAGTCCTTTGCTGTCTCTGACAGAATTACAATGTCATCGGCGAACCTCAAAGTTTTTATTTCTTCTCCATGGATTTTAATACCTACTCCGAACTTTTCCTTTGTTTCCTTTATTGCTTGCTCAATATACAGATTGAATAACATCGGGGATAGGCTACAACCCTGTTTCACCCCCTTCCCAACCACTGCTTCCCTTTCATACCCCTCGACTCGTATGACTGCCATCTGGTTTCTGTACAAATTGTAAATAACCTTTCGCTCCCTGTATTTTACCCCTGCCACCTTCAGAATTTGAAAGAGAGTATTCCAATCAACATTGTCAAAAGCTTTCTCTAAGTCTACAAATGCTAGAAACGTAGGTTTGCCTTTCCTTAATCTTTCTTCTAAGATAAGTCGTAGGATCAGCATTGCCTCATGTGTTCCAACATTTCTACGGAATCCAAACTGATCTTCCCCTAGTTCGGCTTCTATCAGTTTTTCCATTCGTTAGTATCTTGCAGCTGTGACTTATTAAACTGATAGTTCGGTAATTTTCGCATCTGTCAACACCTGCTTTCTTTGGGATTGGAATTATTATATTCTTCTTGAAGTCTGAGGGTATTTCGCCTGTCTCATACGTCTTGCTCACCAGATGGTAGAGTTTTGTCTGGATTGGCTCTCCCAAGGCTGTCGGTAGTTCTAAGGGAATTTTGTCTACTCCGGGGGCCTTTTTTCGACTCAGATCTTTCAGTGCTTTGTCAAACTCTTCACGCAGTATCACATCTCCCATTTCATCTTCATCTACATCCCTTCCATTTCCATAATATTGTCCTCAAGTATATCGCCCTTGTATAGACCCTCTATATACTCCTCCCACCTTTCCGCTTTCCCTTCTTTGCTTAGAACTGGGTTTCCATCAAAGCTCTAGATATTCATGCAAATGGTTCTCCTTTCTCCAAAGGTCTCTTTAATTTTCCTGTGGGCAGTATCTATCTTACCCCTAGTGAGATAACCCTCTACATCCTTACATTTGTCCTCCGCTTAGCCATTTTGCACGTCCTGTCGATCTCATTTTTGAGACGTTTGTATTCCTTTTTGCCTGCTTCATTTACTGCATTTTTATATTTCTCCTTTCATCAATTAAATTCAATATTTCTTCTGTTACCCAAGGGTTTCTACTAGCGTTCGTCTTTTTACCTGTTTGATCCTCTGCTGCCTTCACTATTCCATCCCTCAAAGCAACCCATTCTTCTTCTATTGTATTTCTTTCTCCCATTCCTGTCAATTGTTCCCTTATGCTCTCCCTCAAACTCTGTACAACCTCTGGTTTAGTCAGTTTATCCAGGTCCCATCTCCTTAAATTCTCACCTTTTTGCAGTTTGTTCAGTTTTAATCGACAGCTCATAGCCAATAGATTGTGGTCAGAGTCCACATCTGCCCCTGGAAATGTCTTACAATTTAAAACCTGGTTCCTAAATCTCTGTCTTACCATTATATAATCTATCTGATACCTTTTAGTATCTCCAGGCTTCTTCCATGTATACAACCTTCTTTCATGATTCTTGAACCAAGTGTTAGCTATGATTAAGTTATGCACTGCGCAAAATTCTACCAGGCGGCTTCCTCTTTCATTTCTTAGCCCCAATTCATATTCACCTACTATGTTTCCTTCTCTCCCTTTTCCTACTACCGAATTCCAGTCCCCCGTGACTATTAAATTTTCGTCTCCCTTCACTACCTCAATAATTTCTTTTAGCTCATCGTACATGCCATCAATTTCTTCGTCATCTGCGGAGCTAGTAGGCATATAAACTTGTACTACAGTAGTAGGCGTGGGCTTCGTGTCTATCTTGGCCACAACAATGCGTTCACTATGCTGTTTGTAGTAGCTTACCGGTACTTCTGTTTTTTTTATTCATTATCAAAAAATGGTTCAAATGGCTCTGAGCACTATGGGACTCAACTGCTGTGGTCATAAGTCCCCTAGAACTTAGAACTACTTAAACCTAACTAACCTAAGGACAGCACACAACACCCAGCCATCACGAGGCAGAGAAAATCCCTGACCCCGCCGGGAATCGAACCCGGGAACCCGGGCGTGGGAAGCGAGAACGCTACCGCACGACCACGAGATGCGGGCGATTCACTATTAAACCTAGTCCTGCATTACCCCTATTTGATTTTGTATTTATAACCCTGTATTCACCTGACCAAAATTCTTGTTCCTCCTGCCACCGAACTTCACCAATTCCCACCATATCTAACTTTAACCTATCCATTTCCCTTTTTAAATTTTTAACCTACCTGCCCGATTAAGGGATCTGACATTCCACGCTCCGATCCGTAGAACGCCAGTTTTCTTTCTCCATATGGTGTGAGATGTTCTAAATACAGAGGAAAATAGGGTAAGCTGTAGGAAGAAACGAGTAATTTACTAGATGTACAAGAGCGAAGATGAAATAATACGAGTGGAAGACCGAGACCGAAGTATTCGTATTAGAAAGGGTGTAAGACAATGATGTAATCTTTCACCTGTACTGTTCGCTAATGATATGGCTATCCTCAGTGAAAGTGAAGTATCGAGCATAGGCCTTAATTTGAGGAAAAATTACTGAGAATCTAAATTAGGAGCAAAGCATTGTATGACAGTGGAACATGGACTGTGGGAAAGCCGGAACGGAAGAGATTCGAAGCACTTGAGATGTGGTGGTACTGACGAACGCTGGAAATTAGGTAGACTGGTAAATTAAGGAATGAACAGGTTCTGCGCGGAATCGGAGAGGAAAGGAATACGTGGAAAAAAAACTGACAGGATGACAGGATATCTATTAAGACATCAGGGAACAGTTTCCATGGCACTGCAGGGAGATGTAGAGGTTAGAAACTGTAGAAGAAGACAGAGATTGGAATGCATCCAGCAAATAATTGAGGACGTGGGTTGCAAGTGTTGCTCTGAGATGAAGAGGTTGGCACAGGAGAGGAATTCGTGGCGGGCCGCATCAAACCAATCAGAAGACTGACGATTCAAAAAAAAGAAAACTGATGTACTCTCAGTTCATACCATTTACTCCTTGCTTACCAATGTGGTTTGAGTGTCACTAGACTTAATGCCGTGGTATTCTGCTGCATAAAGAGAATTATCTCCATTTAATACTATGGACTACGGATACGAGATTGGATACGAGAATGGAGCGATCTGTACTTTATTTTAATGTGTCACTCTTCCCATTTGATGTAAAAACCATTCATGGGTGTGTGATTGCACGAAGTTTGCATTTGTGGGATACAAAAAGCTGAACGCGTCACCAAAGATAATTAGAAAGTGGTTTTGCCAAATTAAAACCTGTAGACAAAGCTAAGCAAAGATGTTGCCTGAGGGTTAAGAATCCAGAATTGGAGGGTGTCAGTTGGTTACAGCCAGTAGGAGACATTCCCAACACTGCAGTAAGAACAAGGAGATGTTGTCTCGGAAAGTCCAGGACGTTTTCGGCACTGTTAGACTAGCTGACCTTAGGCGGGGACGCTCCTGTGGATATGTTGCTGGTATGGTGGGGAAAAGATATGAAAAATGTCGATAACCATCTCAATGTGTCGCTGAGAGTCACTGTAGTCAGGGAAGTTTTAGAAGACGGTTTAACCGTGAGAATTTTGTTGATTTAATTGATACGACTGATTGCGGTTGTGACTGTTGAGACGGAATGTTGGCCATCAGCTCTGCACACTGTTTCGTGAATATTTGCGGATGACAGAACGTGAGATGATATTGCATTTTCACCAATTTGTTGATTTTGAGGCAGATTTCTTTGTAACGAGGATGTCAGCGCATATTCGCTCCAGTTTGTGAGAGTAGAGCTTAACGAACAGAAATTCAGAGCTTGGGCCGGCCGGAGTGGCCGAGAGGTTCTAGGCGCTGCAGTCTGGAACTGCGCGACCGCTACGGTCGCAGGTTCGAATCCTGCCTCGGGCATGGATGTGTGTGTTGTCCTTTGGTTAGTTACGTTTAAGTAGTTCTAAGTTCTAGGGGACTGATGACCTCAGAAGTTAAGTCCCATGGTGCTCAGAGCCATTTGAACCATTTTTCAGAGCTTGGTTTAGTCATGTTAAACGTTTTCTCATCGAAATAGAAATGGAGCAAGAGAAATTTTATGAAATTATTTTCTTAATTTTGAACCGTTTCTTTGAGACTTTTAATTTACCCTTACGGCTCACCACGTGTGTGTGTGTGTGTGTGTGTGTGTGTTTGTGTGTGTGTGTGTGTGTGTGTGTGTGTGTGTGTGTATGTGTGTGTGTTAAATTTATTTGAATCCCCATAGGTCTTTAGAGTGTTGTAAATTATTGTAATGGCTCCTAAAAGTGATTAGGAGAAATTTGAAACCCCTTGTTGAGAGAATCAGGGCAAAGCACTAGCCTTTGCTGGAAGCGATTTGTTTGATGGTTTGCAGTTTTGTTGAAAGGCTGATTTGGATAATGGAACGGATATTAGGCCTGATTGATAATATTCTACAAAAAAAGAAAATGAATAAAATTACACCACTTCTGTAGGCTGCTCGATAACAACCACTCGACAGTTTCAAAGGCTGGAGCAAAATTCTATATACTGCCATCATTTCAGACAATCTTGGAAAAAAGTTAAAGTATCGCTACTAACATCGGCATTTTATACTACCAATGACATATCAAAATTTTTATTCAATAATAAATACAAAATGCAAACCTTGACACAGAGTGCTGTATGTAAAATCATTTGAAAAGTGTGAAAAAGTGTTCAGTGGACCGTCAGGCAGAGCTGCGGCAATTAGGCTACGTGACCATGAGAGAAGCTGGCGATTAAGGAACAAAGATTCGACCTTTGCTGATAATCTCTTATCAGAGAAACATCCATATGATGTAGAAGGTGAACTTTTACATTCCGTCGAAATAAAAGAAAAAAAGAAGCAGAAAAATGATCCTACTGTAAATAATGAAAATCGACAAACCCATGACGCTGAATGCTAGCCAAGTATTAAACGATCAGACTCAGTTTCCATTTTCTCCTCGTTAAATTAAGTTTTCATTACGAATACTAGATTCAAACTGTAAATTCGTTTCATTTCTCATTATTTGTTACACGTATCTAACAAAAAACCTTTGTTTACCGCTTTTTTAGTTAACGTATTTTTGTAACATTTTCATTTGTAAATATTTTAGCATTTTTGTATCTTCTGTACAAATAATATCTGTGTAAGTCACACATCATATTTATCTGTGTTTGCAACATTCAGTTATGGCCTGAGAAGCCGAAAGGTGATTCACGACCAATTAAATACACTTTTGCAGAACAGTAGGCAGTGTTTTTCTTTTTAATATTATCACGTTCCGTTAACGCTGTAGGCTTATATTGAACGAAAAATCTTACTTTATACTCACAAGAAGCAGTATACTTTCTTACATTGTGGATGGGATAGAATCTACAACTCTACTAGCTAAGAATTGACATATGCCGACACTTTACTGTGTACAGGTGGGGACCCAGAGATGTGTGAGACACTTGTCCTAATCGCCCATGTTTACATAAAAGTAATGAAGTACATGCTTACTGCTTGCTGAAGTGTTATGGTACTGTCACTGAATACCTGAATTGTGAGATTATGTGAGCCGAAGTATTGTATTCGTTGTTGATGAAATTAGCTTAAAAACATTTATCATGACTACATAAATAATTTGTAAAAAGCACGTTAATATTTCTACTGAAAATTACGTAGTGGCATTTGACGTATTTTTTAGGAAATTCCGTTCAACTTTATTAACATATAACGTGGAACTTGAGTAACAACAAAAGCACTGTGCTAATAGGTTCGCAGGGAACGACAGCATTAGCAAATTATTTGTATATCTAAAGTGATGAATTGTTATGAAATCGTACTTCTATTAAAGTATATAAATAATAATTTTTGGGTAGTGTTTATCGGAAAATTTGGAGCAAATTGCAATAATTTGTGGCATCAACATAGAGATTAGCAAAAGCAAGGAAATTCTTTGGGGCAAAGACAATTTTTTTAATATCGAATGTAAAATTATGTGTTGGATAATTTTACACGTTTCATTTCCACGCAAGGCTTAACTCCAAAAATATACTGTCATCAGACATTTTTAATACTGGAATATATAGTCGATTTTAACATATTTTTCTTTTGCAGAAAAGATTTTCTTACTATTTCTAGTTTCCATTTTATATCCTCTTTATTTGTGGCACCACATTTGTCTTTCTGCTCAAGTAAAAAATCTCATCCAATGCTTTTGAATTCTTATGTCCTAATGTAATTACTCCAGCAGCAAATCACTCACTTCGACTTCATTACACTTTCTTTACTTTTAAAAAATAATGCTTCTTTATTGTTCTCTCTCTGTTGCACAGTGTTTAAATATTAAACGACATGTTTCGGTCATTCTGGATCATTTTCAGAGCTAAGTAGCTGCGACAGCAACCCGTCTTGTCTATAGAGACACACGTATCAGAGTACAGTACTCCCATCATGTTTTTCTGAACAGTATTGTACTCCGGTATAAATTTCTGAATAGACAAGTCTGGTTGTTAACGCAAATGATTGGCTCTGAAGATGATTCAGAGTGATCGAAATATCTCATTTAATTAAAAATTTAAAAAAAAGTGCAACTGAAACCAAGAAATGAGAATTGTTTTCAATATCAATACAGTTGCTGGTTCTCTCGAGACGAATATGTCGGTAATATTTGCTTACTTTTACCGACCGCTTTGAAAAACAGTATACATTCCACTCAAATGATCCTGCAGTTAGAGCCAGGAATATGTGGATACAATCTTCGACAGTAATATTACATGGAGAATATTAACAACTTCACAGGAAAAGTTTCATCATTTCAGTCTCCCGACGGCTGATGTGATTTTTTTCTGAAGCGTGTTTGTGTGGCAGTGTTTGCTCACCACGCAATCTAGATCCACATTTGATATGAAAGAAGAATCAACATACCCGGCGGAAAAAAAGGAATTTGTTTTGCCTGACGCTGCGTCATTCACTCGCGAGTTACAAGGGCAGGCGTGGTCGAGAGCAGAGGAAATACTCTTTCAAACAGCGGTAAACGGCCTCCGTTCTTGGAAATATTTGCACAGGGAACAGATAAAGCGGCGGCTTCCAAGATGGCGGAAGCGGCTGTTCTCAAAGTGAATCCCTCGCAATGGCTGTGTGTGGATAAGGCGCCGAGAACGTCAGTCTACGTATGACGTGTGGATTATTCGCTCTGCATAACGGAGTAAACAATTGTAGACACGAAATATCGTAATACGTTCCTCGCACCAACACCAAAATGGCAGATTTGGAATAAGTCGTCGTGCGATTAAAAAATCGCGTAAAATCGCTCTATCGATTCGAAATAAGTAAACTAAAACAGAAATGAAGACAGTCAAACGTTAGTAGAAGTTTGTGTGTGTATATAACTATCGATACGTGAAGCTTACATTCACTTCAGTGGGTCTTATTATGTTAACGAAAGATCTTCCCGAGAGTCCTAGGAGGTTCTGACCCTATGTTAAGTCACTATGCGGGGCGAATGCTTTTCTTCAGTGGCTCGTAGACAGACTGGTGTGGCAACAGAAGACAGCGAAAAGGAAAACTGAAGTTTTAAATTTCACGTTTGAAAAAAAATCATTTACGGAGAAGAACCGTGCAAACATGCCAGTGTTTGAGCGCTGCACAAACTTCCGTATGCAAGACATAGAAATGGCCATCCCCTGGCGTTCAAAAGCAGCTTAGTGTTGAAAACAGACATGGCGTCAGTTCCAGATGGATTTCCAGTTCATTTCTAGAAACATCTACATCTACGTGATTACTCTGCAGTTCACAATAAAGTGCCTGGCAGGGGGATCAATGAACAACCCTCAAGCTGTCTCTCTACTGTTCCACTATCGAACGGCACGCGGGAAAAACGAGCACTTAAATTTTTCTGTGTGAGTCCTGATTTCTCATATTTTATCGTGATGATCATTTCTACCTATGTAGGTGGCTGCCAAAAAAATGTTTTCACAATCTGAGGAGAAAACTGTTGATTGAAATTTCATGAGAAGATCCCGTCGCAACGAGAAACGCCTTCGTTTTAATGATTGCCACTCCAATTCACGTATCATGTCTGTGGCACTATTTCCCCTATTTCGTGATAATACGAAACAAGCTGCGCTCTTTGTATTTCTTCGATGTCGTCCGTCAGTCCCACCTGATGCGGATCACACACGATGCGGATCCCACACCGCACAGCAATACTCCAGAATACGGCGGACAACCAGTCTCTTTAGTAGATCGGTTGCGCCTTCTAAGTGTTCTGGCAATTAATCGCAGTCTTTGGTTTGCTCTACCCACAATATTATCTACGTGATCGTTCCAGTTTAGGTTATTTCTAATTTTAATCCCTCAGTATTTAGCTGAATTTACAGCTTTCGTATTTGTGTAACTTATTGCATAATCGAAATTTAGCGAATTTCTTTTAGTACTCATGTGAATATCTTCACACTTTTTTTTATTCAGGGTCAATTGCCTCTTTTTGCACCATGCAGATATCTTATCTAAATGGTTTTGCATTTCGTTTTGGTCATCTGATGACTTTACAAGACGGTAAATGACAGTATCATCTGCAAACAATCCAAGTCGGGGTTCTCAGATTGTCTCCTATGTCGTTAATATAGATCAGGAACAATGGAGGGCCTATAACACTTCGTTGGGGAACGCCGGATATTACTTGTGTTTTACTCGATGACTTCCCGTCTATTACTACCAACTGTGACCTTTCTGACAGGAAATCACGAATCCAGTCGCACAACTGAGGCGATACACCGTTGGCACGCAGTTTGGTTAGAAGACTCTTGTGAGAAAAGAGTACACTTCAGCTGTGGTTCCTTAGTTAGCTTGCATTTATCGCGTACCACTCGTCCTGTGGAACAAGCGATTGGATAAAAGCGCAGTTGACACTCGTATATAAGAAGGGTAAAAGAGCGAACCCGCAAAAGTAGAAAGTAACACTATGCTTAACGTCGGTTTGATGCAGAGTTATTGAGCATATTCTACTACTGAATATTATAAACTTCATTGAGAGAGAAAAGTTTATATTCACAAATTAACGCCGATTTAAAAAGCATCGCTCATGCGAAACTAAGCTCGACTACCTCTCGCACAATACCCTCCGAAGTATCGATGAGGGACAGTGGGCGTATTCCACATTTCTAGAATTCCGGACAGCTTTCGACACAAAACCACATTTCACACTGTTAACGATGATCTGAGCAAGTGAAATTGGTTTTCTGATTCGTGAATGTCTCTAAGACGTCTTAAGTTGTAGAATGATGATGATGATGATGTTTGGTTTTGTGGGGCGCTCAACTGCGTGGTTATCAGCGCCCGTACAATGATCCAATCTTTGCTCAGTCCAATTTCGCCACTTTCCTGGATGATGATGAAATGATGAGGACAACACAAACACCCAGTCATCTCGAGGCAGGTGAAAATCCCTGACCCCGCCGGGAATCGAACCCGGGACCCCGGGCTCGGGAAGCGAGAACGCTACCGCGAGACCACGAGCGGCGGACTTAAGTTGTAGAACTTAGTCAGTTGTCCTGAAAGGCGAGTGTTCGACAGAGACAAGGGAATCACCAGGTGTGCACCAGGGAAGTGTGACGAGACCACTGTAGTTCTCTACAGACATAAACGATCTGAGTGAAAGGATGGGCAGCAATTTGCTGCTGTTCGCTCATGAAGCTACAGTGTATGGGAAAACGAGGTCGATGGGTGACTGTAGCAGAGTACAGGAGGACTTGGACTTCTTTTTATTTGGTTAGATGAAATACCGCTTGCTCGAAATACAGGAAAATTTAAGTTAACGCACCTGTGTGAGAAAAATCGTCTGCAGTATAAGAATGCAGTATTAGTTCTGTGCAGCTTGACACTACCACATGCATTAAGTATCTAGGAGTAATATTGCAAGGTGACATAAAATGAAACGAGCTCGTAAGGTCTATTAAGAGGAAGGCGAATGGTCCACTTCGATTTATTGTAAAAATTCTAGAGAAGTGTAGCTACCCAGAGGAGACCGAATATAGAACAATTGTGCTACCCATTTATGAATGCTGCTCGGATGTTTGGGATCTCCACCAGATCGGATTAAGGAAAAATATTCAGAGGCGCAGTGCTAGATTCGTCAGGTTCAATCAATACGCGATATTACGGAATTGCTCCATGACATCAAGTGGGAAATCCTGGAGGGACGAAGGCTATATACTATTGCGAAAGTTCAGAGAACAGCCCTACTGCGACCTACAGATACCTCACGTAAGCATCAGTAATAAAACAAGATAGCAGGGTTGGTACTGAATCATACCGACAATCGTTTTAACCTCACTCTGTTTGTAAATGTAACGGGAGAGAGAACGACAAGCAGAGGCACAATGTACTCATGCTATGCACCACATTGCGCCTTGCGGAATAAGTACATACATGTAGAATTCAAAGGCGTTTCACGCCTCAGAATCCGATTAATGCGGGGAAATTACAACCCTTAGACCTTGCGATTTAACGTTTTGAACGTGAAACCGATTGCAATCGTATAAGAAAATTTGTGCAGTTATACCGAACTGTCGTGTTAGGGCTGCGGGGCACTCCAGCTTGAAGAAGCTGCGGCAGTCTCCTTACAAAAGCGGAACAGTTCAATTCGAAACGAATACTAACCTCACTTGGCTATATGCCGTTGGACTGACACACAATATGGAGAGTAAGCGACGTGGCATCTATGGATGATACACCAGCTAACAACGTTAACAGTTCTGTTTTAGGTTTCTGTCAGTTCGCTGAAGGAATGGTGCGGATAGAAAAGGAACTCAGGTATACAGATGGCTAAATAGTATAGTTCAGTGTGGAGATACACAAGTAAATGCAGTATTATTAAATCAGCCACAGCAGCAAAATGGAAATCAAAAAAGAATGTGATCATAAACACTTACTTAAAATTAATGTCATCAATAGTTCGAAATGTCCAGCGTGTGCATCAGTACAAGTTTGCAGACGCTGATGCCAGTCCTGAAGAGACTCTTTCGATGTCACTCCACATGCTGCAAGAAGGAGATGTTTTAAGTGCTCTTGCGTCGTCGAAACTTGTGAGTAGACTTCAGCTTTGTCATTATCCCAGAGGAAAACGCCCACTGACCATAATACTGCTTGCAGTTAATAGTTATTAGAAATTGACGGAATTTTTTATTGGGTAAAGCGACACGTATGTGACCGTCTCTTAGACACGGACGAAACCAGCGAACATTAAATCGGTCACGCACTTAATACAATCTTTGAGATGCCAAATTTCTGAAGGATCTGGCGAAGACAAATACGTTGCAGGATGCAGGCCTATCTCCTAAGTGCACAACCCAGCATCTTGAATGATGTCTATCTGGTTTCTTCTTCGAGGATTTCAATGACGGAAGGATATCTTTCTGCATTTTCCCCTTTCTATATCTACATGGATACTCTGCAAATCACACTTAAGTGCCTGGCAGAGGGTTCATCGAACTATCTTCACAGTAATTCTCTATTATTCCACACTCGAACAGCGCACGGAAAAAACGAACACCAATATATTTCCATGAGAGCTCTGATTTCCCTTATTTTATTATGACGAACGTTTCTCCAGATACATACATACATACATATATATATATATATATATATATATATATATATATATATATATATATATATATATACATAAGCTCGCTGCGCAATAAGAAACGTCTTTATTACGGTTTATTGATAATTTTTATTTACGGACCGTCCGACAGCAACTGACGGTCCATAAGTAAAAATTATCAATTGTTGTTGTTGTGGTCTTCAGTCCTGAGACTGGTTTGCTGCAGCTCTCATGCTACTCTATCCTGTGCAAGCTGCTTCATCTCCCAGTACCTACTGCAACCTACATCCTTCTGAATCTGCTTAGTGTATTCATCTCTTAGTCTCCCTCTACGATTTTTACCTTCCACGCTGCCCTCCAATACTAAATTGGTGATCCCTTGATGCCTCAGAACATGTCCTACCAACCGATTCCTTCTTCTGGTCAAGTTGTGCCACAAACTTCTCTTCTCCCCGATCCTATTCAATACTTCCTCATTAGTTATGTGATCTACCCATCTAATCTTCAGCATTCTTCTGTAGCACCACATTTCAAAAGCTTCTATTCTCTTCTTGTCCAAACTATTTATCGTCCATGATACTTTCAGAAAAGACTTCCTGACACTTAAATCTATACTCGATGTTAACAAATTTCTCTTCTTCAGAAACGCTTTCCTTGCCATTGCCAGTCTACATTTTATATACTCTCTACTTCGACCATCATCAGTTATTTTGCTCCCCAAATATCAAAACTCCTTTACTACTTTAAGTGTCTCATTTCCTAATCTAATTCCCTCAGCATCACCCGACTTAATTCGACTACATTCCATGATCCTCGTTTTGCTTTTGTTGATGTTCATCTTATACCCTCCTCTCAAGACACTGTCCATTCCATTCAACTGCTTTTCCAAGTCCTTTGCTGTCTCTGACAGAATTACAATGTCATCGGCGAACCTCAAAGTTTTTATTTCTTCTCCATGGATATTAATACCTACTCAGAATTTTTCTTTTATTTCCTTTACTGCTTGTTCAATATACAGATTGAATAACATCGGGGAGAGGCTACAACCCTGTCTCACTCCCTTCCAAACCACTGCTTCCCTTTCATGTCCTTCGACTCTTATAACTGCCATCTGGTTTCTGTACAAATTGTAAATAGCCTTTCGCTCCTTTTATTTTACCCCTGCCACCTTTAGAATTTGAAAGAGAGTATTCCAGTCAACATTGTCAAAAGCTTTCTCTAAGTCTACAAATGCTAGAAACGTAGGTTTGCCTTTCCTTAATCTTTCTTCTAAGATAAGTCGTAAGGTCAGTATTGCCTCACGTGTTCCAGTATTTCTACGGAATCCAAACTGATCTACCCCAAGGTCGGCTTCTACTAGTTTTTCCATTCGTCTGTAAAGAATTCGTGTTAGTATTTTGCAGCTGTGGCTTATTAAACTGATTGTTCGGTAATTTTCGCATCTGTCAACACCTGCTTTCTTTGGGATTGGAATTATTATATTCTTCTTGAAGTCTGAGGGTATTTCGCCTGTCTCATACATCTTGCTCACCAGATGGTAGAGTTTTGTCAGGACTGGCTCTCCCAAGGCCGTCAGTAGTTCCAATGAAATGTTGTCTACTCCGGGGGCCTTGTTTCGACTCAGGTCTTTCAGTGCTCTGTCAAACTCTTCACGCAGTATCTTATCTCCCATTTCGTCTTCATCTACATCCTCTTCCATTTCCATAATATTGTCCTCAAGTACATCGCCCTTGTATAAACCCTCTATATACTCCTTCCACCTTTCTGCTTTCCCTTCTTTGCTTAGAACTGGGTTTCCATCTGAGCTCTTGATGATCATACAGGTGGTTCTCTTACCCTCAAAGGTCTCTTTAATTTTCCTGTAGGCAGTATCTATCTTACCCCTAGTGAGGTAAGCCTCTACATCCTTACATTTGTCCTCTAGCCATCCCTGCTTAGCCATTTTGCACTTCCTGTCGATCTCATTTTTGAGACGTTTGTATTCCTTTTTGCCTGCTTTATTTACTGCATTTTTATATTTTCTCCTTTCATCAATTAAATTCAATATTTCTTCTGTTACCCAAGGGTTTCTACTAGCCTTCACCTTTTTACCTATTTGATCCTCTGTTGCCTTCACTATTGCATCCCTCAAAACAACTCATTCTTCTTCTATTGTATTTCTTTCTCCCATTCCTGTCAATTGTTCTCTTATGCTCTCCCTGAAACTCTGTACAACCTCTGGTTCTTTCAGTTTATCCACGTCCCATCTCCTTAAATTCCCACGTTTCTGCAGTTTCTTCAGTTTCATTCTGCAGATCATAACCAATAGATTGTGCTCAGAATCCACATCTGCCCCTGGAAATGTCTTACAATTTAAAACCTGGTTCCTAAATCTCTGTCTTACCATTATATAATCTATCTGATACCCTTTAGTATCTCCAGGGTTCTTCCATGTATACAACCTTCTTTCATGATTCTTAAACCACGTGTTAGCTATGATTATGTTGTGCTCTGTGCAAAATTCTACCAGGCGGCTTCCTCTTTCATTTCTTAGCCCCAATCCATATTCACCTACTATGTTTCCTTCTCTCCCTTTTCCTACTCCCGAATTCCAGTCACCCATGACTATTAAATTTTCGTCTCGCTTCACTACCTGAATAATTTCTATTATCTCATCATCCATTTCATCAATTTTTTCATCTGCGGAGCTAGTTGGCATATAAACTTGTACTACTGTAGTAGGTGTGGACTTCGTATCTATCTTGGCCACAATAATGCGTTCACTATGCTGTTTGTAGTAGCTTACCCGCATTCCTATTTTCCTATTCATTATTAAACCTACTCCTGCATTACCCCTATTTGATTTTGTGTTTATAACCCTGCAGTCACCTGACCAGAAGTCTTGTTCCTCCTGCCACCGAACTTAGCTAATTCCCTCTATATCTAACTTTAACCTATCCATTTCACTTTTTAAATTTTCTAACCTACCTGCCCGATTAAGGGTTCTGACATTCCACGCTCCGATCCGTAGAACGCCAGTTTTCGTTCTCCTGATGACGACATCCTATTGAGTAGTCCCCGCCCGGAGATCCGAATGGGGGACTATTTTACCTCCGGAATATTTTACCCAAGAGGACGCCATCATCATTTAATCATACAGTAAAGCTGCATGCCCTAGGGAAAAATTACGGCCGTAGTTTCCCCCTGCTTTCAGCCGTTCGCAGTACCAGCACAGCAAGGCCGTTTTGGTTCTTGTTACAAGGCCAGATCAGTCAATCATCCAGACTGTTGCCCTTGCAACTACTGAAAAGGCTGCTGCCCCTCTTCAGGAACCACACGTTGGACTGGCCTCTCAACAGATACCCCTCCGTTGTGGTTGTACCTACGGTACGGCTATCTGTATCGCTGAGGCACGCAAGCCTTCCCACCAACGGCAAGGTCCATGGTTCATGGGGGGGAAAAATTATCAATATACCGTAATATTACACGCAGCTGAGGCAGACACGTGCGGTTCTAGACGCTTCAGTCTGGAACCGCGTGACCGCTACGGTCGCAGGTTGGAATCCTGCCTCTTGCATGCATGTGTGTGATGTCCTTAGGTTAGCTGGGTTTAAGTAGTTCTAAGTTCTAGGGGACTGATTGTAACACTACCGCCCTACTCGGACGTAGGTTAGCTCCATAAAGCCTGTACTGTAATAAGTTCACGGGCTTCACCTTATAAACAAGGATTTTAGTACATTAGTTGACCGCGTGTACCTAATAGAAGCAAGATCGGACTTATACTCAGTCAATAACTACAGTGATGCATCAAGCAAATGTACAGTATAATTATTCTTTCGCATGGACTAGAAGTACACACACAGTAGATGCTACCTATAACTAACAATTCGGTCGCCAGCCTACTTAGGCAATTAGTGCGTTTTTCCTTGTACAAGTGGGTGCATGTACAAGCATAGTAACACGTAGTAATGATGCGTTATAAGGCAAAGTTTGGAACCCGAAAAATCCACTGAACTAAAGTTTTCTCTTTTTGGTACTAATTTGGACGAGCTACATTTACACAACACCCCACAGTAATGAGTACTACGAACTGCATTTTGTATGTTGAGGAGACTGAACTCGGGCATAGATTGCCCTAGCGTCGACAATCTTAAAAGTACACACACAATATCACTATGAATAATGGAAAAACTCTAATACATTTAGGATTAATATAGAATTTAGTTTTACTGGTCAAATCTGATCAGTACACATCAAGGTTTGAACGAATGGATAAGAGCAAAAGGGGGGGGCCCTGAAACTGTTATAGTCGTTATACTGAAACTATCTAGTACTGAAGGCAAATTAACACACAAAATTATCAATCTCTGGATAACTACTCTTTTGTCTTACTTCTGAATAATTTAACTGTCATTATTTCTATCTCAAATTAATTAAATAACATCGCTAACTCAATCCAACAAAAACTCTTTTGTTCTTTACCAATATTTGCAACAACACACAGAACTTTAGATCCCTTTATGGCATAGATTAATCTGCTGATAATTTTCATTAACACAAACATTAAACTTTCAGTTTAGGATACTCGGATTGCACAATACGAGGTAAGGATCCTGTCTAGGTCAGTGATCGGGATAAGTCATGGCTAAAGCAATTCTGGTAAAAGTCACGTTATTATTGAACCATTAGAAACAGTTTCGACACTGGTCCACACAGATACACTTCTAAAGATGAAATAAATGTTTGACCTGTGCAAGTCGGTGCGGCGGTTGGCGGGCAGCGAGATAGCGGGCAGCACGGCACACATGCAAGCGCGGCTAAGGCTCACACAACATCGGCACTTTCCATCTTCTTAGCGTCGTAATCTTTCCAATTTCGTGCCTCAGAATATAGCCATGCCAAGTAGTCGTCGGAATCGGTTCATCCGAGGCTCAATGGAATCCACTTTGCCTGGGTAGCCTCCTCGGTACAGTACGTGTACTTCCGACTGTTGCTCGCCTCCGACTGTGTTACTGAGCCCGTTGTGCCGAACCGCGCCCAGTGTGCGTTTTCCCGCCTCGCCTGCCTCCACCCTTTCCCGCTCCCCTACAGGTAGGGTATTCACCACAGGTTTTCTACTACACATATCCTAATGCATTACCTACGTATGGACCAAGTGTATAAATTACAATTTTCACATCTTACAATAATTTTAACATTAAATACACTTTCCTTTGATTACCACATTATTTGAAATCTAACATAAATAATATTCGTTTCAAAAGTTACTCACAGTTTCTTTAACATGACACGAAAAGAATCGAAAAAGAAATTCAACACATTGCTATTATTAATTTATCTAAATTCATAAAGAAAAAAAATTATTATACGTATAATTCTCGTTACACATGCCCCTGTTTCCAGAAAATTTTCTTAAGTCCAAATTTTATGGGAACACTAAATCTTACAATTATACAGTGGTTCTGAATTTTTACTTAATTGTCCAAGAAGATTTACACTACATATTTCCTTTTGCTCACTGTATATAGGTTTACACTTTTTTAATACTTCAAGAATACTGACTTGTCATTTACTCAAGTGCCTTTCGCACAGTCCAACTTCCCATCACAATCTCACTAAAATAGCAATTTACTTATTTTTTCTAAATTTCTCAAAGAAATAATTTAAAATTCTGGAATACAAACATTTAACTACAAAAACAATTTCATATTTTGTGTACACTATAAGAAAATTTATCGCTGCATGCTTTGAATAGCAGTCCATTTTCTTACTTACTAAACAAAACACACACACATATATTCAGAAAATTAACTACATATATTTGCTGCCTATTATGTGGATTTGGGCAGTCCTTTTTACTTCATATTGTCACATCTCCTGGATCACATTTACAATTTTCCATCGATTATTTATCTGCCCTCATTGGTATTTGGCAGTCCTTCATATTATAGTTCATACACTGCCCATTTTCATTTTTGACAGTCCCATCTTTTATCTGGCTGATAGCATTTATCCTTTCTTTCAGCCCTTTTCTCCATACATTTTTACAGTTACAGTACAATTGGTAATCTGAAACTCACATAACTACATTAGCACACTTTCAAGGGTATACAGACATTTACAAAGATTAGATACATTTAGGATAACTTGGGTTCAGCATAAGATACAGCACATTTACTCGTTCCTAGGAACATACAGTTTCAGGTCCACAATATTTCTTACACCTAAAGGTCTTTTGGATTTTGGGTAGATCAGGTAGTAAGCATTGTCGTGTGGAATATTCTGTATTAGATATGGTCCATTATAAATATATTTAAATTTTGAAATTTCGTGGTTTAGTTCACTAGACTTTTCGTGGGTTTTTAAAAGAACATAATCTCCAATTTTAAATTTTGAAACTTTTAAATTTTTATTGTGTCTTTTAGATCTAGATTCAGCCTTTTGCTTTGCCCTTTTTATCACCAATTCTTTCTTTTGATCCAATCCCAAACTTGTACAAGGTGGAAACTCTAGTTTTTCTTCAATTAAACTTTGACTACTTCTGCCTAACAAAATTTCTTCCGGTGGAAATCCTGTAGTTTCATGATGTAATGTGTTCATGACATTCTCAAATTCCGATATAAATCTGCCCCAGGCTCTAATTCAACAAACAATAATTCACTTTCAGATAAAACTGAGTTACAGTAATAATAAAGTCATGCATAATATTAATAATATATAAAATTACAACATCCTGCCCCCTAATCTCTTTATTAAGAAGGCAGTCTTTTCTGGTTCATAAAACAGTCACTTAAGTCTGGTGGCTTCTTAGGCTTCTGGAGTTCAAAGTCTTTGCTTACTTGAACTCTTCGCAAAATAAACACAGAGTCGTCAGGTGGCTCTTTCTTTCTTTGTTCAGTTTCAACGTCTGGATTTTGTTTTGATACGTCGTCATCGTTAGGTACAATATCGTACTTAACTGCATCCCCTTTATTTCCACTGATGTTCTCATACCCTCTTTCAGTAAAAGTATATTCACTTTCTTTTACACCTGAAAATTCATCTTCACTAGAGTCATCACTACACTCTTCCTCAACATCAGATTCACTTACGCACGCTACTTTTGCACAATAGGGAGAGTTAGTACATTCATTTTCGTCTGTATTTGTGTATCTTTCATCATCCGAACTATCGTCGGAATCCGACCATTCCGGATCGCTTTCAGGTTCTAACATAAAAGCTCTTCTGAGACAGGCACTAAGTTCTTCCTCTGTATTGTCGTCAGGCTTAGATCTTAATTCAATCTCCTCCTTTGGCAAAACGACCTCATCCTCAGCTTTATTCACATCCACTGTGACTTCATATTCAGTGTAATTCTCGTGGACTTTAATTACTTTCAGGTAATCATCTACCCCTTCTCCACGGTGCCTCTCGGTAGCAGCTTGTACTATTGGCGGACTGTTAGCAGAAGTTATTTCTTCGTCAATGCTGAGGATTTCATTCTCCAAATTCTTCCTATCATTAACCTTCCTCCTATCGGCAGCACGCGTACTTTGTGCGGCGCTATTTATTCTCCCCTCTTCAAATTTGGGCCACGTCACTTTATGGACGTCACTACTATCTTTCTTTCCACCAACTAATTTCTTCGCCTCATACTCCCTTTTAAAATCCTCCCACTCACATTGCTTTAGGCCCTTGTACAGATCATCGATCTGCACACGCCAATCAGTTACTTCTGCTAATTCATTATCGCCTTTTACCTCATTGCAAACACTGCTAACCGCACCTCTCTGTGTATTCACAGTTTCAATTATTGTTTCCTTTGCCACGGAATTATCACTCGTAAAATTTTCTTTAGCTCTGACTGCTACGTTCGTACCTACTGCTGCCGTATTACTAGCGGCTTCTTTCCGAACAGATGTTCTGCTAGGATGGGCCGTTGCCCTCTGATGCTCCACTCGCCTGTTAACATGTAGCGCTCTGTGCGGCAGCGATGATTCATTCTGGCTCGCACCTGACGCTTGTTTCGCCACAACACGTCGCGGCGTTCCATGCTCGTCCCTAGCCTGTCTCATTACATTACGGTCGGTCCGGTATCTTTTCTTGAATCGGGGCCGGTATGTATTGTCCGCTTCCGTTTGGCCCGCAACGTTCGCGGAAATTAGTTTCCCGCGTCGTTATTGTTTTGCGCGGTATACCCTCTACCGCGACCTGGATTATTTCCTCTGCCTCTTCCTCTTTGTATTACATTGACGCGAAATCCATCGCCATCGTTTCGTTCGTCATGGCGTCGGTTAGTGTGGTTACCAAATTTTTGATAATTGGCACGACTTTCGCGCCAATGATCTTCGTCTTCGACTCTTTCGAGAAATGCTTGGAAGCTGCGATGATTGCTTCCTACATACCTCTTTGAATCTTCTGGAAGTTTTTTATATAACTCCCAGATAATTTCTGAATCGGATCTTCGACCTCTTAAATGCGTTAATTTCCGGTACCAATACTCGCAGAAATCTTTCAAAGAGTTCCTGCCCCTGTTATCATGCTGTTTGGCCATGATGAACTCCCGCCATAAATGGTCCTGCTTTTGTTCAGACCAATATTCTTCCGTAAATCTCTGCCTAAATTCCTCGAATGTCATTTGTTCGGTATTTAAATTTATTCCCCAGCGCTTAGCATCACCCGCTAAGGCGCTAATTACAACGTTTATCTTTTCCTGATCAGATAAGTGCTCAGGAAATACTCTCTCGCAATTTTTGATAAAATCTAACGGATGCCACCCGTTATGTTTCTTGGCTGGATCGAAGCGTTCCTCGCCTTCTAGCAGCTTCGTAATTGGTGTGCCATTACAGACAACACCAGACCTATCTTTAATTTTGCTCTCCAGATCGAAAATTCTGCCTTGAATTTTCGTAGTATTTTGTTCACAATTTTGAACACATTCGGATACTTTTTTACTTAAATCCCTTTCAGTGTCTAAAACTACCATTTTCAGTTGCGATATCCCATGTTGACATTTGTTTACGATCTCAGTTTTAAGACCGAAAACTTTTTCGTCTACCTTAGTTTCAACCAGAGGTTCTACTTTCTCTTGGATGTTGAGAATTTCAACATCGAATCTACTATTAATGTTTCCAATTTCCTCCTGCATAGTATCCATATTTTTGTTAATAACATCAATTTCAAATTTCAGAGTATTTACCACAGAACTTAAATTACCCACTTTTTGTTCTACTTGTTCTATTTGTTTACTAATTTTAATTCCCTGTCCTTCGACCTGTGCTTTAATTTGATCCACCTGTGTTTTGAGTTGCTCGTCAATGTGCATTTTAAGCTGATTAACCTGATTGCCGACTTGTTTTTGAAGTTGCTCATTTTGTGTTTTGAGTTGCTCGTCAACGTGTGTTTTGAGCTGATTAACCTGACTACCGACTTGTTTTTGAAGCTGATCATTCTGTCCTGCAATTTGTTTGGTTAATTGTTCAAATAAGTCGTTCATACTTAAAATTTTTATACTGTTTTGTTCCACAGGATCGATGTGTTCCGATTCTACTTCAGAAGTTTCTTTCGATTCTTTCTTTATCTGTGGTGAATCAAATATGTCAGTGGATTCGTTCACATAACCACTATCATCTACAAAGTCATCTTCTACTTCCTGTTTTCTTCCTTGCTGTGTCCGAGGCGATCTCAACCTTTCAATCTGTTCATTGACATGTTCGTGGTATTGTATGTACGCCAATTGTCTTCGCTAACGCCATCTGTTACCTGGCCGCGTAAACTCCGGCTACTGCCAGCCGCATTTTCCATTTCGCTCGGCGCACCTACCCCGTCTACGTTTCTGTCCATACTAAATGCCAACTATACCACACTATTATACTTGACTCACACAGTAGTTTATTTTACTGACTTTTATTGCTACTCGTGCCACTGAACATCCACTGTTCGATCTTTACATTAATTTGTAACTGACAACAACTGGATGTCCTGTCACCGGGAAGCCACTTGTAACACTACCGCCCTACTCGGACGTAGGTTAGCTCCATAAAGCCTGTACTGTAATAAGTTCACGGGCTTCACCTTATAAACAAGGATTTTAGTACATTAGTTGACCGCGTGTACCTAATAGAAGCAAGATCGGACTTATACTCAGTCAATAACTACAGTGATGCATCAAGCAAATGTACAGTATAATTATTCTTTCGCATGGACTAGAAGTACACACACAGTAGATGCTACCTATAACTAACAATTCGGTCGCCAGCCTACTTAGGCAATTAGTGCGTTTTTCCTTGTACAAGTGGGTGCATGTACAAGCATAGTAACACGTAGTAATGATGCGTTATAAGGCAAAGTTTGGAACCCGAAAAATCCACTGAACTAAAGTTTTCTCTTTTTGGTACTAATTTGGACGAGCTACATTTACACAACACCCCACAGTAATGAGTACTACGAACTGCATTTTGTATGTTGAGGAGACTGAACTCGGGCATAGATTGCCCTAGCGTCGACAATCTTAAAAGTACACACACAATATCACTATGAATAATGGAAAAACTCTAATACATTTAGGATTAATATAGAATTTAGTTTTACTGGTCAAATCTGATCAGTACACATCAAGGTTTGAACGAATGGATAAGAGCAAAAGGGGGGGGCCCTGAAACTGTTATAGTCGTTATACTGAAACTATCTAGTACTGAAGGCAAATTAACACACAAAATTATCAATCTCTGGATAACTACTCTTTTGTCTTACTTCTGAATAATTTAACTGTCATTATTTCTATCTCAAATTAATTAAATAACATCGCTAACTCAATCCAACAAAAACTCTTTTGTTCTTTACCAATATTTGCAACAACACACAGAACTTTAGATCCCTTTATGGCATAGATTAATCTGCTGATAATTTTCATTAACACAAACATTAAACTTTCAGTTTAGGATACTCGGATTGCACAATACGAGGTAAGGATCCTGTCTAGGTCAGTGATCGGGATAAGTCATGGCTAAAGCAATTCTGGTAAAAGTCACGTTATTATTGAACCATTAGAAACAGTTTCGACACTGGTCCACACAGATACACTTCTAAAGATGAAATAAATGTTTGACCTGTGCAAGTCGGTGCGGCGGTTGGCGGGCAGCGAGATAGCGGGCAGCACGGCACACATGCAAGCGCGGCTAAGGCTCACACAACATCGGCACTTTCCATCTTCTTAGCGTCGTAATCTTTCCAATTTCGTGCCTCAGAATATAGCCATGCCAAGTAGTCGTCGGAATCGGTTCATCCGAGGCTCAATGGAATCCACTTTTCCTGGGTAGCCTCCTCGGTACAGTACGTGTACTTCCGACTGTTGCTCGCCTCCGACTGTGTTACTGAGCCCGTTGTGCCGAACCGCGCCCAGTGTGCGTTTTCCCGCCTCGCCTGCCTCCACCCTTTCCCGCTCCCCTACAGGTAGGGTATTCACCACAGGTTTTCTACTACACATATCCTAATGCATTACCTACGTATGGACCAAGTGTATAAATTACAATTTTCACATCTTACAATAATTTTAACATTAAATACACTTTCCTTTGATTACCACATTATTTGAAATCTAACATAAATAATATTCGTTTCAAAAGTTACTCACAGTTTCTTTAACATGACACGAAAAGAATCGAAAAAGAAATTCAACACATTGCTATTATTAATTTATCTAAATTCATAAAGAAAAAAAATTATTATACGTATAATTCTCGTTACATGATGACCACAGATGTTTAGTCCCATAGTGCTCAGAGCCATTTGAACCATTTGAGGAAGACAGGACTACAAAAGTCGAAGAGAAACGTCTTTATTTAAATGAAGTCCACCCCAAAACCTGTATCACACCCGTGACACTCTCTGACCTGTTTCTCTATAATACAAAACGTTCTGACGTTCTTTGAACTTCCTGAATGTACTCTGTTAATCTTGTCTGGTAAGGATCCCACACCGTGCAGCAGTACTCCAAAAGGGAACGAACAAGCGTAGTGTAGGCAGTTTCTTTAGTAGATCTGTTGCATCTCCTGAGTGTTCTGCCAATAAAACATAGTATTGGGTTCGCCGTCTCCACAAAATTTTCTGTGTGTTCTTTCCAGTTTCAGTTATTCCTAGTTGTAATTCCTCGGTATTTAGTTGAATTAACGGCCTTTAGATTTAATTAATTTATCGTGTAACCGAAGTTTAACGAATTCATTTTAGCACTCATGTGGATGACCCCATACTTTTCATTATTTAGGGTCAATTGCCAATTTTCGCACCACACAAATATCTTATCTAAATCGTTTTGCAATTCGTTTTGATCTTCTGATGACTTTGCTAGACGATAAACGACAGAATCATCTGCAAACAACCTAAAACGGCTGTTCAGGTTGTCTCCAAAATTGTTTATATAGATAAGGAACAGCAAAGGGCCTATAACACTACTTTGGGAAACGCCAGAAATCACATCTGTTTTACTCGATGACTTTTCAGTTACTACGAACTGTGACCTCTCTGACAGGAATTCACGAACCCAGTCGCGTAACTGAAACGATATTCCATAAGCACGCAATTTGATTACAAACCACTTGTGAGGTACAGTGTCTCCTGGAAATCTAGAAATACTGAATCAATTTAAAATCCCTTGCCAATGGTATTCAACACTGATAAGAGAGGCACTCCTTGTTCTACCAAGACGAAGGTGGCCTTGGATTTGTTTCTAGGATGTAAGCAGTCGTTGCTTCATCTATGTCCTTAATGAATTCGTAGTAGTCACCTGTTGGTGGGGAATGTATGGCGAACGTTTTTATGCTTTCCTACATTACTGTACGAGTTCGATACTTCAACCATTTCATCTTGTTAAGATGTGTGTGCCGCTTATCGACACATCATTCATTTTGTTGCTGCTTTGGCAGCCCGTCAGAGAGTTTTTACATTTTTATGTTGCCATAATGCTGGATGCCGTTATTTTATGGCAACGAATGTCCCTTGCATTGGAACGTAGGTTCACTGATTCTGCCTGAGAGTTTCCTACGTCGCATCTCCAGCGTGCTTTCTTGGGTAACACGTGCAGGGCGAGATTCTCGAGGCTCATGTTGTGGAATGGCACGCTGGTAGTGCAAATGAATTATGTTCACTGAAACCAGTGGAACCATTGGGGTGAAATTAAAAAAATTCTGTGAAATGAAATATCATTGAAAGTCAAGCAGAAATGTTGAACCTACAGTGCAATGTACTGAATTATCTTTCAACATTATTACTAGCCGTTTGACATACATTGTTAGAGAAATTCCCGTTCCAAACTTAATATACACGAATCGATGCAGTTGGTTATCGAAGGTCGTCCACCTACCTGCCGTTAAAACGTCGTCTGGGTTATTTTTTCGCTGCGAATCCATCAAAAACGTCTTGACCCATCTACAGTAAAATTGCCATCAAACCTGTCCCGGGAACCTGCATTTACTTTACATTAGTCACGATTCCCTCTTCCAGGCCAGTCTGTTATACGCCTACAGCGACACACAGACTCTATGCTGTAGCTGTCAGTCAGAACAAGTACTCATTCAAGCATATATCAATAGTATTCGAGCGTACAGAAGTAGTGCAGCAGTGTTATTCAAACAGTCAGTTGTCAAATCAGTCTGAATATTACAAAAAAATAAAGTTAACTGTTTTAGGCTCAGTGTGACAGCACCATCGCTGCCGCGCTGCCCTGCAACTGCGGCACTCTGCTAACAACAAGGCCGTCTATAGCAGACATGGAGAGTTTCTGCTGACTGCGCCGTCGATTACATTACCAAACTCATTGAAGTAGACAGCAACACTTGAAATCACACTGGAAATTTCGTATGTTAACTGTTTCTTTCAGTGATGTCTATAGATTTCACGTTCTTCCAGTACGATCATAAAAATGTCCCTTAAGTGCCTTGTGAAAAATTTCAAGGTGAATCTCTGTTCGTCCTACCTCGTGTTTAGTTTCAGTTAGGTGGTCTCCGAATTCAGTCTTATTACGAATTAATGTACTGAACTGTGTTCTTTAAAGTAGTTCTCTAACGTTCTACCAGTGGGTGCCTACATACTGTTTGGGGCAGTCGTTGCATTTAATCTTTTACATACATGAGGCACTAAGTTTAGAACTTGATATATTTGAGCTGGACCTTGGTTAAAAACTAATAATTTCGCTTGTGAGATAGCCTACTCTTAAACCAGTTTATTTTTTCTGTCACTCCTCCTCTGTATTATAGTGGCATGTATCTACCTTGACGGAAAAAAAATCACAACATCAAAAAATAATGAATGTGAAGTAATGACATTTCAAGAATATATTTGTCTAGGCCACATATGTAAGTGATTAAAATTGCAAGATCACAGTTTAATGTAAGCGCGAGATAACCCAGTGCAAATGCGAAATGCTAGTACATTAACAACCGGTGTAACCGCCAGGATACTGAATGCAAGCATCCAAACATGCATGCATTGTGTTGTATAGGAGCCGGATGTCAGTTTGTGGGTTGCCGATCCATGCTTGTTGCACTTTGTCGGTCAGTACAGGGATGGATTACGCCGGGGTTGTCCGATGATGTTCCATATGTGCTCGACTGGAGTTTCAGTTAGGTGGTCTCCAATTTATGTGTTCGAGCAGGCCAAGGCAACACTTCGGCAGCCTGCAGAGGATTTTGGGCTATACAGCGGTATAAGGGCGAGCGTCATCCTGTTGGAAAACAGCCCATGAATGGCAACACAACAGGTCGAATCACCAGACTGACGTACACAGTCGCAGTCATGGTGCGTGGTGTAATCAAGAGAGTTGAGAGTGCTCCTGATGTCATACGAAATCGCAAAGCTGACCATAACTTCGTGTACAAAACTTTTAAGGCTTTCGTGGCCACTTGTTGACAAACTGCCTGTTGGCTTCTGTCTCGGTTTCTTCGGCCGACGTTCATCTAATGATTTTTCTGACGTTTCGCCAGCAAGAGTGGCTGGCATTGTCAAAGCTTCACCCTCCATTGCCGGTATTGAACTGGAGGTGAGCTCGCGGCCGCAGACTATATGTACCTGGCGCGCCAACGTCCGAGGGCTTCTCCGGTCATTTCCGGTGCGGTTCTCCTCTTGCTACCTGCGACGGTCGTTCGCTGCAGTACGGGAAGTCAGCATCCGTTTACCTTAAGGCTTTCCTCTTTCTTGTTGAAACTGTTCGCGTGTTTTTGGATTTCTACAGCTTCTCTGAACAAGCGCGTGTGATAGTGCTTCTCTACAGCCAGAACTTCAGTGTCGGCGAATTTTATTACGTGGTCGGTCTCATTCAGTGCGTGCTCTGCCACGGCTGATTTCTCCACCTGCCCCAACCTGCAATGTCGCTTATGCTCTTTGATCCTGGTGTTAATTGATCGTCCAGTCATTCCGACATAAACTTTTCCGCATGTGCATGGTATACGGTATATTCCCGACATTGCAAGTGGGTCTCTTTTCTCCTTCGCCGATCTGAGACACTCTTTGAAAAACGTCTTTACGCCATGTTTACGAAAATATACGGCCGATTCTGTCCGTCACTCTGGGAATGTATGGCAGAAAGGCCGTACCCGACATGATTAGTACGCTCGTAAAGAGAGCAGGACGAATATGTGAGCCGCAACACCTCAGACGAGAAATGCAACACGTGGAAACTGTTCTGAGGAGAATGGGTGCTCCACTAATTACATTAGAAGTGTAACAGAGCCAAACACTCGCGAACTAAGGAACCAGAAAAAGAAATGTCGGGTACGGCCTTTCTGCCATACATTCCCAGAGTGACGGACAGAATCGGCCGTATATTGCGTAAACATGGCGTAAAGACGTTTTTCAAACCGACAAGGAAGATCAAAGAGTGTCTCAGATCGGCGAAGGAGAAAAGAGACCCACTTGCAATGTCGGGAATATACCGTATACCATGCACATGCGGAAAAGTTTATGTCGGAATGACTGGACGATCAATTAACACCAGGATCAAAGAGCATAAGCGACATTTAGGTTGGGGCAGGTGGAGAAATCGGCCGTGGCAGAGCACGCACTGAATGAGACCGACCACGTAATAAAATTTGCCGACACGGAAGTTCTGGCTCTAGAGAAGCACTATCACACGCGCGTGTTCAGAGAAGCTGCAGAAATACAAAAACACGCGAACAGTTTCGACAAGAAAGAGGAAAGCCTTAAGGTAAACGGATCCTGGCTTCCCGTACTCCAGTGAACGACCGTCGCAGGTAGCAAGAGGAGAACCGCACCGGAAATGACCGCGGAGAAGCCCTCGGACGTTGGCGCGCCAGGTACATATAGTCTGCGGCCGCTAGCTCGGCTCCAGTTCACCACCGATAATGGAGGGTGAAGCTTTGACAATGCCAGCCACTCTTGCTGGCGAAACGTCAGAAAAATCGTTAGATGAACGTTGGCAGAAGAACCCGAGACAGAAGCGAATAGGCAGTTTGATAACTTCGTGTGTTAGTCCAGTGGGTCTAGCATGCAGACAGGCCAACATCTGGCCATCAGCCACACACGGCCATCACCTGCACCGAGGCAGAAAACACAACAGACGTCCACCCTATAGTCCAATGAGATCTCGCTTGACACCACTGAAATCGCAAATGGCGGTGGTTTAGGAGTCTGTGGAATGCACGTTGCAGGGCGTCTGGCTCGGAGCTGTTCTTCAAGTAACCGATTTGTAACAATCCGCTGTGCCACTGTGTTGCCAACTGATGCTCAAATTGCTGCTGGAGACGCAATACGATGCGCCAAACACGACGGTCTTCCCCCTCTACAGCGTCGCATGGCCGTCCGGAACTCGATCTTCTTGCGAACGTACATTCTCGTGACCACAACTGCCAGCTATCTCGTACAATGGCTACGTCCCTGCCAAGTCTTTCTGCAATATCGCAGAAGGAACATCCATCTTCTGGTGGTGCTATTACACGACATCGTTCAAACTCACTAAGGTGTTGATGAAGGCTTCTTTGTTGCCTTAAAGGTATTCTTGACTGACGTGAACTCACCACGTCCATTCTCAAAGGTATCCAACGCTCACGACCGTTACAGCATATATTTTCAGCAAATCTGATCTAAATCCTCATAACGATGCCACTATGGCCACTCTATGAGACTGGCGCGAAATCTGAATAGAAATCATCTAGCATGTGTAGAAACGCGCCTACCAACTTTCGTTTATGTCGCACAACTCATTTTTGCTGTTGCGACTTTTTTTCCGTTTATCTGAGATTTTGCGCTTGGCCGCGCGGGATTAGCCGAGTGGTAAGGCGCTGCTGTCATGGACTGTGCGGCTGGTCCCGGCGGATGTTCGAGTCCTCCCACGGGAATGGGTGTGTGTGTTTGTCCCTAGGATAATTTAGGTTAAGTAGTGTGTAAGCTTAGGGAGTCATGACCTTAGCAGTTACGTCCCATAATATTTCACACACACACACATATTTTTTGGGCTTGATGCCCCTCTTTTCATGCAATATTTTCTGCTCTCCGCGCCTGTTCTGTTTTAATTCCTTGAAACATTTTAGTGACTACTTCAGTATTGTAATCAGGACTAGATTGTGACTGCGGTTACAATGATTCAGTTATCATTCAATTATTTCAAAGAACTCAAACGAACACACGCAAGGAAGAGAGAACATTTCATTAAAATAAGAATACCAGGTGTACAAAAACTGTTATATGTCGCTAGAACACAGAGGATGGATATCAGATACAGTAACGCAATAGTTTCTAAAAAATGTCATAAGAGCAGGCTTTCTCACAAGTGATACTGTTTGCTTTAAACGTAACCATAGCACAGATATGCACTGAAGAGCCGAAGAAACTGGTACACCTGCCTAATATCGTGTAGCGCCCCCGTGAACACGCAGAAGTGCCGCAACACGACGCTCATGGACTCGTCTAATCTGAAGTAGTGCTGGAGAGGGCTGACGCCATGACTGCTGCAGAGCTGTCCATAAATCGGCAAAAGAACGAGGGGGTGCAGACGTCTTCTGAACAGCACGTTGCAAGGCATCCCAGATAGGGTGATTAATGTTCATGTCTGGGGAGTTTGGTTGCCAGCGGAAGTGTTTAAACTCAGTAGAGTGTGTCTGGAGCTACTCTGTAGCAATGCAGAGCGTGCGGGGTGCAGCGTTGTCCTGCTGGAATTGCGAAATCCATCGGAATGTGCAATGGACATGGAAGGATGCAGGTGATTAGATAGGATGCGTACGTACGTGGCCCCTGTCAGAGTGGTATCTGGACGTATCAGGGGTCCCATATCACTACAACTGCACTCCACTACAGAGCCTCTATCTTCTTGAACAGTCCCCCGCTGACATTTAGGGTCCATGGATTCATGAGGTTATCTCCGTATCGGTACCCACCTATCCGCTCGATACAATTTGAAACGACACTCGTCCGACCAGGGGACAGTTTCCAGTCTTTAACAGTCGAATGTCGGCGCTGACAGGCCCAGGTGAGGCGTAAACCTTTGTGTCAAAGGTACACGAGTGGGCCTTCGGCTCTGAAAACCCATACTGATGATGTTTCGTTGAATGGTTCGCACGCTGACACTTGTTGATGGCCCAGCATTGAAATCTGCAGCAATTTGCGGAAGGGTTGCACTTCTGTCACGTTGAACGATTCTGTTTAGTCATCACTGGTCCTGTTCTAGTAGGATCTTTTTGTGGGCGCAGCGATGTCGGAGATGTGATGTTTCACCGGATTTCTGATATAGACGGTACACTCATGAAATGGTCGTACCTCAAAATCCCCACTTCATCACTACCTCGGAGATGCTGTGTCCAATCGCTCGTGCGCCACCTACAACACCACGTTTAAACTCACTCAAATCTTGATAACCTGCCATTGTAGCAGCAGTAACCGATCTAACAACTGCACCAAACACTTGCTGTCTTATATAGGCTTTGCCGACCAGAGCGCCGTATTCTGCCTGTTACATACTGAATTGCCCTCTCTGTTTATTGATTGGATAGCCACTGAATTGCTATTTATTTATTTAACGGGATAATAATAATTATTAAAAGGTGACAATTTTATTTAAGCACTCTTTTTACTCTTTCGATTGTTGCGAGTCAGCGATAGTGCACTGCTGCTCGCTTTGGAGAATACACATTTTATAAGAATTATTTGGTCCAGGAAACACTTTTGCGATCACGGTTGCGATTTAGACGGTATTCGCGTAATTGCACTAATTAAAAGTTACCGTTTCCGAAAGACGCAGGTTCGATTAAAGCTGTGTGCACTTTTGCGCGTATAATGAAAATATTCATAACACGTCGCGTAACAAAAAGAAACATGCGAATCACAACCGTGCTCAAACGAAGAAAATATATGATAACGTAAATGTTCTTCGCTGTTATTCAGTACAGGCTCAGATTAGACTTTGCAATTTTTAGTTATCGTAAATCACAAGACGTTACACTTTAGAGATATTTGTTTTGAATAACTTGTATTTACCTTCTCTCTCTCCTTTTTGCAGCCTTTATACCTTCACATCGATTAAGGAACTTCTCTACCGACCAGTACGAGAACAAAATTCAGACTCAACAAAATGTCTTACTTCGAATTATTACATGCTTAACCCTTAACAATCATATATAGTTTCGTAGTACAAACAATGCTAATTTATTCCGTGCACTAGAAAGTCTTTGATACACTGAGCACAAAAATTAAAATAATAAAATTATAATTACATTTTTAATATCACGAATACTTATTTATATCATGAAAATAAGGTTTGACATCGTCGTAGTATTAATTTTCATCGTTGTAGCACTACAATACCACAGTACTTGTATACGCATACCTGTACCAGTTTATTTGGCGCTTCAGTGCATCAACATCAAACTTAGTGCATCATGTGTGTATAAGATCAAATGCAGCAACTATCCTAAGCAGTATGTAGGTCAGGTTGGTAGAAAGTCTGTGATCTGCTGTAAAGAACACCATCCAGTTCATAATACTCGTAATAAGACGCAATATGAAGACCACATAACTGAAACTAAACACTCGGTAGGAGTACCCCGAAAGAGTGAAGTCAGTAAAGGATTATACTCTATAATTTGTACGCCTTAATTACACATTCAAAATAATGTAAATAAAGTACTGTTTTACGCTGGATGTAGATGTCATTGAATTTCCTAATCAATATAAGGTCAAGTGAAGCCATTTAGCAGCTGATTTATATCTGTTGAATTGTGCGTTGCGTATTTTTTGGTACGTGTTTCAGCGATTTGACACTCCACGCGTGACTCTTGCCTGGAAAACACTTCGCAGAACTGCGGGTAGGCATCCCGGATTCTGTGTCGATTGGCAGCAACAATGCCATTATGGCGGCGCGCTGTTCGCGTTATTGGAAATAGCTAGTCACCTCCGAGCGCCGAGCGCGGAATCTATGCCAAATATCTGCGGAATGTTATACCGAAAATTGTTTGTCGAGATTAATGAACAGGGGCTATAGGCAGTTCGTGGAAAAATAAGCGGCATCCGCGAAAATAGCGGCAGTAATCCACTGCTCGCGAAAAGCAGGCGGCTCGTAGGAAAAAAACGACGGCGTACGAAATGCGTTCCTGGGCAGGATAATAGGCACGCTTCATTTTCCTGCAGGTGGAAAATCTTCTGCAGATTAGCTCATGAGGACGTTCTCGTTGTTACGCAGCATATGTTCCATTTTATGGCAATAATAATCTCTTATTGACTGATCAATCGGTAGCAATATACGGTACATAATGAATTTTGACTTTGCAGCGGAATTTTTGATGATATGAAACTTCCTGGTAGATTAAAATTGAGTGAGGGGCCGAGACTCGAAACCAGGACCTTTACCTTTAGCAGGAAAGGTCCCAGTTTCGAGTCCATATCCAGCACATAGTTTTTATCTGCCCGGAACGTATGTAGCAGTGCAATTTGTCACTTGTTACTCACTTGGTGATAGTCCGCATCGTCCGTTTATTTATCGTTTCTACACGAATGTTGGTCACTTTCGATTGTTTTTCCACGTCATATTCGATAAGGCAAAAAGAATCTGACAAATAACTGAAAGATGTAAGTCAGAACTAGGCGCCTGGAGTAGATTTATTAAGATCCTCTGGAGAGCAAGTTGTGAAAAAACTGTTCCACCCTGTACGCAAGATATACAAGACCGGCACAGTATCCTTAGACTTCAAGCACAATGAAATAATTCCCGTTCCATTGAGAACAGGTTCTGAGAGGTGCGAATATTAGAGAATTATCAGACAACAGGTCAAGAATGCAAAATACTTACCTCGTGATGACTGGGTGTTGTGTGCTGTCCTTAGGTTAGTTAGGTTTAAGTAGTTCTAAGTTCTAGGGGACTGATGACCATAGATGTTAAGTCCCACAGTGCTCAGAGCGATTTGAACCATTTTTGCAAAATACTCACACTTATTATTTGCAGGAGAGTGGAAAAAGTGGTATAAGCGAATCTTTGGTAAGATCAGTTTGGTTTCTTGAAAAATGTAGGACCATGAGAGGCAATACTGACCCTACAGCTTATGTCAGAAGATAAACTAGGGAAAGGCAGACCTAAGTTTATAAAATATGTATGTTAAGGGGAAAGCTTTTGGCAGTATTTACTGCAATACATTCTTTGAAGTACTGACAGTAACAGGGATAAAATACTGGGAGCGGAATGTTATCATCATCTTGTACAATAATCAAACTGTTTTCGTAGTTGCAGCATGGCTGCAGGTTGAAAATAGGTTCCCAACTTGTCTTATAATTGAAATAAATGGTTGTAGCTCCCTCATAAGTCGCATTGAGAAGTTCAGTTTTATTTTTTGTCGGTGACTAGTTTCGGACACCTGTGACGATTTTCAACCATCCATGTTGTAAGTGTTACGTATACAGGCGATAGCCCATGTACAGAAACTGCCCCTGCGGTAATCAGAGTAGGGTCATATACTGCTTTGATTATTGCAGGAACAGTTTTTGTACATGGGCTATCGCCTGTATTTGTCACACTTAAAGCACGGATGATCTGAAACTAGTCACCATCAAGAAATAAAGTAGATACTTCTCAATGTAACTTATGACAGAGCTTCAACACATTCATTTCAATCAAGCTATTCTTGTATGAGACGAAGGACACGAAAGGGAAGCCATAGTTGAGAAGACAGAGAGATAGCGTTATAGGCCAGCCCTGATGGTTATTCAGTCTGTTTATTAAGCGAGCAATAATGCAACCCAAGGAAAGATTTGGAACGGGAATTAAAGTTCAGGAATCAAAAATAAATTCTTTGCGGTTTACAGATGATGTTTAGTTGTGTCAGAGGCGTCAAATGTCTTGGATGAGCGGTTGAACGGAATAGTCTGTGTCTTGAAAATAGGTTACAACATCCAAGTAACTTACGGGAATGCAGCCGGGCATAGCGTGAAAATGGCAACGTGTGCTGCTATCGAAATGTCGGCGGTTGTCAATGACGTCACCCGGCTGCACTCCCGTAAATTACTGGAATATTGTATACGCCGGGAGAAACTCGGGTCAACAGGTTACAATATGAACTCGAAACCAGTAAAACAAGATTAATGGAATGTAGCTGAATTAAATGAAATATTGCTGAGGGAATTTTTAAAGCTTTTGCTTCGCTATGATCCAGCAACCGTACGATATTTAACTACAGGACGTACATACAGCCACTTCGGTTGCACAAAATTTTTGGCGATTGACCGTGGTTTCGATTACACATTGGTAGTGATTTTACCACCAGAAGAAGATTCTTGCTCATTGGTCTGAAGATGACCACGGTAGTGGTCGAAACCGGTGACCGGAATAAATAAGTTGTGATCAAGGCTGTTTTTGATAGTAAATATTTGTAAAAACACTGATCACTGCATACTCCCACAATGTATTAAAAAATAATTAAAAGTGCTCTCGTCAAACAGAAATGTCATAGGAATAAAAACTAAAACGTAAAAGTATAGCATGTTTATCAACTAGATAAAATACTCCGTGGAATATAATGGCAGTCGCAAGTGTGACGGTAGCTGCTGTGTTACGCCGCTCTTGGCCCTAAGCGACCTTGCGGCTGCCATTGTATTCCACGGAGTATTTTATCTAGCTGACAATCATGGTATACTTTTACATTTTAGTTTTTATTTCTATGACATTTCTATTTGACGAGAGAACTTCTACGCAGATGTGATTACATGTATTCCATGTATCTTCTTATTCTGATCAAGATTGCTCTAGTGCAGTCGAAACCATGGCCAACTGAAAAAATTTTGTGCAACCGAAGTGGCTGTATATACAAACTGTAATTAAATTACTGAGGGAGTTAGACTGGAAAATGAGACCCCCACGATAACCGATGAGTTTCGTGGTTTTGACAGCAAAATAACGATGCCGAAGAAGAGAGGATTTAAAATGTAGAATCACAATAGTAAGAAAAACAGAAATTTAATAATAACGAATATAAATATAAGTGTTTAAAAGTGTGTTGTGGAGGTATTTGTGTGGAGTGCAGCCTTACACGGAATGAGGGCACATGGCCGATAAGGAACAGACAAAAAGAGAGTAGTGTCGTTTGAAGTGTGGTACTCCGGAAGAATGCCAAAGATCAGATGGGCAGATCGAAAGACCATTGAGGAGGTACTGAATCGAGCAGGGGAAAACAGGAAAATGGCGCAGGTTGGATAAATGAAGAAATCGATTCATAGGACACACGCTGAAACATAAGGCAATCGTCAATTTGCAAATGGAAGGAAATGTGTGTGTGTGTGTGTGTGTGTGTGTGTGTGTGTGTGTGTGTGTGTGTGTGTGTGACGGGGGGGGGGGATTTCTGTATAGAGAGATCTAGGCTTGATTCCTATAATTAGACTGAGATCAGTGTAGGTGGCAGGACTTTTGCAGAGCTGAAGTGGCTCCCACGGGATGGACTAGGGTACAGAGCTACATCAAAGCAGTCATCGAACTGAAGACCACCACAATGAAATACTCCCACACTCCTACCCATGGAGCTAAAACTAATATTGTCACCACTGTCACCAGTTAGCTTAGCGAGACTGAAAGATGTGGATTCGGTGACAATATCGGAATTTATTTCCCTGTTTATTGCCTTCATACACGTGGCGTTTTCATAACGGTGTAGTACGTGGTCCCGTACATTTGGGGCCAGCAGTCGTACAGATTCTACAACTTCTACTAATATTTCGGCCGTTTACCTTCCGGACATAGAGTGAGCCAAGAAACAATTTCTTTTTTTTTAAGCAATTTTACGTGTGGAACGAAATATTACTACCTTTCACATGTCTTTCAATGCAATCAAACGCTGCGCAAGATAACACTATAAAAAAACCTTACTGAAAATTCTACGAAATAATATTTAAAAAGATCATTATTTATTTGTTCGTTTCCTATGTGTTCCTTCCTATGAAGAAACTTTGGTGAAATGTTGCGTGCGTGCCCGGGAACGTTTTTGTGGGGGTATGAATCATCTCTCACCCATAGGTGCGCGGGTGCCATAGAAGCCGAACCCAGCAACGTCTAGAGTAATTTCTGCAAAAATTTTTATATACATGACTCATTGTTTGTATAAAAATATGGCGGGGGAATATCTCTGACACCCGTTGATGTCAGAGGAAGAAGGTGAGAAGACGTGGCATGTAGAAAGATTCGATAACTATCGATATTACTATCTACTCCGTAGTTTTCGGTGTCTCTACACTTATCGTTGACACTCATGATGATGCTTCACTCCTAGACTTGGGGAAAGGGTGGAGGAGGGATTCAAAAGTAGTAAAGTATCAGTATATCTCCGTAACGCCCAAAGGAATTTCTGCCAAAACTTGCACACATACCACTTCCTGGCTGGGGGCATTTAATGTGACAATAAGACCCCAGCACCATTATGGCTGCGGGTTTCGGGTGAAAAAGCGTGACATACAAGCGTAATTCGGGAACGTCTGGAGGAACTTTGATAAAAAAAAAAGAATATTGTGGGACTGAGATAGTCCAATTACCGCTAACGGTGCGGGTGACGATGATAAGATGTAGGAAAGTGCGAAAATCACCTGCTGGTATTTCTTTTTTGTGATTAGTTGACTTGGAATACTTTGAAAGTTTGAGGCGCAATCTATCTCTTACGGGCGTTCAATTGATCAACAAAATCATGCGAATATGCATTACAGCATGCCAATAAATTTGGCAGCATCTTTCGGGGCTCAGTGTCACAGACAAATCCAACGTCCTCTCTAGTTGCATGGTGTAGCAACTGCTAGCAAGACTCCTTTCCCTCAGAATTCATGTGAAAGTGCAGGGCGAAATTCGCCAGAGGTATGGACGAAATATGTACAAATATGTGTGAAATATGTTAAATATATGTGAAATACAGGGTGAAAAGTATTTAAGCCAACAAACTCTGGGAGGTTGTAGGGGACATCAAAACAAAAATTTTTCCCTAATGTCATTTTTTCCTATGAATTAAACCGGTAGAGGAAGATTTCTGTGGCAGCAGATTAATCAAACCAAGAAACAGTTTTCCATTTTTTTTATGACCAAGAGACAACGCATTAACACAACCCAATTTCAATTAGAGTAGATTTTCAAAAATGCCTCCATTGACACTTAAACAAAGGTTACACCGTCGGATCATGTTCTGTCTGACACGGGCAAGAACCCCAGGAGTAACCTGAATTGTTCCTGCTGATGCTACTATTGGGGCAAGCAGATCCTCTTCTGATGCAACAGGAGTTGCGTAAACAAGATTGCGCATCTCTCCCCACACAAAAAAGTCCAGAGGGGACATATCTGGGGATCGAGCAGGTCATGGTACAGGACCACCTCTACCAATCCACGTTTCTGGGAACCGTCGGTCCAGGAATCGACGCACACGACGAGTGAAATGTGCCGGCGCCCCGTCATGTTGGAACCACATGCGTTGTCTTGTAGGGAGCGGGACGTCTTCCAGCAATTCTGGCAATGCTTTGGGTGGATAATCAACTAGTTTCAGGTTGTGGACACGCTGTAAGTGAAATGGACGTAACAATTGCTCTCGAAGGGCTGTTCTTACATTCGTCTGATTCGTCCCCATCTTACGCGCAATTGCACGAGTGCTGATTGAAGGATCCCACTCCACAGGCTGCAAGACAGCTTCCTGAAATTGCAGCGTTCTTACCGTGCGACGGCGTCCCTGTCCAGGTAATCTGCTAAATGACCCGGTCTCACGCAGACGTTGGTACACAGCAGCAAAGATCGTATGATGCGGCATACGGCGATTAGGATATTGTTGTTGATAAACCCGCTGTGCAGCTCGTCCGTTGTGGTGCGCTACGTAGTACGCACCAACCATATCAGTGTATGCACTCCAG
This sequence comes from Schistocerca americana, assembly GCF_021461395.2. NCBI lineage: Eukaryota > Metazoa > Arthropoda > Insecta > Orthoptera > Acrididae > Schistocerca > Schistocerca americana. The sequence goes on from NC_060119.1 coordinate 1,262,625,486, forward strand.
GTGTATCGCTCCATTAGTAAACAGAGACAGTGCACTACTACACTGGTGGACAGCAGTTGCCTACAACTGAAGAGTGTAATATGCCCTCTAACAACTGAAGATCTTAATACAGTCTCTAACAACTGAAGAGCGCAATACGCCCTCCACCGGTTTAAATAATCCTCATAAGAAAAAATGACATTAGGGAAAAATATTTGTTTTGATGTCCCCTACAACCTCCCAGAGTTTGTCGGTTTAAATACTTTTCACCCTGTATATTTAAATGTGTCATACGTACACGTATGTGTACGTGGGCGGAGCTGCAGGCATAAAGCTTTGTTTTTCGCAATGGATGGAAAAACTAAAACAGTTGTATATCCCAAAGCGTTTCCAAATTTAATTTAATGCACAAAGAAGTCAATGTCTTTTATTCGTTTTGTAGATGTTAGCGTGTCTTCTTTCTATATGTGTAACAATGTAGAGCGAAAAAGCACCCGGGCTTAGTTAGTTACAACACTATTCCAGAAGTCTCTAGCAAATGAATGGTTCCTCCAGTCAACTTGTAACGGCGGAAATTCGTATCCTCCTACTTCCCTCTTTTGTACTATAATTTCTTTTTCCTTATTTTGTTACCTGTAGATATGGCATTTCTGTGTCTACATATATTGTAATTCTTTTAGTATTTTTATGCATTTATGTCGATGTATAATTGTTTTTTTTGTAAATATTGTTTGTATTTTTACGCTGGGTCTGGCCTAGGGAAAACTAAGCTACCGAACGATTACATCGATAGGTCGTGTGGAGAACCAAAGTGTTTAGGATCTTTGGTAGTGTTAACTCTGCCGCGTGGAGCGCGGGCAGAGCAGAGTCTGGCTGGAGTAGGGCGGTGGTGCAGGTGTGTTGTGTGACGCTCCCGCGAGTTGCCGCGCTTTCGGGGTTTGGCAGCATGTAATTGCGCTCGACTTGCTATGATAGTTTCTGGCACGGTGTCGCGGACGGGAAGCATTAGCTGGCGCACATCAAGAGCCCGTTTCGCCTGGTGACCGTATCGAGAAGAAGGCGCGCCAACATCCAGCTTCTGCAACAGCGACGGCCGACAATGAGTGACTGTCGCCACCTCCTCGATCGACGACTTCAAACTTTCAATCAACCAACAAGGAAGACTGGAAGCACGTAAAGTTTTAGAACTATATGGCTGACCTCAGCTTTTCAAACTGTTCAATTTGCCTCACAAAATTACAGCAACGTAGCATGAACCTTTGTTGCTCATTGTCCCAATTGCATCACCAAGCAGGGTCCTTTCCTTTTCTCTAATGAACCCGAGTGTCGTTGAAATTCAAACGCCAGCATTAAATTAATATCATTCCATTCCACTGTTTTAATTACAAAGTTCAGTTAAAGTATTCATAGCTGGCGCGAGTATTTAGGTTAGACAAGCACACATTAAGAGTGCGAGTTTTGTTACCATATTTTAGCTTACCTGTGACTGCAGCTCAGCTTGGTACGTACTAAATTTTACTATTGTTAATTGTTCAGAATCATTTAATTCAAGTTCAAAGTTAAATTGGTTATTTCTTAATTGCGTAGATTCAAGTAGCTTTTGAAATGATTGTTGAGGTAGCCCAAACTAACCTTATTTTATTGAATTTCGTAGTGCTTCAGAATCAAAGTTCACTATTAATTTCAGTCACTAAATTAACTTTCAATTTTCCGGTTATATTAATTCTTTTGCTAAATTAAGTCAGAGTGTAGCGAAATTTATTACTTCTGACAAACATACAGTTTTCACACAACACGTGTCAACCTTCAGTTGCCACGCTTTTAGTGCTAATTATATTTGCATTAATCTTTCATTTTCAGTTATTATAGTAGTTGTCCATAGGACTGGCGACCGCAATTTTCCCCAAATCTCAAATATCTAATTAACGCCAATTAATTGTTAACGTAACGACCGCACATTTATTTTCTTTATTAATTTTATTCTTTTCTCCAAATTAATTTCCACCAATTTCATTTGCATTTTTCCTTTCATTTAGATGTAACCCTTTCCTCCCTCTTTACCGACAAATTAACTTCGGTGACGATTGCTTTTCCCAAATTTCCATTAGGTGCACGCGGATTAATTTTTCAGTGTCATTTAAGTCGGTAAGTGAGGGGGAGGTTACAAACTGATGGAGACGTTAGTGTCAGTGTAATGACGTCACGTGCTGTCTGTATCACATACGGCCCCAGCTCGCCTCGCGAGGCGCCCGCTGCTTGTTTGGAGCGGCGTGGCCCGATCGTGTTTTATTCATCCGCACCCCCTGGCCTTCAGCGCACCTTACGTACAGCCCCAGTCTGTCTTACGCAGTCAGTGGACCGAATCAGCCGATCCGCCGACACGCCTGCCGGCGGACTCGTGAATTATTCATCCCGCCGCGGGGAGCGGAATCTGTAGATCGCACGGATGTGCAGCAAGGAGAGCAGCGCGAGATGACAAGGTGTCTATTGGCCGGGATCGACGCGAGGTGCTGCGGGGAGCGAACCCTCTGGGAAATCGCGCAGAGCGCCCTACAGGTAGCAAGCAGGCAGCAGCCGTCTGAGATCAGAGGCGCCGACGTCCGAATCGAAGGCCTCCCTCCCCCTGCCAGGTTCCTAAGGCCGCGCACTGGATACGTCCCGACTGGGCCCCTCGTGATATTTACTGGTGTCCATCACGACGTCTGATCTCACAAGGGGAGGTCAAGACGTTTGGAACGCGAATTTACTGTAAACTTCGTACACTCGTGGTACTCCACGAGCACAACAAAATGTGTAAGCAGTAGCGCGTACTTTTGAAGCGTTACTGAGAAAATCGCAAAATAATTTCGGTCGTCAAATATATATACAGGGTGTTGCAAAAAGGTTGGGACAAACTTTCAGGAAACATTCCTCACACACAAATAAAGAAAATATGTTATGTGGACATGTGTCCGGAAACGGTCAATTTCCACGTTAGAGCTCATTTTAGTTTCGTCAGTATGTACTGTACTTCCTCGATTCACCGCCAGTTGGCCCAATTGAAGGAAGGTAATGTTGACTTCGGTGCTTGTGTTGACATGCGACTCATTGCTCTACAGTACTAGGATCAAGCACATCAGTACGTAGCATCAACAGGTTAGTGTTCATCACGAACGTGGTTTTGCAGTCAGTGCAGTGTTTACGTATGCGGAGTTGGCAGATGCCCGTTTGATGTATGGATTAGCACGGGGCAATAGCCGTGGCGCGGTACGTTTGTGTCGAGACAGATTTCCAGAACGAAGGTGTCCCGACAGGAAGACGTTCGAAGCAGTTGATCGGCGTCTTAGGGAGCACGGAACATTCCAGCCTATGGCTCGCGACTGGGGAAGACCTAGAAGGACGAGGACAACTGCAATGGACGAGGCAATTCTTCGTGTAATTGACGATAACCCTAATGTCAGCGTCAGAGAAGTTGTTACTGTACAAGGTAACGTTGACCACGTCACTGTATGGAGAGTGCTACGGGAGAACCAGTTGTTTCCGTACCATGTACAGCGTATGCAGGCACTATCAGCAGCCGATTGGCCTCCACGGGTACACTTCTGCGAATGGTTCATCCAACAATGTGTCAATTCTCATTTCAGTGCAAATGTTCTCTTTAGGGATGAGGCCTCACTCCACCGTGATCAAATTGTAAATTTTCACAATCCACATGTGTGGGCTGACGAGAATCCGCACGCGATTGTGCAATCACGTCATCAACACAGATTTTCTGTAAACGTTTGGGCAGGCATTATTGGTGATGTCTCGATTGGGCCCAATGTTCTTCCACCTACGCTCAGTGGAGCACGTTATCATAATTTCATACGGGATACTCTACCTGTGCTGCTAGAACGTATGCCTTTACAAGTACGACACAACATGTGGTTCATGCAGGATCGAGCTTCGGCACATTTCAGTCGAAGTGTTCGTACGCTTCTCAACAACAGATTCGGTGACCGATGGATTGCTAGAGGCGGACCAATTCCATGGCCTCCACGCTCTCCTGACCTCAACCCTCTTGACTTTCATTTATGGGAGCATTTGAAAGTTCTTGTCTACGCAACCCCGGTACCAAATGTAGAGACTCTTCGTGCTCGTATTGTGGACAGCTGTGGTACAATACGCCATTCTCCAGGGCTGCATCAGCGCATCAGGGATTCCATGCGACGGAGGGTGGATGCATGTATCCTCGCTAACGGAGAACGTTTTCCTGTAACAAAGTGTTTGAAGTCACGCTGTTACGTTCTGTTGCTGTGTGTTTCCATTCCATGATTAATGTGATTTGAAGAGAAGTAATAAAATGAGCTCTAACATGGAAAGTAAGCGTTTCCGGACACATGTCCACGTACCATATTTTCTTTTTTTGTGTGTGAGGAATGTTTCCTGAAAATTTGGCCGTACCTTTTTGTAACACCCTGTATATCTGTGCGTGGCCATTTTAACCATGAAGCGACTGCAGCCCAGTGGCGACGGCACGGTAGCTCAGCGTGTTCGCTCAGAGCGTTAGCTTCCCTTTCTGATAAAAAAAAAAAAAAAAAAAACTGAGCGAACGCATGAACGATCAAACTGAACGGGTGTCATCGCACGTCCGCCCTGAACAAATACAGCTTACAATATAGTCAAAATGTTTTCTTTTTTTAAAAAAAAGTGTTTGGCGTTCAAGCCGCTGGATCGCTGGATCGCGTTCCGATCGTCAGTTTTTCTTTTCTTTTCAACACAGTCATTTTCTTTACTATTTCTATTACAATTGATATAATGGGAAAACTACGTGTAATTGGATGAACTTTTATTAAATTTACAATGTTATTTGGCAGTCTACATATTTTTATTATCACAATTAATATAATATTCATAACTATCGACTAGTAAACGACCAAACACATAAAGTGATACTGAAAATGTATGCTTGTCCGTGTCTTCAAAACTGTTCGTATTTAATCGAAAGAGAACGAGAAATTGCTTCTCGCAAGACGCTATTAAAATACACTCGATACTGCTTAACCAATTATCAGCGCCGAATTATAAGGAAATACTGCGTTATGCATGGTTTGCTTCCAAACTATCGTCTGAAAGAGAGGTTTTTGAAAATGTTAACAAGGTTCGTTTTTCCACAGAAAACGTCAAAAGACCTTGCGTATGCGGAAACATAGCATTTATTCAATGGGGCTGGTGCCGTTTAACTTTATGTTTTCCATGTTTTTACGAAAAATACCATCCTGCATCTTGTAATGTCTAAAGCGACGATTAATTGTACATCTTTCGAAAGCCGTCTGTGCCGGTCAAAACTTGGAGGTAACAAGTCGTTTTCGGCTCCTTCCAGGTATAAGGGATTTCTCAAATCACGGACAAGCATACATTTTCAGTATGACTTTATGCATTTGGTCGTTTACTAGTCGATGGTTATGAATATTACATTATTTGCGATAGTAAAAATTAGTAGACTGCCAAATAACATTGTAAATTTAATAAAATTTCATCCGAATACACGTTTTTTCCCCATTATATAAATTGTAATATAAATAGTAAAGAAAATGACTGTGTTGAAAAAAATAAAATACCACGAACGGAACTCGATCCAGCGATCCAGCGGCTTGAACGCCAAACATTTTTTTTAAAAAGAAAAAAAAAACATTTTGTTCTATATTGTTCGTTGTATTTGTTCAGAGCGGACGTCAGATGACACGCGTTCAGTTTGATCGGTGATCTGTTCGCTCAGCTCTTTTATTATAAAGCATAGCTAACGCTCTGAGCGAACACGCTTTTTTTTACCTTTTCCTTTATTAAAAAAACCATATATGTACATAAGCACAAAAACAAAATGTTGAAGTGCTGGAACTGATTCAACACGAATTGTATCCTACAATAGACTGAAGAATACATTTCAATATAGTGCCATTTGTCAGCTTACAAAATAGAACATAAATAGTATACTGACAATAGCCTCTTCAGTCCAGACACAGACATAGAACCGAACGCAAACATATATATAATTGATTGTCTTAACTGGAATGACAGTTCTGTCATTTGATTCATAACCGTCCAAAACTCAAAGTCATTTGGAGCACACAAACGGATAACAAGAGATGCACAGGAATATAAATTAAAGAAAGCGTCATAATGAAGTTAATAACATCATTGAGAAGTCGGGAGCAGTCCTAGGAACTGGTATAACACCTTATTCGTTGTGTATTTTGTTCGCTACATAGTCTTGCATGTGATTTGTGTCCTTACCGTCATCGAGAATTACCGTACGCCTTGTTTTTCAAAAATTATGTCTAACATGTTAGCAAACATCTTCCTGAAGTTTGGGTAACGTGTCATCTTCCAGCGTGCCGTTCTCATGTAAGCCTCGAAACTAATGAGATTATCTTCACTATTGTGGATGATGATATATGTCACACACTGTCCTAACAGCCACATCACGGTGTTGTTCTCGGTAGCGGGAAAATGTTTCGCGTCCGGCCAGAGCAGGATGTCGGTGCAGTGGCTGGCTGGGCTGCTGCGGGTAATCGGGCCCAGCCTCTGCTGCACCCATTTCCAGTTAATGAGTTAACCGCCACAAGTGAAGCGATGGCGTAAGGTGTCGACCAGACCACAGCGGACGCATTTATCACTGTCACATAAGCCGATTCTATGCAACCTTTCATTAGTGGGTATAACATCGTTTACCACATTATACCATGTGGACGCCACTTCAGCAGTGTGGACGGTTAAACTTATGTTGTCCCAAACTGCCTTCCAATGAACACTCGGGTATTTAAGTTCAATGGGATTCCGGACTATTGGAGATGTCCATCTTTTTAATAACAGGTGCGTTGTCGGTAAACCCTGCGTGAAATAATGTCCATCAATATAGCTTACTTCAAGAAAAAACTGCTTGACATGTAATTTGTAATATATTTTACCTACATCAATGGGTGGATGCATATCGGTGGGTTGTAAGGTTCGGAAGAGCCAACTGGTTACGCTGAGAAGTTCCTTGTCCAACAAATGGGTGATTCGTTTAATATATAACGCAGTACACTTTCGGTTAATGTCAGGCATGTTTAGTCCGCCGGCCTGTCTGGAAGACGTCAGCGTGGTGTATTTCACTTTGAACAGATGCCCTTGCCAGATAAATCTATTAGAGAGTTTCATGACGTGTTTGGCCTGCATCTTGGGGACTGGAAATAGTTGGGCCATATAGTACGCTTTACTGAATATATAACTGCTGAGGAGTCGTATGCGTTGGAGAATGTTAACGGACCGCCAATTGTTTTCATAGATGGCACCTTGCATTTTATTGGTGACCTGCTTCCAATTTTTTGCATTCATTTTTAGCGGGCATTTGTCGATAATCATCCCCAGACTGGTGTGGCCTTCGACACGCTTCGCCCAAGGTATAACAACTGCGTCGAATCCTCGAATGTTGACAAAGGTGCATTTATCGGCGCTGGTTTTAGCACCGGAAGCACGACAGTACTCGTGTACCGCGGTCTTGAGGGTTGACACGTCTCCGTCGTTGCGCAATAACACTCCGACGTCGTCGGCGTAAGCACGAACCACGAAAGACGACCCGGCGATCGAAAGGCCTGCAAGTTTGTCATGAAGAGAGCGTAAGAGCGGCTCGAGCGATAAAACAAATAACATCATGGAGAGAGGGCTCCCCTGCGGCACTCCTCTTTGGACCTCGATGGGTTGAGTAAGCTGTCCATTTACGCTGATTCTGGTTGTAATGCCCGTGACGAAATGTTGCACGACATTCATAACCCGTTGCTCGAAACCACAACGCTGCAGTAGCTGTAGGAGGTACTCGTGGCGGACGCGATCAAAAGCCTTGCAAAAGTCGATAAACAGCAATGCGAGATTCACGTTAGTGACTGACGCTATGGCTATTACATCTCTATATTCCGAAAGGGGCGTCATAATAGTGCGACCAGGGATGCTTGATTGATGGTTGTGAATCACTTGTTTCATTAACGGAGACAATCTGCTGTTTAGTGCTCTGGCGAAGGTTTTGTAATCAAAATTGAGTAAAGTAATAGGTCGGAAGTTATCTAAGGTTTTTCGGTGTTTGCTTTTTGGTATCAATACAATTCGGCCTTCCTTCATTTCGGCCGGCACGTCACTCCCCTCGCATCACTTCATTGAGAACATCTGTAAATGCGTGTCCGATTATGGGCCAGAAGCGCACATAAAATTCCCGTGGCAAACCATCAGGGCCAGGAGATTTATTCGATGGCGAGCCAGAAATCACTTCAAGGACTTCGTCTGAAGCAAAATCGTGTACGACCGCCGAGTTGTCCGCAGGCGCGACTGCGGTGGGCAGAGCACTCACGATATCGCCGCCGTCATCACCGTATGTATCGCATTGCGATCCGTGAAGTACCGGTAAATTGCAGTAAGAATATCACTCTGTCGGGACAAACGGAGTCCATCATCTGTGTCCAGCTCCCCGATAAAAGCTCGCTTGCGATGGGCACGATGTTTTATGACGTGATACAGCGATGCAAGTTCGTCCTCTTGAAGCGATTTTGCTTTAGATCTGATCTTCAGTCCTTCAAGCTGCGTTCGCTTTATGCCTATAAGCTTCGCCTTTATTTGTTTGATGGTCGTCAGCTGTGTGTTGGTTGGTGTCGTAGTCGCATACAAATCGCGCAGAACTGTTTGGTAAAAATCAATCGTGCGTTTGACATCTTGGGCCCGTTGCCAACTGTAGTTTCTTAAGGATAATCGCATTTTCCGTTTGACCACAGCATTCCACCAGGCTATCTTGCTCGGATATCTGCAGCATTGCTTGAGACAATCCGCCCATGTCGTGGAGATGACATCTTGTAGCAAGGCATCGGCGAGAATAGAAACATTTAGGCTCCACGGAATCCTATGCCATTTAGTATGCTGTTTGGCCAGATTTATCGTGACACAGAGGGCGCAGTGGTCGGAGAAGCTAGCCGGAATGACATCGGCGTCCAGAACATGTTGGCAAATGTTCTCAGAAATGTACAAACGATCTAGACGGCTACATGCGGTAGTGGTCATGTACGTGTACGTTACCGGGGTAGGAAATTTTAGTTCCCACGCATCCTTCAGCTGCGGGATAGTTCCCTACAGTAATTAAAGTTTGGCGATTGGTCTTTCCTGTGGATCACACAGTTGAAATCACCGCTAATTATCAACTGGGTTGGGTTGCGGCGTAGCAAGTATATGATGTCTTGTTTAAAGAAGTTAGCTCTTTCTGATTTTAAGGTCGTTCCAGATGGAGCATAGATATTGACGAGGGTGACGTCAAAAATTTGGCAAGCTGTGCCTCTACCGGAGTCCAACATTTCGATATTGCTCACTGGGATTCCGTCTCGTGATAGAATGGCCCTACCTGTACCCCCGTCCGCCACGGTGTTTACGATTGTTGCAAATCCTGATACATGAAAACTTAAGATAGACACTTCCTGTAACAGAACTACATCAGCTTCGGACTCATAGATAAACTGCCGTAGCATTGCTAATTTTAAATATGTCCTATATTAACGTTCAGGGACAAAAACTTAAAAGCTTGACTCATGATCGTCCGAGACTTGTGGGTGATGGGAAGCGTAGGAAGCCCAGTCCATCTCACCGTCGGACTTCGAACCTACATCCGCAGGTTTTGTACCAGTTTTTGCGCTGACTTTACTTTTTGAGTTACTTCCAGCCGTCGCAAAGTCGTCCGAAGTGTCACTGAAGACGGCGGAGTCGGCGAGTCATGGCTGTAAGCAGTATGTGAAAGTCCTTGCTTCGGAATGGGTGACGGCAAGTCCGAAGACGCGGCTTCAGTAGGCTCACTGTGTTTGTTTCGAGCCGCACTGGCTGTTTGTATACAGCTGTCCGGGTCCCCGTGTTGTTTGGAAGCAGTTTCGAGGTGGCGGCTGTTTATGTTATGCTCTACACAGCGTGCTTCATCCGCCGTGTTTACGAGTTGCAGTTGACTGACTGCCGCCTCTTGTGTGTTGGCCAGCTGCGGCGAGTCGGCAAGCGCCATCGGAACGGATTGCTGTAAACACTCGGCTGCACTCGTATTGACAGTTTCTGCGTCGGGCGGTTGAATGGGAATTTGGCGGGTCGTAACTGAGCCATCCGACACATGCGTGTCCTGTGTGGAGGCCCGTGGGTCCGCGTCATCGGTTTGATTTTGTTCTACCTGTTCGCCGGAACCACTACCGTCACTTATAGTACGTCGTCGATTGTTACTGACAGATGATGCAACACCGGTGGCTAAGGGGTGACTGGCCACGGGTTTTTGAGGCAAGGGTGGGAAGGTGCTGTTACCGAGATCGTTGTCCTCTGACACAGTGCATGGGGGCTTAATTATCATTTTAATGCAAATATTTTTTAATTTTAGTCGCTGTATGTCCGATTACGCAGTCTCGTAAACGGTTGGCCCTGATTAATATCTGTACGCAATCTGACTGCATAGAACAACAACAAAGAATAAAATGAAAATTTCCGTTAATACAATTAATTAATTAAGTCCCCAGCAACTATAAAACCTACGAAGCCAACAAAGCACAAGTGTAGCTGTTCTGTGTGTGGAAGTGTGATTCAACGTACACATCTGGCACGGTTCTTCTTCAATAAGACAAGAAATTTTAAATATCATTTATACTGAAGTAATTAAAAAATAGAAATACACTAATTGCGCAAGAAAATCAGAATTAGACTCTAATACAAGAACACACGCCAGATGCTTTGTTGACTGAACCTGTAATGACGCATTATTCAAGACATTGAAATAATGGAAAAAAAGCGAGTTTTGTTACCTTCATATATATTGATGAAAAGCACTCTAATCATTACAATATCTCCATTAGAACAACATCTGCTGTCTAGCCCATCAACAACTGCATAAGACATGGAGCAAGCACTCCCTACTACAACATCTCGACAAGCACTTTTCACTACGACATCTCAGCAAGCACTCACTACTACGAGTTCTCGACAAGCATTGCCAGTGGAGGCGGCGGAATAAAACTCTTTGGCGCAATCTCTGGCGCTGTGGCTCAGTGTAGCCACCTTTCAACAGATGCACTCGGTTGGGAGTCAGTCACAGAGGGCGTCTGATTTTGAGTTAGGACATCAGCCAATGTTAATCTCTGTCGTTGTTGCAGATTGTTTCGAAGTACGACAACTCGCCGTGGGCAATCCTCTCGTAAACGGCCACTCGTGTTACAGATAAAACAAGTGCCTACTTGCCCCTCGTAAATTACATGAGCCTTATAACCACAAACCATTATATAGGATGGGATACTGACTTTAACGGCCATGTCAACTGAGCGAACCCCACTATAACATTGTAGTTTGTGACGGCTCTACCATTTTTCGTTTCTAATCTGTCGGATGTCACCGTATTTGGCGAGGACATCTCTAAGAAAACAATTTTCAACCTCAGGTGGCAAATTGAACACTCGCACTTGTTTATACTCAATGTCAGAGTTAGTTATTGAAACTGTACTCACCGACTGATCACGATGTCGGAACTCTGCGTTCCCACCAGTGTTCACCAAAATTTTCTCCAGTTGTATCTAGTCTAAAAACTTCACAAAGAAACAGTATTCCCCCATGTCATAATATGCTGTGTGGACCTGATCGGATGTGATGCCAATTATATCTACTATCCAGTCGTGGATTTCTAGAGAACTCGGTTGCACATTCCTGGAAGATTTCTCAAATGCGAAACACAGGGTATTCTTACGAGGTACATTGGGAGCCATAGCTGCACTATATGAGCGGTCGGGACCGCTGTGAGTAAATTAAGAAGCTTGTGTACGACGGTAGTGAAGAAGCACTGAGAATATCAGAGGTCACAATCCAAGAATTTCTATAAACACGGCTTGCGGCGCTACGGCTACGCGGAAGTACCGACACGTCCGATCGCTGTCGCGTCCCAAGCGGAACTCGCTGAGCTACCGTACCGGCACCACTCGTGTGCAGCCGCTTCATGGTTAAAATGGCCACGCACAGATATATATTCGACCACCGAAATTATCTTGCGATTTTATCAGTAAAGCTTGAGAAGTACGCGCTACTGCTTACATATTTTGTTGTCCTCACGGAGTACTACGAGTGTACGAAGTTTGCAGTAAATCCGCGTTCCAAACGTCGTGGCCTCCCCTTGTTAGTCAAAAACAGCTTTCAGTACAACAATAAACCACTGTTTCGAGCTTGTTCTGTTTAGCAAAAGTATCTTACGGATTGGCTCGCCTAGATGTTTTTCATGCTTGTAGGATTTGTTGCTCAGTGCTCGCACAGCTGCATTACACTGCTCTGCAAAATTTAAGGACGAGATAGATAAGAGCAATGTACCATAGCTAGACTTGTAAAACTGCTGTAGGCTTCTCTAGACTACCATAAGTAACAGTAGATTGCAGTAGTTTTGTTAGTGGCATTGCTCAGTTACAATCATACCCGCGTTGCTTGTAAATTGAGTGTGTTGCATACCTATCAGGCGTTACATCGTGATGAACACTTTCTTTACATAAGCGATCAGTGTATTACTAGAGTCCTCAAAAAACCGGAAACGGTCAGCAGTTTAAAAACTGAGTGTGGATGTATAAAGGGTGGGGTAACCTAGAGAATACTCTTGTTCTCTGGTTTGTTACGTAAGAATACACAGTATTTATAGCAAAACTGAAACTGTCAATGTTTACTCGAAAATTGTTGATTTGTAACTTGAAACAGAGGGATATTCTAGTGGAAAAATAAGGAAAACAGTACCTATTTATCACATGGCACTATAAAATTAAATTTCCTCAACGAGAAGCTAAAATAGAAGGAACGAAAAAACTTACATAAAACTTGTTTCTGTTATTCATAAACAGCTTTCACATTCATCAGTAATGACAGAAAAGCTTGCCTTTTATCATGATGAAGAACATTCTACTGCATATATAGTAACGACGGTTACATACATGTATATCTGTCTACGTAAACTGTACTTACATGAAAAGTAATCGCTTTGGTTACAAAAAAAAGTAAAAGTCACGCGAGTAACTAACTTTTATTGCTTATAAAATGCAATTTGTGCTCCGCAATGATATATAATATCCATTGGACTAACACTGAATGGTGTACAGTTCTAATTATGAGCAAAACAAACAACCAAACAAACAAAAAAACAAAGGTAAGTGGTCGGATCCCATTCTCTCTCCTACACTTTCATTTATGTTTCTTTCTCTACCAATTCTATCAATATTGACAATCCTACCATTTACTATGTCATTTATGAAGTGTCCTATGACTGCCGAACCGTAGTTTTGGTAGAGCGCAACTACACTGAAGAGCAAAAGAATCTGGTACACCTGCTTAATATCGTGTGGGGCCCCTGCGAGCAAGCTGAACTGCTGCAACTCGAGGTAGCGTGTACTCGACTAATGTCTGAAGTAGTTCAAATGTTCAGATGTGTGTGAATTCCTAAGGGACCAAACTGCTGAGGCCATCGGTCCCTAGACTTACATACTACTTAAACTGACTTAAACTAACTTATGCTGAGAACAAGACACACAGCCAAGCCCGAGGGAGGACTCGAACCTCCGGCGGGAGGAGCCGGGAAGTCTGTGAGATGGCGCCTCAAACGGCGCGGCCACTCCGCGCGGCTCTGAAGTAGTCCTAAAAAAATTTTTAGTGTAAAAAGCTTTTAATTTCTAGACCGTAGTTTTCACTATAAAATTTAAGCAAAATGACTAATGGAATTGGAACTTGCGTATTACAATATCACTAAATGTGTTATCGGATTAGAATTAAAATGAATGAAAGTCCATAGTGTAATTCTATAATAGTTGTAATTTGATTATAACGTCTTGGGTAATGTTACTGTACGAAAGTTCCAGTTCCATCAATCACGTATCATTTTAGCTATGGCTGTCCAACCTGTAGAGTAGTTTGTAAAGCATGATGACTAGTTTCGATTGTACAAGCATCTTCAGGTCTTAAAAACGAATTGAATATGCATTGAAAAACATCACCATTAGGAACAGTCATGCAGTGACATGCTTTCGTATTATCGGCCAACAGGACTAGGTCAATCTGTAGTGAAAAGCTTCACGGAGAGCGAGATAGGTTGTAAACAAAACTCTCGAGTGCTGTTGTTACTAAAGAAGGAAAATAGTCCTTGCATTAGTAAAAAGCGCATCAAATGCCCATTATTTGCAGTTGTGCACCAGATACAATTTTAGAAACAATTGCAAATATTTACAATTGTAAACCATAATCTTATAGGATACAGGTAATAAAGAAGGAAAATGCCCAGTCGCATTCGTAAAAATTGCATCAAATGTCAATATTTTGCAATTGTACAGCATATACAATTGCAGGTAGAATGAGAATTTGACGAATTGCTTGCTAATGCAGCTGACCATTTTCCTTCTTTATTACCTGCATCTTGCGAGGTTATGGTTTACAGCCTGGCTCGCTCTCTACGCAGCTTTTAACTATATGCTATTGGTCCATAATAGGAGTGTATGTCGCTGCATGACAGTAGCTAATGATGTATTTCAATGCATATTCAATTCGTTTTTAGGATTCATACGATCTGAAACGGCTGCAGAAATCAAACGAAACTTGCCATCATGTTTTAGTTGTGTAATGGACATTGCGGTCTAGGCATCAAAAATTTTTATAGTAAAATTTTTTTATTTTATAAATTACACTGAGTTCTGTCAACACCCGCACGTCGGCGACGGCGTTTGCGATGATGCCAAGAGCACAAGGAATCGACCAATGAAGAGTGCGGTAGTCTACTATCCTCGAATGAGAGCACTTTCAGTCTGATAAGTCATTTTGGCGGGTGGTGGGAACACGTAATGCTCCCAGGGAGATTGTGGAACATGATCGCTTCGTGGTCCAGATAATACGGTCATCATCACCATCAGTGTTCTGACACAAGGCAGGTTTTCACATGGTAGTTCTCCAGGCTGTCCGATCTTCTGCCATCCTCTTCAGGTCTGCTTAGTTTCCTCCTTCCTTTACGTCGTCTATCATCTTGTACCTCCTTCTTCCTCTGTCTTCTCACACAACCCGATCCTTCCAAAGCATCTTCTAGCGATCACTCCATTCTCAATGAATGTCCCAACCAGTTCTTTTTCGTTTCTCTTACAACCCACAACGGACATCTCTCACCAACCCTTTCCAATGCTATTTCGTTACTCGCTCTTTCCATCCAGCTTATTCTCTCCATTCTCCTCCACATCCACATCTCAAATGCTTCTAACCTTTTTTCATCCTCTCGTCTCAGCGTCCATGTTTCTGCCCCATAGTGTGCCACACTCCAGACAAAATATTTGGCAAGCCTGTATCTAATTTGCCACATAAGAGTCTCCTCTTTCTATTGAATGCCTCCTTCGCTATGGCAATTCGAGTTTTCACCTCCTGGTGACATCTCAAGTCTTCAGTTACTGTGCTTCCAAGATATTTAAATGCTCTTACTTGGCTAATGGTAGATTGTCCTGTTTTAATATTGGACATTCTGTGTCTTGTACTGATGACCCTACTCTTTGTTTTTGCTGTGTTTATTTGCATTCCATATTCCACACAATCTTCATTCAGATCTTTCAGCATGTTATTCTCGGTCTGCTCACTTTCTGTCACTAATACCATGTCGTCAGCAAATCTCATACATTCTATTCTCTTTCCACCAATACATATTCCTGTTTTCCCATCTAAGCGTTTCGCAATAATCTCTTCAAGGTATGCAACAACCTTGTCTAACACCTCGTCCAATGCTGCTTCCCTCTGACATTTCATTTCCAGTCCTTATCCTTACTTTCTGGTGTAAAATTCTCTCTTTCCAGTCTACTCCTTTCCTTTTCAAAATATCCATCAGCTTGTTCCACTGAACTCTGTCAAACGCCTTTTCTAAATCTACAAAAACAGCAAAGATTTCTCTACCTTTTTCCATACATCTTTCCTGTATAGTTCTTAACAGGCCAATAGCATCTCTTGTTCCTTTTCCTCTTCTAGCTCCGAACTGCTCCTCTGCAATCCCTCTATCCAGCTTGCCATTTAGCCTTCTGTTCAACACTCTTAGCAAGACTTTAGCTGCATGAGAAATTAGACTGATGCTCCTTTGCTCTTCACATTTTTTAGTGTTTCTCTTTTTCTCTATTTGTATCATAACTGTAGCAAGGAAGTCCTCAGGCCATTCCCCTTTGTCATAGATATTGTTACAGAGGTAGACTATTTCTTTTGTTGCCTTGTTTCCCAGAATCTTCTACTCTTATGTTGTGCTGAGCCATAATGTTGCAGGGCAGTACTGACTTCCAAATCTTTCAACGTGGTACACTCAGCTGTCAACGTACTGTGACACCGTGCTCCTTCCCCGTTGACGTCTTTTCAGGGGTGAATTCGATTCTGACGTCATTTTTACAGATGATAGATCGCGACCGCATCGGATAGCGCAGCTAGAAGAACGCTTGGAACGAGACGATGTTCGGCGAATGAAATGGCCTGCCAGTTCTCGCGACTTAAATTCCATCGAGCGCGTGTGGGATGCTTTGGGGAGACACAGTGCTGCTCGTCAACAAGTACTGAAGACTAACCTGTAGTTGGAGTGCGAGTGGAAGATTAGTGTTTAACGACCCGTCGACAACGAGGTCTTTAGAGACGGAGCACAAGCTCGGATTAGGGAAAGGGGGGCAGCAAATTGGCCGTGCCCTTTCAAAGAAACCATCCCGGTATTTGCCTGAAGCGATTTAGGGAAATCACGGAAAACGTAAATCTGGCTGGCCGGACGCTAGTCTGAATCGTCGTCTTCCCGGATACGAGTCCAGTGTGCTGACAACTGCGCTACGTCGCTCCGTATACCAGTAGCTGCCAACAGCGTTGGTGGAGGAATGGAACGCACCTTCACGAGGACTCCTCATCAACCTTGTGCCCAATATGGGAGCACGTTGCCTAGATCTCATAGCTGTACGTAGTGGTCACATACCCTTTAATGTTCAGGGGAGAATCATAAAATGCAGTACTTCAGTGTAATTATTATCTTTGAACAAAAGTGCCTTTCTCGTCCATCTCATTGTGTATTTTTTTCAGTTACCTTCTGTTTTATACTGCAGGAGTTCTTTCTATGTATGATCTAATATTCATCGAACTATGTTACTTGGCAGTAACTCACCGTGCGGAAGTTACTTTCGCCCGTAAGTTTTGCACAACAGGTTTCTAAACAGTTAAAATGGTCACTCGGACTTCCGGCCCCAGTCGCAGGTTGCAAATACACTACTGTCCATTAAAATTGCTACATCAAGAAGAAATGCAGATGATAAACGGGTACTCACTGGACAAATATATTATACTAGAACTGACATGTGATTACATTTTCACGCAATTTGGGTGCGTAGATTCTGACAAATCAGTACCAAGAACAACCACCTCTGGCCGTAATAACGGCCTTGATACGCCTGGGCATTGAGTCAAATAGAGCTTGTAGGGCGTGTACAACTGCCCATGCAGCTTCAACACGATACCACAGTTCATCAAGAGTAGAGACTGGCGAATTGTGACGAGCCAGTTGCTCGGTCACCATTGACCAGACGTTTTCAATTGGTGAAAGATCTGGAGAACGTCCTGGCCAGGGCAGCAGTCGAACATTTTCTGTATCCAGAAAGGCCAGTGCAGGACCTGCAATATGCGGTCGTGCATTATCCTGCTGAAATGTAGGGTTTCGCAGGGATCGAATGAAGGGTAGAGCCACGGGTCGTAACACATCTGAAATGTAACGTACACAGTTCAAGTTGCCATCAATGCGAACAAGAAGTGACCGAGGCGTGTAACCAATGGCTCCCCATACCATCACGCCGGGTGATACGCCAATATGGCGATGACGAATACACGCTTCCATTGTGCGTTCACCGCGATGTCGCCAAACACGGATGCGACCATCATGATGCTGTAAACAGAACCTGGATACACCCGAAAACATGACGTTTTGCCATTCGTGCACCCAGGTTCGTCGTTGAGTACACCATCGCAGGCGCTTCTGTCTGATGCAGCGTCAAGGGTAGCCGCAGCCATGGTCTCCGAGCTGATTGTCCATGCTGCTGCAAACGTCGTCGGCCTGTTGATGCACATGGTTGTTGTCTTGCAAACGTCCCCATCTGTTGACTCAGGGATCGAGGCGTGGCTGCACGATGCGTTACAGCCATGCGGATAAGATGCCTGTCACCTCGACTGCTAGTGATACGAGGCCTTTGGGATCCAGCACGGCGTTCCGTCTTACCCTCCTGAACCCACCGATTCCATATTCTGCTAACAGTCATTGGATCTCGAACTAAGCGAGCAATAATGTCGCGATACGATAAACTGCAATCATGATAGGCTACAATGCGACCTTTATCAAAGTCGGAAACGTGATGGAACGCATTTCTCCTCCTTACACGAGGCTTCACAACAAGGTTTCACCAGGCAACGCCGGTCAACTGCTGGTTGTGTATGAGAAATCGGCTGGAAACTTTCCTCATGTCAGAACGTTGTAGGTGTCGCCACCGGCGCCAACGTTGTGCGAATGTTCTGAAAAGCTAATCATTTGCATATCACAGCATATTCTTCCTGTCGGTTAAATTTCGCGGCTGTAGCACGTCATCTTCGTGGTGTAGCAATTTTAATGGCCAGTAGTGTATAACGGCGCTCAGAGACAAAAAATATTTGATTTTAGTGCTTGATACAAACAAACTTTTGATTTTAGTACTTCATATAATTGTTAAGCGAATTTACCAATTTTGAATGCTGTTACAATCTACTGTTTTAGAGGTATAATCTTACATTAAATGTTTAACTGAACAAGCCAAATATCAGAATTCGAAATTGTGTATAGAGAGTGTTCGGAAATTCCCGTAACAGACTTCGAGGATTTATAGCGGAGATTGAGTAAATAACATTGGGTGAGTACATAATATTTTGAACAAAAAGCCATGCACGGAAACGTACCGTTTCCGTTGTACGACTGTTTCAGTTCAGATTTGTAACGCGACCACATTTGCTGAGGGGAAGAGAAAACTCTCGGAGTTGCTTGTCCTGGTATGCAATAGGCTAGACAGGACGACGTGTTCTACGTCAGACGGTCACCTGATGTCACTTAACGTCTGCCGCGGAAAGTTTAATTTACGAGACTCCCGAAGAGACAGAGGAAGATCTGCAGGCTCCAGTTTTGGCCGCTGCGCTAGGGACTGGAGAGACACGAGGTGGGATCGAGAGTGTGTACCAGAACACGCTTCTTACGTACTGTGTCTGTAACAACGTTAGTGGTCGCCGCACTGAGCTGTTGTGATGCGTCTGTACTGTCCTTTACGTTCAGTATATTGGGTTCGTTTTTGTTTTGAAGTGTTAATACAAACAATAGTGCTCAAGTCATAAATGGATGTTTACTTTCTAACTGGTACCTAATAATTGTACTCCGTCACGTCTTATCCAGTTCCTCAACTAGACGTGGATGAGTTAAACATCTGAATTGAAACCACTGTACAATGGGAACTGCAAAATATTATGTACTCACCTCTCTCTACAAGTCCTAGAAGTTTTTAACGGAAATTTTCAAACACGCTGTATGTCTTGTGGCAGGGTAACTCACGGCACGCAAATTACACGTAATATACTGAGCCAGTATTTGAGAATGAGAGAATTTTGCAACTTGTAACTAAGTATACACATAATTTCAAATCATTTCTAACTTTTCTCCTCTACCATTCCCGTCCTACCCCATAAAATAAAGAGGTAATAAAAGTTATCGCCTGCTACATTTTCTCTGTTCACGCAGTAAAACTTCAACAGGGATGACGATTTAATTTTTTACTACTTTACTTCTAACTTCTCTATCAACACAATTCGCAGACTGTATTCACACGTACCTGCAAAATTATTCCACTGTACTATACTCACGAGGGTTGGCTGAAAAGTAATACCGCCACCTTCGTAACTCTTCAACAGTTGGCACCATTGGTATGCGACAGGTACTGGCTTGTTCCGTAGCCTCTTCTCTACTGCTCCAGTTGGCGGGAAGCCTTAGCATTGAACGGTTGTGTTGTTACAGTGTTAAGTATGGAATCCTGCGCAGACGATCTGTCAATGAGATTTAAGCAAGGTGCAGTCATTGAATTCTTGACAGCAGAAGGTGTTACCCCAAAGGAGATTCATCAGAGAATGAAAGCAGTTTATGGTGATTGTGTTGATGTGAGTACTGTGCGTCGTTGTTCGAGTAAGTTTAAAGATGTTGAGCCGGAAACGTCTGACATGCGTGACACACAAGGAGGTGGACGTTCTGTGACGCAACCACCGAGTTTCATAAGGAAAATGTTGACAGATGGATTCAGGATCATCGTCGTATCACTCACAGAGAAAATGCAAGCACAACTGGCATTTCACAAGAACGTATGGGTCACATTATTGCTTTTCTTGGCTACCGGAAGATCTGTGCACGATGGGTACACCGGACGCTGACTCCTGAAATGAAAGAGCACAGACTTAAAATTTGGCATTAACTCCTCTCGCCTTACGAGAGTGAAGGTGACGCCTTTCTCCATTCAGTTGTGACAGGAGACGCAACGCTGGTACAACATTACGACCCGGAGACGAAACGTCAGTCTATGGAATATCAACATAAAGACTTGCCCCAGAAAAAGAAACTCAAGACGCAGCCCTCAGCTGGAAAAATCATGGCCACAGTGTTCTGGGGCGCAGATGGTGTTATCCATGTTGATTTCCTTGATCCTGAAACAACAATAAGTTCAGAGCGTTACATCACAATACTGCGCATTCTGAAACGGCGGTTAACAAGGGCCCGATTTGAAGAAGGAAATGTTTTCTGCAGCATGACAATGCCAAGCCACGCGCTTCCCGTGCCACCACAACAGAACTTCAGAGACTGAATCTCACCACCGTACAGCGTACTCCATGCAGTCCGGCTTTAGCACCGTCTGACTTCCATCTGTTTCCGATCGAGCTGATCTCTTTCTAAGAGTAGATTTCCAAACGCTGTTAGGTGTGGCGGAAAGTTTGGTAGTATCCGCCACATAAGCCTTTTTGCTATTACACTGTTTTCTGAAGGTTATACGTCAACATTATTCGTACTAAACTGTTATACCGGAGTCAAGGTAGCCCCTGAGGGCTGGCAACCCATATATCACAACAGAGGACGAGGTTGTCTATGCCCAATGCGTACCCAAAAGCAGAATGGTAAACACCGGCTATTTACATAAAAGGTAATGGAAACAGACATCCCGAGCACTACTTCCTGCAGGGGGAGCTCGAGCCATGGCCTGCAGGAAGTATCACTACGCCAACCCCTGATTGACTGCAGACAGCTATTTAGGGGCTAGAACCAGGCCCGAAGTTCTGTTCACGCCGGATGCCTACCTCGTGTACTGCGACCGTTGAAGATTAGGTCTTCGTCTCGGAATTCGACTGTTACTTGTGTGTGAGTGTGTTACCACGAACCTTTGTGGAAAATTAGAGGTGAACTTTTGTTTGCCTCAATTAGGAGACTTTTTTCGTTATTGTTAGCTTTAGTTTGTATGTTCAGTCATCAACCTTGTGAACTTACATAAATAAAAGTTGTGTTTGTGAAAAATTGCGAATTGTCTGTCACAACATAAACAGTACTAATACACTTCACTTAATAAAATTATAAAATTCGATGTGATAAGAGGATATGCTCGTTGATTTTTAAAAATATTTTGTGCTTTGATCGTTCAGATTTTTCAAGGTTTGCAAGCGTAATGTGGAAAATAGCCGCTTTCGTAGCAGAAATGTTTCCACTTGAAAGGCAACCACACACCTATAGCGGACTGATATGTGGAGCGTAGAAACACATAACAGGAAACACTATTCGCACTGCCTTTCGAGGTGTTGCTCTATTACACACGTTCACCCACACACGCACACAACTATGGGACGTTTTGCTGTATTCAACGCCCTGCTCGCAGTGCATAGCTGCATACTTTGTACTACACAATTAATTGTTCTCTAACTGTTTTACACAACCTGAAGCACCCTGAGGGGAAAGACAAATTGAAACTTCATAGGCTCAGAGAGTAAGTGATATTCTGTAAGTGATCACAAAACTGAGTCCAGGTCCGAAAAGACTTGTCAGTTTTAGCCCACCCCCTCTGGCCTGGAGGCGAGCACCGATTCGTTAGGGAAGGGGGTAATAAAGCTGTTGTATCTTCTCGCGAGGCTAAGTGGCGCACAGCTC